>NC_068289.1:32170813-32490586 GCF_025860055.1 Xyrauchen texanus | reverse complement strand
AGTGCTTCATTACAAAAGTTCCAAAATTGCTCCGTGAAATAAATGCTAGAGCAGACCGTATATTTTTAAGAATAGTTTGAATAATTAAGAAAAGTTTTAAGAGTTTTCTTTAGTGCATTAACAGGATTGGGTCAAGTGCTCACAGAAGACGTGTATTAGGCTTTTACTGAAGGGAAAAGTTCAAAAAGTTTTTTCTCAAATCCGAATTTTTTTAGACCAACTGTTAAAACTGTAAGTTATATGTGGCCAGATCTAATTTAATTTGTTGAGACAGCAGTCGCTTTTAGTAGCATGTCCTCATTTATTGTCATAGTAAAAATGCAAATTTGCGTAGGTTCACCATGCGTGAAAGTTTCACAATGGATGTTTTACCTTTGATTATGTTTTTCACAGGGACAGTATCGGAATATGTGCACATTTGTCACAGACAATGGTGCAAAAACCAGGAAAGGTGGCATGTGCAATGTTTGTTGCTGCTAGGATTGACAAATGTCCCGACGTCATGTATTTTGCTCGAAATTATGACAGGATGTCCTGTATTTTAGGCAGCTGCGAAACTTCCTGTATTGAAAGCTTTGTAAAACTTTACAAAAAGGTTTCATTTGTTAACATTTGTTAACAACATTAGTTATCATGAACTAACAATGAACGATACTTATTAAGCATTTATTAATCTTTGTTAATGTTAATTTCAACAAATAGTAATACATTTTTTAAATAAAATTATTTAAGGAGTCTTTGCTTCACCAATGAAACAAACTGCAAAGACCTGCACAACGTCACAAAATGACAAAAAGGACAGATCCACATAGTGTGAACACATGACAAAGCACCAACATCACGGCATCGTTCATCGGCAGCGTCCAAGAATGTCAATTTTATTCATGTGTATAGTATAAAACAGAGAAAAACAAATACAAAAATTAACAAGACAAAGAATAAACAAACATCTCCAGTGTGAAGTGACAGCAATTGATAGACACAATCATGAATTCATGTTGATGTGTCACTATAAAGTCCTAGACCACTGAGTGCTTCTTTAAAGGGGTCATGACATACTCATATGAAACATTCATGAATGGAATTGGTTACTTACAGTTTTGCAGTCAGGTCCAAGAGGGTTTTTAACTACCCCATCTTTCAAAAACAGTTACTTTGCCTGAATCATATTGTGACTGGTTCATAAGCAATCCATGCTGGTATGAGTCAAACACACATACAATCCACGCTGAAATATGCTGAACACACATAATACAATCCACAGTGAAACATAACGCTGATACATAATCCAATTCACAGCAAAACATGACGCACACACACCACCCAGCACTGATGCGATCGGGAAATTTGTTAAACTTCAGTCACTATTACTTGATGTTGGGATGTTTTAACAGAGGCAAGAGCAGAGACGCTGATCTTCACAGGCATGACGTCTAGCATATTCCATTGTCTGTGGATGAGACGGTTCTACCAGCGAGTGGCAGCAATGGAATGGAGCAGAAGAGACGTGTTTTTTAAAGTTGAGCTTGTACCACTCTTAAGACGCAGCACACATCGATGGAAAAGCATAAAAATGGTCAAAGCAGTTAGTCTATTGCATGTTTATGTCGAAACATGTAATGTTGTATGTAAAAGTGCGAGTGGTCCAAATAAGGTGACCTGTATTCCCTGTTGTAGAGAAATATTAGGCCTGTCTTGTTCTCTCCACTTCACCTGAGGATGAGGATGAGTGGGTGGGCCAAGGGTGCAAACATGTAAAAGTAGGCGGTGATGTCTTGCTGTCATATGCAGATGTATTCTTCTTTATGACGTCACAAAGTAGGAAAAATCCAAACAAGCTGTTTTTGCAGCTTGGTTTAAATAAATGCTCTTTTTGTACTGAGGAAGTTGAGTTCTGGAACTTAAAGTATGTTTACTGTATATAGTACAATGAACTCTTACATGTCAAAAGATCAAGGAAATATATTCCTCATGTCATGAACCCTTTAAAGTGTTGGGTTAACACTGAATGTTCTTGTCTTTCAAAAGTGACACATTTTTCTCATTCAGATCCCCAAGATGAGAATAAGATTGGAATAGATGGAATTCAACAGTTCTGTGATGACCTCAATCTGGATCCAGCGAGCATCAGTGTTCTGGTTGTGGCATGGAAGTTTCGTGCGGCAACACAGTGCGAATTCAGCAAGAAAGAGTTCATTGATGGCATGACAGAGCTAGGGTGTGCTATGACTTTATCATATTTCTTGTTTAGTCATGTGCGCTGTTGACATATTGGTGAAACTTTGAGGTGTGTGACAGCTTGGAACATCATTATTTTAGTCTCATACTTTAAGTTTTGAATGAATGATGTCTGAATGGGGTATTCATTTTGTGTGCAGGTGTGACAGTCCAGAGAAACTCCGAGCTCTTCTGCCCAGGTTAGAACAGGATCTGAAAGATGGTGGAAAGTTCAAAGATTTCTATCAATTTACTTTCAACTTTGCCAAGAATCCTGGACAAAAAGGTTTAGGTAACAGCACCTTTAATTATTTTGTTCTGCCTCTTTGTGTGTCTCTTTTACCAGGCTTGTTTATATGCGCAAGTTTTCAAAATGTCAAAAAATTCTGCCCAATAGCAGATACGTTGGATATATAGGTAGGTTTATACTGTATGTGTATCACAGATATTCAGAGCAAAATGTATGCACTGTAAAGTGCAGCATTTAGTGTCAACGTGACCATAACAGTGAGAAAATTTTGAGTCCCCTCAGCTGAAGTTAAGCAAATCAGCATGGCACCCTAGTGCAGAATTGCTGTTTTTGCATTTCTAACATCCAAAAATAAAGCAAGAAAATTTTCTTATGTTTCTAACTGTACTTCACAAAAGACAAGAATTAGGAGCAGTGTCCCAAAATTCCGTCTTGTGTAAACACATTAGCTTCCTTCTGAAATAACTAGACATCTCTGGATTAGAATATGTTGAAAAGATTGGTGGGAGAGAGCTGTTTTGCACTGTATTTTGTATGTATGCAAGGTGTATTTGAAATGGATTGTGAGAGTACTATAGTTTCATTAAAAGCTTTACATCATAATAAATTTTCTGTCAGATCTCCACCACCTCTTTCATTTGGATAGAATTTTCATTCGGATTATTAACAGATTATTTGGCTGTATGTAAACTTTATTGAGTAAACAGTCATCCGCATTAATGATTAAACCATCTTTTTCCATTTTAGATTTAGAGATGGCTGTAGCTTATTGGAACCTGGTGCTGGCCGGACGTTTTAAGTTCCTAGACCTCTGGAACAGATTTTTATTGGTAACTCTGTTTCTGTTTTGAAGCTTGTTATAGAGTTATTCTGGTGCAACTTCACAAAAGGTGCTTAGAAAACGAAAGAAGAGTAAAATTGAAAAGCAAATCCAGTAGCACTTGTGGAGTGGAGAATAATTAAAACTTTTTACTCTCCACATATATTGTTTTAGCCCTGATGAAGGCTGAGATGCCGAAATGCGTTGGCAAAATAAAGTTTTAATTACTAATTATTAATTAATTATTCTCCACTCCACAAGTGCAGCTGGATTTTCTTTTCAATTTTACTCTGTTTTGACCCTGGGATCTTTGACCCTCTTTAGCAGTGGATACAGATTGAAATGGGTTTTCTGGTTGCTATGCAACAAATTAACTACATGAGATAGCCTCTATTTTCTGGAAACAGACCAATAAGTAGAGTATTACCCAAAAGCTTGTAGGTAGATTAATTTCTTTAGTAATTAATTGAGTTTCTCTTTAGTCTGTGCCTTCATTTTGTGCAGGAGCATCACAAGCGATCAATTCCCAAAGACACATGGAACTTGCTTCTGGATTTTGGCAATATGATTGCAGATGACATGTCAAACTATGATGAAGAAGGTGAGACACATTAGCTTTTTTGTTATATCTTGTTAGCCAAGGTAGAAACAGCAATGAAACTAGCACAGCACATGTCTGTTTTTTTTTGTATGATCACTACATTTTTCCAGGGTTCTCATGGTCATGAAAAACCTGAAAATATCAGGTAATTGTAAATTTGTCTTTTCCAGGCCAGGTCTTGGACATTTATACAGTCATAAAAATGACTGGAAAAGTCATGGAAACTCATTGGTCAATAGGTGTGGAATCTGTTTTTAGAGATGGGTACTTGCTTTTTTCCAGTTATAAAATGGCAAAGCTTTGTATCACCAAGAGAGATAAGTAACTGCCTTCAAACAATGAATATGCTGACTTTTAATTATTTGACCTGTTTTTGTTTCAGGAGCATGGCCTGTTCTCATTGATGACTTTGTGGAATACGCTCGACCTGTCGTGACGGGATCAAAGCGCAAAACTGTATAGTAAAGCTACTATGGGCGAGAACTTGCGCCTTGGTCGCCTCATTGACTTTATAGTTTTTTTAAAGACTTGTAAGCATAATAAGAGAAGAGAATAACTAAGAGAAACACTTGGGGGGCAAGCATTGCAAAGGACGGAAAAGATGACTCCGACCTCCACACCACACAGGATGGACGTGAGTGCGAGACGTAAGCCATCTAATGCACATGGCCAGCTATTTGCACTGGCAACTCAATTCTAACTTGAGACCCTTGGAGATTTTGTGTGGATCACTTCAAACCTAATACCTCATCTCCATAGCAACAAGTGTCACTTTGGGGCCAAGTCCCCATTGCCTACTTACTCCTCACAGTCTGAAATATTAAATAGTCTAAGAGTTCTCCAGTTTTTGTTTTAGACCATGTACCCATTTGTCCGGGTGTGTATCTCATGCAAGACTTGATGGTGATCTTGTCCACTTTTTAAGCCAGACTTTCATGGGCAGCACAGCATGCAGCTCACAACACCAGCACTATTGTTACAGTTGTAAAATACTGTATCAACTGCAGCAGTATGTACAGAGAGAAATGTATTATTGTTAATGTTTTATTTAAAAAATGACGAGAGAAAAGCATGGTAAAAAAACAAGATGCCTCCATACCATGTTCTTCTGCCCTGTGTTGGAACTTGTAACAACATGGTTCAGTGTTACTCTTTTTTTTTTTGTTTTTGTTTACCAGATTTATGTTAAATAAATTATTGCCCTTTATGTTCTCCTCAATCTCTAACAACCCTTTTATTCTTTAACAGGACATTTACTGTATTACCATAGCCTTGCACAACCATTTCAGGCATTGCAAGTTTTTAGTTTCCTTTAAACCTGAATGTGAAAAAAGAGAAGAGTCTTGTCACCAACATTTTTATGGTAGCTTTTTTAATTGGAGACTTTACATAGAATGGTAAGATGAATACCATTAAATAGTTTGTTGAGGCCAGATCAAGTATTTCCCGTTAGCTCCTTTATTTAGGGACCAAGCAGCGAAGGTGCCGTGGCATCTATTGTGTTTGTTAATTTTCTTATTACTATTCCCAATTGGAATCTATGGCAGCCCTATGATGAAAATATGAAAACTGGCACACTTATATGACTGAATATAAATAGCCCCCTGACCAAATTTGGGGTCTATTAGACACTCTATAGCACCACCACCAGTTCAGAAATTTACTTTTCTTTTGGGCATACATTTTGAACTGTTTGGCTTAGAAATTTAATTATTTTTGCCATTTTTTACTCATACTTATCTTTTGAACTATATGTCATAAAATCATGAGGTCAATGGATTCCGTGGGTCATGAGGATTTTACTGACATTGGCCCTATTGCTTCTCTGCCATACTGAATTTTCATAAAAAGTAATGTATCTTTTGAATGCTTTGTTGGATTTAAAAGAAAATTGGTATGCATCATTGACAACATGTTCTAAGGGTACCTGAGCAGTTTGGAGACAGCAACACATAGTTCCAAATATAAGCAACACTTTTTGCCATGGTTGAGATGTGTCAATAGAGTGATGCAATGTGTACATTTCTACAGTTCCCAACGTTGTGAGTTCAATCCCACCTATGCAAGTCCGCCAGTTTAATTTCTATTGTACTGGAGCTCTTTGTATTTTACTTACTGAATAGTTGCAGGGCTTGTCCCCGATTGTTTCTACTTGGATTTATTCTGCTTCCTCTTTCTTCCCAATGGCAGTTTAAAGCAGCAGTATTAGCTGAAATTATGAAATTTGGCACACTGGTACAGCGCCAAAATCAGCTAAAAATGTATTTACCAAATTAATTTTGGTTGCCATGTTGGATTGAGGTGTTTATAGTTTTTTTTTCCTGAGCAGTACAAAAATGTGTGTCAAATGACTTAAATTTAGATTTTTGTTGAAACATTAAACCTTTGCTGTGCTGACTCTCAGCTGGTATGTCCCTTTGGCGGCTGTCAACATTGTATATCTGCACTGGGCTGTGTTGTGTTTGCACTAAACATTCAAGACATAGAGCTTATGATTTTTTGTGTCTTCAGACCAAACGTTTCTTTTAAAAGGCTTCAGGTTTATAACATGGATTCTAGAAAACTTCAGGCATGATAATGTTAGTCTGGTTTAGAAGCAGTATTGTAGCTGCCTTCTTGGTCACCCATCTGACAACTTCAATTTTTTCTGTAGCACAATTAGGCAAAAACCTAGTACACAAGGACAACCAATAAACAAAGTTGCTCCTGGGAATGTAGCTTTGTCAGTCACATTATAATGATCTCTCTCAAAGTTCATAAAAGTTACAACAGAGATGTTTTGGTGTTTAGTTCAGGACTTCTCAAAGTTATATTTATTGTGTATTCAGGCACCGGAACACAGATGAAATCGACAATTTATTTATTGAAACAAAGCAAGTATACTCGTAAATTATGTGATTTCAGATTTTTATTTGTAATATACACGAAAACTAACTAGTCAAATACTTAATTTATTTTGAACACTTTAGAAATTATACAATAGTGGGAATGTACATTTTAAAGGTGCTTTAATAACAGCAAAAATGTGTAAGCTACTGGCGGGAAAGAAATCAGTCAGACGCACTTGTTTAATGTGATTTCACCTTGTACCACTACAAGGCAGCAATGTTTTAAAACGAATCGGTTACTAACGTAACCTCGGTTCTCTCTAGATGAGGGAACGAGTATTGCGTAAGCTAGTTTACGCTACGGGAAAGATTCTTTTCTGAGATATTGAAGCCAAAAAATTATCCTTAATTTTGTATCCATTGTCAACGCAGTGCGGCAGCTGCAGACCTTGAGCGGGCTAGCTAGCGAGCTCATAGGTTGCTCTGCGGCAACTGCTGCAGCCTATAGACGAGCTTGGGCGAACTCGCATCCAATGAGAGGCGTCCGCGCACTCACTGCATCAAAGCCCGCCAAAATGGGCGTGACTAGCGTAGTTCGTAGGCTGGAACCCTGGTTTTCATTGAATGAAGCGAAAAATCGCTCGTGGCGCGAGCACAGCCGGTTACGCAATACTCGTTCCCTCATCTAGAGAGAACCGAGGTTACGTTAGTAACCGATTCGTTCTCTTACGAGAGGTTCTCTCGTGATATGTAAGCTAGCTTACGCTACGGGAACCCTTTGTCAACGCCGTGCGGCCAAGCATCCACTGCATGAGCCCCAGGGAATTAAGGGGGACCCGGGGGAGCCCTTGTGAGTGGGGAATTAATATTTGGCCGGCAAGAGTGCGGGCCAGTGTGTGTGTAGTACATAAGCACATAGACAGAGCGGCGGTGTCGGTCTGTGTGGAATGTGTCCCATTAATGCAGCTCACCAGGGGAGCTGTAGCGTATTAAACCGCTAGCAGTTTAGCCTGCAGAGCGGGTACTTCCAGATTGTAAAATCTGACAAAGGTGGAGGGGGAAGCCCAGCTCGCTGCCAAACATATGTCGTGAATGGAAATCCTGCTGGACCATGCCCACGAGGAGGCCATGCCTCTAGTGGAGTGAGCCCTAATGCCTAGCGGGCATGGTAGGTCTTTTGACGCGTACGCGGCAGCAATAGCGTCCACTATCCATCTGGACAGTGTCTGTTTCGAGGCGGGCGACCTTTGGTGCGCCCTCCAAACGAAACGAAAAGCTGCTCAGAGCGTCTGAAAGATGCGGAGCGCGCAGTATACAATCTCAGTGCTCTGACTGGGCAAAGGAGATTGGCGTTGCATTCGCTATCAGATGCTGGTAGCGCCGACAAGGAAATGATCTGTGCTCTGAAAGGACTACCTTGGGGACATAGCCGTGTCTAGGCTTTAAAATGACCTTGGAGTCACTTGGTCCAAACTCAAGACACGCAGCGCTAACAGACAGCGCGTGAAGATCTCCCACCTGTTTAACTGATGATAGGGCAGTTAGAAAAATGGTTTTAAGTGAGAGATGTTTCACATCCACGGATTGAAGCGGTTCGAAGGGAGGGGCTTTCATAGCTTCGAGAACTATAGAAAGATCCCAGATAGGAAGAATTTATGAATTACAGAATTTATGTGAAGGAGCTTTTCCTGAACTGACCATAGGCCAAAAACCGGAGAGCCCTCGCAGACCGCGCCCCATCCCGTGTTGGACGCGTCTGTCGAAATGACTTTTCCGCGAGATACAGCTCCCATCGTCACTCCCCGCTGGTACCATTCGGCCACTGTTCAGGGCTGCAGAGCTGAGATACAGGTCTGAGTCACTCTGATCGGCTGGCGGCCTGTGGCCCAAGCCCGGCGAGACGCGCGGGTGTTTAGCCAATGCTGAAGCGGGCGCATGCGCAGTAAACCCAGCTGAAGTACTGCTGCGGCTGAGGCCATGTAACCTAGCACTCTCTGAAATTTTTTCAGAGGCATGAGCTGTTCATCTGAAAGGACGCGGCTAGTCGCTGAACACGGCACGCGCGCTGTGTAGATAAGCGAGCCGTCATTGCCACTGAGTCTAGTTCTATTCCAAGGAAGGAAATTGCCTGACTGGGCTGTAGTGAGCTCTTGGTCCAATTGACTGCAAGGCCCAAACTGTTCAGATGACTGAGGAGAACTGTCCTGTGAGACAGGAGCTCCGTATGTGATTGTGCCAAAATCAGCCAATCGTCCAAATAGTTCAGAATTCGCAAACCCTGACTCCGCAGGGGTGCGAGCGCCGCGGTCCATGCACTTCGTGAAAGTACGGGGTGCTAAGGACAGGCCGAACGGAAGGACGGTGTATTGATAAACCTGGCCGTCGAGGCGAATCTCAAGAATGGCCTGTGACGGGATTTATCTGAATCTGAAAGTATGCATCTTTCAGATCGAGAGAAATAAACCAGTCCCCCTGGCGCACATGCGCGAGGAGTTTGCTGGTTGTAAGCATTTTGAACGGTCTTTTTGCAAGCGCTTTGTTCAAAACCCTGAGATCTAATATTGATCTGAGGCCGCCGTCTTTCTTGGGGACAAGAAAATAATGGCTGTAAAACCCTGACTCGCTCAGAGGCGGCGGCACTCTCTCTATGGCCCTTTTGCACAGAAGGTTTGCTATTTCTGAACGAAGCATGCATGCTGCTTCCGTGTTCACAGTAGTTTCGAGCCGCGCTCTGAAGCGAGGAGGACGGCGATCGAACTGTAGCAAATAGCCCTGTTTTATTGTGCTTAACACCCATTCGGATATCCCTGGAATATCTTCCCACGCTTTGAAGCGTAAAGTTAGAGGGTGAATGGCCAAATCGCCCTGATTGCCGCACACAGCAGCTGAACAGAATGTGTGAGCGCGCTTAGTGTGTTTATGCATGACTGCTCGCAGACAGCAGAGACAGGCTGTTCTGTGAGTGACTTCCGATTGGGGTAAATGGGGAAAGAGTCACATCTGATAAGTGATGTGCGAGCATAGTCACGGGCACGGGACTTACATGCGGAGAGGTGTTTGCTGGCCGTGTGACAGAGCGGGCAGAGGAGGGGCGCGCGCACGGGCTCGTGGGCACGCTTATTAACTCTAACACTCGAGCGGTTCAGTAACCGCTTTATGTGAGTGTGCTCTGATAGGGACACGGGATGTGTAATGCTTGTGTGTAGGGGTGAACACTGGGTTGTGGGCACATTTTCTACACATAGGACATGTTTGCTCTTTACAAGATTTCTTTGGGTCGCCGTGAAAACGGCGTTTGAGCCGCAGGCAAGCGGGTATTAACACCGGCTTGTTGGCTGCTGAATCTACCACTGTAGTAGCCTGAGAGAAGGGGACTGACAGGGGCTGAAGCTTTGACGGTGGTCCGCCGCGGCGGACTGATCCATCGTTTTGTCAACAAAGCTAGGAGGACTTCGGTTGTTCAGGTTTCAGCGCGATTCTAGGCCGAGGCCCGTGGGGCGGCGGTCTGCGGCGGCTGTCTGAGCGCGATCGAGGGCGGCCGCCCTGTCGACGCTGAGAAGTCTGGCTTTGCTGAGCTGGGCGCTGTGAAGAGGCTCATGCAGGAGGCTCACGTGGGCGGCCTGCAGAGGAGTTAGCGTGACGAGGCAGAAAGAGATTCATGGCTTGTGTGGCTTTTTGGACCTCTGAAAACCGGTCAATGATACCACTCACGCGGAGCCGAAGAGACCGGATGGAGAGAGCGGTGCGTTGAGGAACGTAGAGTGCTCTGCTTCTCCCATGTCGGCTAGCGTTAGCCACAGATGTCTCTCGGTCACAGTCAGCGCGGCCATGCACTTCCCTATAGCTTGGGCTGCAGCTTTGGTAGCGCGGAGGGCGAGGTCCGTCGCACTTCTTATGTCTGCAACCGCCTCTGGATGCCTGCTTTCCTCATCCCACTCCCGTAGAAGGTCCGCTTGGAGGATCTGTAAAACGGCCATAGAGTGCAGAGCAGATGCAGCTTGGCCGGTGGCGGAATAGGCGCGGCCAACACAGGTGGAAGGTGTTCTGCAGGCCTTAGACTGGAGCACTGGTTTAGACCGCCATTTCGCGGAGGGCGGGCAAAGGTGTGCTGCTACCGCATCCTCGACCGGAGGGATGGAAGCGTAGCCCTTCTCGGTGGCGCCGTCCACCGAAGCAAGAGAGGTGGAGACGTGGGATCGGACCCTGGTCGAGAAAGGCGCTGCTCCAAGATTTGGAAAGCTCGGCGTGGAGTTCCGGCAGGAAGGGAGCGGCCCGGTAGCGGGTGCTGAGCGGCGGCGGCTCTGAAGAAAGCAGCCGCCGAGTCTGTTGGGTGCCTGCTCAGGGGCGGTGACCACTCGAGCCCGAGGCGGTCGACGGCCTGTGTGAGGAGGCGTGTTAGTTCCCCTTCGACTCTGGCGCGGGTCCTGCTGGATTCCTGGGCCGAGGAGGAGGCGTGTGAGCCTGACCACTCCTCGTTGTCCGAAGCCATGATGGAACACGCTTCTTCGTCCGAGATGGCAGCAGAGCAGCCGCTCGGCGGCAACTGCGCATCCCGGGTGGGCGGGGAGGGTGAAGGCGATGCTCGAGGGATGGGCTCCGGCGAGGCAATCGCTTCTACCACTGGTTCCGGCAGCCTTTGAGAGCAGCGCTTTTTCTCTGCGCGGCTGAATAGAAGGCGGCGCAGCGGCTTCGGTCCTG
The DNA here is from genome assembly GCF_025860055.1 of Xyrauchen texanus. Taxonomy (NCBI): domain Eukaryota; kingdom Metazoa; phylum Chordata; class Actinopteri; order Cypriniformes; family Catostomidae; genus Xyrauchen; species Xyrauchen texanus. The sequence continues at coordinate 32,479,172 of NC_068289.1, read as the reverse complement.
AGTGCTTCGAGTCGAGCCTGCAGGGTCGACATCGGCAGCTGCTCGCAGAGATCGCATCCGCCTTCAGCGAGGGCGAGCTCTGCATGCCCCAGTCCCAGGCAGAGAGCGCAGATGATGTGGCGGTCTCCGGTGCTGAGAGGGGCGCGGCATGAGGCGCAAGTGGAGCGAGGCATCTTTAAAAAGACGCTCGTACTCTTTTGTGAAGTTCTTAAGAACTAGCTTGCTTTAAAAAGGATACGTCGCCGGATGGCGTAGCTCGCAGGACGGCTGAAGGTGGCGAAGACGGCCGGCTTCTTCGAGCACTGTCCACGCTTGCTTGATGCCCCTCGAACGGCGACGCGGCTTCTGGTTCAGAGATGCGAAGAGCTTCGCTGAAGAGATGAAAATCAGGGTTCCAGCCTATGAACTACGCTTATATGCACTCTAGTCACGCCCATTTTGGCGGGCTTTGATGCAGTGAGCGCGCGGACGCCTCTCATTGGATGCGAGTTCGCCCAAGCTCGTCTATAGGCTGCAGCAGTTGCCGCAGAGCAACCTATGAGCTCGCTAGCTAGCCCGCTCAAGGTCTGCAGCTGCCGCACTGCGTTGACAATGGATACAAAATTAAGGATAATTTTTTGGCTTCAATATCTCAGAAAAGATGAATCTTTCCCGTAGCGTAAGCTAGCTTACGCAATACGAGAGAACCTCTCGTAAGAGAACCTTATGACGCTTTGACTTTACGTTCATGTTCATGTATCCCTTGCTGCAGCTTGCCGAAAGGAGCGGGGAAACACATTGAGGCGAGCTACATGTACCCCACCCATGACGTACTCTCATTGGCTTGGTCATCCTTTAATGGTGTACATTAGAGAAGCGTATTTAAAATAGTGTAGCCTGATACTTTTTATAGTGCTGTGGCTCTTAAGTGATATGAAATTGTGTTGTACCTCACGGTCATTGCAAACAGATGTAGTAGGAGTCTGACTGAGCAGTCTGTAGTTTTTTCAGTCATGTTGAAAGCGGAGGGCACAATTAATCCTATTATGGCGAAGATGCAACTCTAATGCGGTCATAGTCAGAGTTGAAGTAATTAGGAAAGATAATTTTGATTTTTGTGCTATAGCTCATGAGAGACTTTGTGTTGTACCTCACTTCAGTGTTGGGAAGTAGGTAACTACATGTAACGACGCTACTAATTTAACTGTTTTTCAGTAGCTTGACTAGATCAGCTGCTTTTAAAACAGAGTAGTTTTCCTGTAGATGTGTAGCGTGACCAAAAGCTACTATTGGTCAGATTATTACTAATAGCCCTTCCTTATAGCGTGGAAGCCACACATTTACAGGAAAAATGTCTGACGATCTCGCAGCATATTTCTGTCTGCTGATCAGAATCAGACAGCGTCATCTTCTTTTATAATGGCAGATCACAAACAAAAATTGTGAATTACCGCCATCTACTGAGAGCTTATTACAGCTCACTTGGATAAGAAGAGATTGTCTGTTGGTTATGTAAAGCGAGCAAACACAGTTTGTTTACCTTACAAGACGTACAGGGGCAAGTAAATCTGAAAATAATAAAAGAACACCATTTTATTCTTGTATGAAACAAAGAATGTTTCAGACACTTTGTTCTTAGCTAGTAGATCACACAACAGCATATTTGCCTTTACTATTTTATATAAAATGAATCAAAAAGTTATTATTGCATTTTGAGGGATTTGTTTCTGTTTTAAAAATGTTTATTTAACTTCTCATCATCTGTGCGAAATTGGGAGCAGCGAGTGAATTATTATTATAATTAATTATTATTTTCATGTAAAATAAATAAAATGATCGGGAAATAAAAATCATTAATGGCATGTATTATTATGCAACAATTTAGGATGTCCAACCCTCCCCTCTTTTTGGACCTGAAGAAAGCAAACAAATATTTGTAGAGCAACCTCTGTATGTGACCTGGCACTTGCATGTCAATGGCAAAAAAGTCAGAAAATACAGTGAGCACAAACCCAGGTGAGGGGAGAAACAAGCCCTGAGTCTTTATTCACATATTATCCATGCTATATTTTATGTGATAAAAACAAAAAATGCCAGCCCAAGGAGAATTTGTCATAAAAATGTGATCTTTAGGGAAGTAGACTACACCTGCCCACAGCAGGACAGAAAAGTGTTAAGTATAGTATACAAATTATTTTTAATGGCATCTGATCTTTTTTGCTTTTATTATATACTGTTGTATTTTATTTTACAGCCATTATTAACTGTATTAAAGTTACTATTCATTAAATATATTAAATTAATTTAATATATTTAATTTAACACATTAAATGTATTTAATAAATACATTAATTAATAAATGTCATTAGTGTACATTTTGTTATTAATATTATTGGTTTGATAGTAACATTAAAATAATATTGCCTCATTAAGTAGCTTCAGTGTAGCTAGCAGGGGTGTTACAGATTCTGATTTTTTGAAGAGAGAAAAAAGTATTTTGAAGAGAGAAAAACACATTTACGAAGGAACTGAGACACTTTTCTTTCACCGTTATTTTTTTTACGAGAGAATGTTTTTTTTTTTAAAGAGTAAAAAACATATTTTGAAGAGAGAAAAAAGTATTCTGAAGAGAGAAAAACACATTTTAGACTCAGGAAGGAACTGAGACACTTTTCTTTCACCGTTATTTTTTTTCCATCTTGCAGTTCAGGGCTTTCGTACTGTTGACATTTGTTTAAGAACATTTTCACATCAGTTTCAGCCTTTAAAAATCCCACAAGTATGGTGCTTACTTGTTAATATCACACAAGTAAGCACCATAATCAAATGGTTTGGCTCAACTATTCAATATCTCTCAAACAATGATAACACACCAACAACGACGACCACATCTCCTATCATGTCATCCATGTTCAGTCGCAAGCATTTAATTTATAAATGATCTTTTCGTTTAGAAATTAGATTACTTGCAACAATATTAACATTACCAGATGTAGGCCTACCCCAAGCACTTCAAAAGGAATAATAATAATAATAATTTCCCCATGTATCCCGTTTTCCTCAATACAGGTAACTTCCACCATGTAACACTGAGCAGCATACGAGTGTTTAGAAAGACCAACAATTTCAAACAAAACATGAAAGATGAACGAGCCAATGAGACTATGTTATAGGCTGGTTATAGGCGACACGTGTAGCCCCGCCATATATGTAGCCCACTTTAAAAATAGATATAAAAATGCACTTATTTTCAACCATTTTTATATGGTATTATTATGCCAATAATATGGTATTATTATGGCATTTATAAAACTGTACTAACAGTATCTGTTATTTTGTTTGTGTGTTGTATGATGTGGTTTATTTTGTTTTTTGTTTCTTGAAAATTTTGAAAAACACACAAAAAAAACCCCACTTATTCATAATATGTCTATAAAACAATATATATATATATTTGTTTAATTATATGATTTCGGAAAAATATGAGTGTATGTATGTGTTGTTATTTTTATTATTTATTTAGTTTATTTGTGCTGTGTTCTGTGTATGTGTTGTTTACACTTGTGTATGTGTTGTTTTTGTTTTTTTGTGTAACAAAAAAGTATTTTTACTAGAATTTGCCTTTTTGTTGCCTTGTTTCTTACATTTTTTATTCAAATATTAAAAATGACGGAACCTTCCTCATAGACACCGTGTATCTGCACGGCGTGTTATCAATGTAACACACATTTTATGCTAACCGCGGGCTTCAATGTACATACAGAGGATCTGCCTGAAGTAAAGTTACTAACCCATTTCAATCTATTGCATATGATAAAAATGTCAATTTGTTGTATTTGAGAAACTGCAATCAACATGAACCTTGACAGGCTTCGTAAAAGAGTGAGACACTACATTGATCAGGTAAGTAGATGCAGTATAGTTAGCATAAACACTCACATCAAATTATATTCCATCTGTATCTGATTTTATAAATCTGATTATATGAAGTTATATTTTTCAAATATTAAAGAACAGTAAAGCGATATAGCTAATACATTGATTTATATTCAACTGGGTGTGGTTTTTGAAGTTAGTCAGCTGACTATTTAATGTCAGTTAATAAGTATTAATTCATAATAGATTTGTCCTCATGTTGGTCTGGTAAGCTTTTATTCTCAGGGATTGTCTGCTTATATATCCTCTATGAGGCCTTGACGAACTGCACTAATTTGACAACATTTTGTCATATATGTATGCTGATTGCTGTATAAAAGTCACACATTGCCACTATCATGGATCACAAACTGTTAACTAAATCAAGTTTCCTGTTTTAATTGTTGCATGATCTGTTTTACAGCAACAATATCAAAGTGCACTGTTCTGGGCTGACAAAGTATCATCTTTGTCACATGGTATATATTTACATTCTTCTGCATATTTTCATTAAAACATTTTGTTATGGATGTGGCTTTTTTAATGCATATTTAGTCCTAAGTGAATCTGCATGGTTGTAATTTGTCATTGGACTAATGCATATATAATTAATTCTCATGTCTTTTTTTAGAGGATCCTCAAGATATATATTGGTTAGCGCAGTGCCTTTATTTGACAGCACAGTATCACAGAGCTTCTCATGCTCTCAGATCTCGCAAGCTTGACAAGGTATGGATCATAGACTGGACCAGTTATTTCAAGATTTTGTAGAAAAAAAAAATCTGAAGAGAGTGAGAAATATGATGTTTATTTGCAGGAAATTTTAGGAATGCATTAATGCAAAATGCAGGAATTCACATTTATTGTGGTCTTGTGGGTTAGTTATTTCCTAGCCAACACCAAATTCAGAATTAGTTATGTGTGCAGTGTCAGTATGGCCCATTTTATGTTAAAGTGAGACATTGATTTGATAAAGGAGATAATGCATGTTATTAATCACTGTAGTGAATGTTTTGTTTTTGTTTCTCAGTTGTATGGAGCCTGTCAGTATCTAGCTGCAAGATGTCATGTGAGTATTTACGTTAATGTCTTCCCTAATACATTAACATTTAGGTATTATCATTCATGAGCATGTGTCTTGTGGCTAACTTACATGAAGAAATTAACATGATTATACAATTAAATCTCTCTAAATTCGGTAGTATGCTGCCAAAGAATATCAACAAGCATTGGACATACTGGATATGGAGGAAGCAGCCAGTAAGAAGTTATTGGACAAGAATGTAAAGGAGGAAAATGGCTCTAGGGAACCCATAAAGGAATGGGAAATGTCTCCCACCTCAGTGAGTCCAAGTGTTTTTTAAAACTTAACCGCCAGTTCACGGATTCAACATCCAACTAATTCGTGCATTTTTTTTTTCTGATTTCTGGAGGATTTACATAATTGATTGTGTTTTTTATTATTGATATTATTAATTATTTTATTATTAATATATTATTATTATTTTTGACTTTTGGAATCTACCTGGATGAATGAGGCCAGATGCTCGAAACATGAGGACACTTGCCTGTGTGCAATATCTGAAATGTGGTTGGTATTTTAATGCCATGACAGGCTGACTTGTTCTGACTCTCTGTGCTCTTTTTTTCCTCTCAGATCAATAGTTCCATCTGTCTCCTGCGGGGAAAGATCTATGATGCCATGGACAACAGACCCCTGGCCACATCTAGCTACAAAGAGGCCTTGAAACTGGACGTCTACTGCTTTGAAGCCTTTGACCTTTTGACGTCCCATCACATGTTAACTGCTCAAGAGGGTGAGAGAAAATTTAAAGTGAACAGTTGATGTTAAAATAATTTAGTGCATGTTTTTGTAAGTACAGTTTAAACCTTTGTATTTAGTAGATTGTTTTATAGCTAATCACTTATCATGGCTCCAGACTGTTACTAAAACATTATTGTGGCAATGATTTAAAATCTAGTCACCATTGGAGACAGTCTGGAATACTTTGTGTCTGTTAATATGTAGTTTCGTCAGATATCATCTTGCGTCGCTTTTCAGCCTTTCTGCTAAGGTGAACTCGCTACACACAACAACAAACACAGAGCAAGCCATGGTTCCCAATTCATGGACAAAGGATTCTTTTGAATTGGTTCTTTATAATGTGTCCGCTGAAAAGTTATTGAAACGAGTTTGAACTCAGGTTAGCAGTTTCGCTGGATCTGAATATCCATATTTACTATATAGTATGCCAAACACAGTATGCCAATTGAGTACTAGTATGTCAGAATACTCACTGTTCATAAGAGTAAGCTGGAAATACCCGGATGACCTACAATTTCTGGTGAGATTCTTAAGTGCAGATTGACTGGACACTTTGTGATCCCACAATGCCCTGGGAGCTGAGGAGAAACACTGGATTTAAAATACGGCAGAGAACCGTGAGTCGGGTGACTCCTTTCTACTGTGAGTGTTATATATACCAAGATAGTTGTTCCTTGTGCTTAAATAGTGCTTGTTTAACAAAACCAGAGAAGATAATTTTTTTCGGTTATTGTATTATGTCATTGGCTCGGGTCATGGGACTATGCCCACGTTCCCGGGTGAAGTTTGTAGGAAATCTATTAATTCTACCTGCATGCATCTAAAAAACTTACTGTTTAACCAGCCGAAAAGTGGTTAAAAGCATTCTTTATCAAATACAGGACACACACTGTGACAGTATGTGATTTTTGGACACAGTGTTTGAGTCATAGTCACTCTCTCAGTGACTCATACAGTGAATCAGCTGTCAGTGTGTTTACAACTGGAAGCACCTGGGAGGGCTGAAATGTAAAAATATTATGGGTTGTTTATAATTAAAAGTCCTGAATTTCTGGTTATTATTGGGATTTTAGTAGCACAATAGACTTAATTTGGGGTTTTATATAATTTGGACTCTTGTTGCCTCTTTGTCTGAGGTGCCCTGTCACAGTAAGAAAAGATTAAGAACATTTTAACACATTTATATATTATGAAAATAGATATATGTATTGATTTTTAAAACTATCGGCCAATTAATCTTTCTATCTGGCTTCTGAACAACCATTTAAATGAAGCAATTCTCTAATTTTGCTACTAAAAACGGCTATTTGGCTTCTAAATGTTTATGTTTTGGCTACATAGTAATTTTTATATATATATATATATATATATATATATATATATATATATATATATATATATATATATATATTTATGCTTCTGTTCTTAAATATTTAACGTAAAGTATGTAATTTCTTCCCCACTAGTGTCACCAAATGGAATTGCAAACAGAATCACTTTTATCAAACAGATTCCAGACACACCCCCTGTCTTCCATTGGTTGTACAAACAGATAGTCCCGCAACAAACTCACACCATTGGTTGAGCCAATGTTGATGTGTCATACTGGACGAAGTGCTCAAACAAACACAGGAATGTTTTAATAGCGACAGAGAAGCACATTGTTACTCTTAGGTAAAACAACCAACAAATGGCTTACTTGTAGTTGACTCTGCATTTTAAACTTGGATATGAGAACATTTTAACATCGAAAAAATTACACCCATCAGCTTTAAAGTCACATGAGTTTTAATCGTATAGAACATTGCTGAATTAATGCTTTCAAATGAATAGAATGTCATCATGTCATTCTAGAAAAAGATTTCTTGGATTCCCTGCCCTTAAGACAACAATGTACAGAAGAGGAAGTGGAATTGCTTCGTTTCCTTTTTGAGAATAAGTTAAAAAAGGTAGGAGGGCCTCCTCTACATTTAAACTCTTATCTGATCAAATAGGACAAAATAGGTAAAAATTAAGATGAAAATTAGCTTTGATTTGGGAGTCTGGAATAGGTGAGGAGACATTTATGTGTTTTGCATCATCTATTTTAACATTCATGTCATCACATGGTTAAGAAGCTTTCCCTTATTTGTCCTGATTGTTTTCTGAGTGTGTTCTTCAGTTAAAAAAAGAACACTTACAAATTACTATGAGAATTTCAAGTACCTCTTTATTCATTGAATGGTTTTGGAGTGCTCACTGAATAGCTAATCAGCAACACTTCTTTTCAAGTATAACAAACCTAGCGAGATGGTCATCCCAGAAATGGTCAACGGTCTCCAGGACAATTTGGATGTTGTTGTCTCTCTTGCAGAGCGTCATTATTACAACTGTGACTTCAAAATGTGCTACTCTCTTACGTCTATGTAAGTACACGTTGTTTACAAAACAGATTTTCTAATGTTCCCTTTGACGAAAGATTGAAATCGTTATGTCTTTCTTTAATCTAGGGTTATGGTGAAAGACCCATTTCATGCCAACTGTTTACCAGTGCACATAGGAACCCTTGTTGAGCTGAGCAAAGCAAATGGTATGAGACAAATATATATATTCAAATTTAGGCTGTCTATGTAACATGTTAATTCAGTGCAATTAATCATATATATAAAAATATCTTGTTAATTGTATGAGACAAATATATATATTCAAATTTAGGCTGTCTGTGTAACATGTTAATTCAGTGCAATTAATCATATATATAAAAATAACTTGTTAAAAAATTGCAATTAAGCATTCACCCTTACTTTTTTCTACCAACAGAGCAATTCAAGCTTAAAGTACCACCTTCCACCATTTTTTTTGCAACTTGTAGTGAACAGTAGGCCAGTGAAAGCCTTTTCAATGATATGGAAATAAAACAAAAAATTTAAATATTTCTTAAGCCACTTTTTGCATTGTCTAATCAATGATTTACCGGTCTGCCACAATAAAGTAGTGTCTTTGATCTTTTATCTGGATTATTATATATAATATTTATAATAACTATGACTATCATTTATGGAGTTGTTTTTATTTTGGGGCCTTTTTTAACAGATTAATTAGGTTAATTAATGGCCAAGTCATGTAATTAATTAGATAAAATTTTGGTTGGTTGACAGCCATAATTAAAATATATTTAATGTTTAATTGAAGTATGGTATTTAATGTAAAATCCTCAATCTTTCCCTCCGTGTCTCTTTAGAGTTGTTTTACCTGTCTCATAAACTGGTGGATTTGTATCCAAGCAATCCAGTAAGTGTAAATGCTTGTTCAAAACTAAATTTATTTTGAAGCTTCATTAAATAACAGTAATGTCATTCTTATCTTGTTGTTTCTCTGTCTATCTACTCCAAGGTTTCGTGGTTTGCTGTTGGATGTTACTACCTCATGGTTGGGCATAAAAATGAACACGCAAGACGGTATCTCAGGTATGACTGTTTTTAGTTTCTCGGTTGACTTTCTTACTACTTACATTTAGGTTTCACGGTATACTATGGTTTGAAAATGGACGGTTATCGTACCAGGTGCATTTGCTTATCTACGGTATTGAGAAAAAAATGCAACTGGACGGAGAATCGCGTGTGCGCATCTCCTTTCCTTCTCGACTGTCTGTCAGACTCAACTTGCATCACACACATAAACATGCAGCGGGGAAAATGTCAGAGAGAAGCGAGGCGGTATGACATGAGTATGTGTGTGAGTTAAAGCAGTGTTTCTCAACTGGTCTATTCGGACTGAGTCGCGGACAGCAGGGAAAGAACAATGCCATGGTTCTCCCATTGAAGATATTTCAGCTGCCGCCCAAGTGATCGATTATTTAGGACTGCCGAGGCAGATTTAATGATAATCTCGCAAACAGCTAAAGACTTCTCATCTGCACTTTCGCATGAGTGTAACGATCTCGCAACCATGATCCGCTCTTCTCTCTGGCGCGCGCGTGCAACAACTGGGCTTCCCTCGATATTGCGGAGTGCAGACATCAAAACTGATGTTACCAATTTAAATACTAGTGGGACTTTTCTAGTTTAAAGTGTTACAGAGGTTGTCAATTCGAACCTCTCAAACAGTAGCAGCCCTGACATGCCAAACAGCACTGAGGAGGAAAAGAGCAACTGTGCTCTGCACCAAAATAAATAAATTGCACACCATCACCTTTACAAATTTGTTTCAGGATTTTACATGAGTAAAAGTAACTGTTATATTTTGACAAAATGTTATAGTTTCATGTGAAATAATCTAAAGGTAGAATCTATTAGACCTCATTTTATATCAAGTCAGTTGTAGTTAACGTTTCAAGATGTGTTTCAGCTAGTATTTATTTGTCATAAATATTATTACTATTATTTAAGACTATCACATTGACATAACCATGATAATGAGGAGCCTTTCCTTCTGTGTAATATGTATATATATTTAATATTAGGTAACAAACGGGATAATAACGGGGTCATATAAGTAAATATGCTCTTCGATTTTTAAAAGGGGGAGAGACAACTTCCTGTAGATTTTGACATCAACAACAAAAATAATATCACTTGATGCATGTCCTTGTACTGGAAAGCCATGAACAAAACTATGCAACATAAAAGGAAATGCGACCCAGGATACATTAAATACAGGTTATGTTTAATCTATGGCAGGTCGACACTTGATTTCCAATGTAAAATCTGTCCTGAAGCAAAACCAGTTGAGAAGCACTGAGATAAAGGTACAGACAGGAGCAGTATATGTTAACTGTTAATAATCATAGGACATTACTTTAAAACTCACACAGCTGATGTTATTTTTCATTTAGTATTTCATTTAACATGTAAACTAACATGCTTTAGATATGTAACATGTTATATTTACATGCTATTTTTATCATGTTTATAATTCGGTTTATTATTATAATTCTGTTAGTTTTCTTATTTATTCTATATATTTTATTTTCAGAAGGGAGACTTTTTTTTACACTTCAATAAAATAAATGGATTCAAGTTTCAATTATAATAAAGTGTTTGCTCAAAAATAAATAAATATATTAAATAACCCTTCTGTTTTCACTAATGATACTAATTGTGTAATACCGTATACCATGAAACCGTGATATTTTCTGAGATGGTTATCATACCATGAAAATCTCATACCGTTGCAACCCTACTTACATTACTTATACATTGCTTATACACAGGAATGTACAATTTATTTATTATGTCTTCTAAAGGAACACAAAGTGAGAAATTAGCTTTCGTTGTAAGAAACATGTATTGCAGATATTTTTTACTGCTCATCTTGTGGCATCATTTTCAGAAAACACCTTTTTTTGTGGTTAATCTGGTAAAGGTTATATTAAATTACAACGAAGAGCTGTAGCTGAAGAATCTTGTTTGAGTGCACATCTTTTGTGGTTAAAATCTTCAAAATTCCCTCCCCTAGTAAAGCCACCACACTGGAGCGCACATACGGACCAGCATGGATAGCATATGGCCACTCATTTGCTGTGGAGAGTGAGCACGATCAGGCAATGGCTGCATACTTCACTGCTGCCCAGCTCATGAAAGGGTTTGTAGAACATCTGTGGTTGTGATTATGCCAAGAATATTTTTTGCCTCAATAGGAATTAAATGTTTGTTTTTAAATCGGAAATGTAATATATGGCATGAAAGAAAAAACCTCCCTGACACCCTGTTTGAGCAGGTGTCACCTGCCCATGCTGTACATTGGTCTGGAGTATGGACTCACCAACAACCCCAAGCTGGCAGAACGGTTCTTCAGCCAAGCCCTTAGCATCGCCCCTGAGGACCCCTTTGTCATACATGAGGTAGCTGTGGTCGCCTTCCAAAATGGAGAGTAAGTGATTAATGTTTGTTTGCATAAAAAAAAAAAACATCCTTATATTTATCAGTGGTTTTCGGTTTTGCGACAGGCTTTGCTAATGAGCACTTTGCTTTGTTACAGTTATAAAACAGCTGAGAAGTTGTTTCTAGATGCCATGGATAAGATCAAATCAATAGGAAATGAGGTAAGCACCCAATTGTTATTATTTTACCATCTGTTTGAATGAAGGCTCGTTTGCTTAAAAGGGTCATGACATATTTTATCATTTTAATCAAATAATCTTCCCTGAGTTCCACTGATAATGTTAAAGTTTTCTTTTCTTTTTTTGCACCAAAACGGTCATAATTTAGTTATATATAATAAACTAATTTGAAGTGCTCAGTTTTGACCTCAGTGTCTCCTTTAAACTGCAACGTGAATGGCCACTGTTATGATTGGCTAACATCGTGCTAGACTCAAATATAGCCATATTTGAAACTCAATCAGAAAAGAATGAACAAGCTCTACAACATTTTGAAACTACATTTCAGGGTTTTCACAGAATGCACACCCAATAATATGCATCTGAATATATTAATCTGTTCAATCAAATACGGCAGCAACATACACTATCAAACAGCCATGGCATATGAAACATTCATGAATAAAACAGTTTTTGGGGGTCAGGTCACATAGTGTGCCCTATCCTTAAATAACAGTTCTGTTGCAAAGCTTGAATCATATTATGAATTGTTCACAAGCAATCTGCACTGATTTGAGTGGAGAAAACATACAATTCACACTGAAATATGCTGAAGACACATCCACATGAAGCACACACAGTATCATCATACACTGATGCGCACATCACCGGAAACGCACCAAAAGGATCTAAGACGTCCATCTAGTGCATGTTTACAACACCAACAATTAAAAATAGTGTTCTTGTGCTCAGACTCAAAACAGCAAGAGGCAGAGCAGATGAATGAAACGAATAGGGTCTAGGTTAAACTCGGTGCCTCTTTGCTTGACATCGTGGGAAAATCAAAAGAAATCAGTCAAGAACTAAGAAACAAATGTGTGGACATCTCACAAGTCTGGTTCATCCATGGGAGCAATTTCCAAATGCTTGAAGGTAACTTGTTCATCTGTACAAACAATAGTATGCAAGTATAAACACCATGGGACCACACAGCCACTCGTCTCTTAGAGACATGCTCTGTCTCCTAGAGATGAACGTAGTTTGGTGCGAAAAGTGCAAATCAATCACAGAACAACAACAAAGGACCTTGTGAAGATGCTGGAGGAAACCGGTTGACAAGTATCTATATCCACTGTAAAACGAGTCCTGTATCAACATAATCTGAAAAGCTGCTCAGCAAGGAAGATGCCAATGCTCCAAAACTGCCATAAAAAGACAGATTACAGTTTGCAAGAGCACATGGGGACTTTTTTGGAGAAATGTCCTCTGGTCTGATGAAACAAAGATTTAACTGTTGGCCATAATGACCATCATTATATTTGGTGGAAAAATGGCAAGGCTGGCAAGCCAAAGAACACCATCCCAGCCGTGAAGCCATGTTGTGGGGGGATATTATGAATCAACATCTCAAGACATCAGCCATGAAGTTAAAGCTCGGTCGCAAATGGGTCATCCAAATGGACAATAACCCCAAGCATACCTCCGAATTTGGGTCAAAATGGCTTAAAGGCAACAAATTCAAGGTATTGGAGTGGCCATCACAAAGCCCTGACCTCAATCCGATACAGAACTGAAAAAGCGTGTGCGAGAAAGGCGGCCTACAAACCTGACTCAGTTACACCAGTTCTGTCTGGAGGAATGGGCCAAAATTCCAGCAACGTATTGTGAGAAGCTTGTGGAAGGCTACCCAAAATGTTTGACTCAAGTTAAACAATTTAAAGGCAATGCTACCAAATACTTACAAAGTGTATGTAAACTTCTGACCCAATGTGATGAAAGATATAAATGCTGAAATAAATCATTCTCTCTACTATTATTGTGACATTTCACATTCTTAAAATAGTGATCCTAACTGACCTTAGACCAGGTATGTTTTCTAATAGAATGACCTCTTATATGTCAAAAATATCAAGAAGAATGTGATTCCTCATGTCATGACCCTTTTAAAGGCATAGTTTACCTACAAATAAAAATGCTGTCATCTCATCCTCATGTCACTTGAAATGTGCATGGTGTCATTTTTTAAACAGAAAAGGAATTAGCGTGCAGAATGTCTATGCTGCTCCTTTCAATACAAAGAAAGTGGATGGTGACTGTTAAGCTCCAAAATGGGAAAAAGTACCATAAAAGTAGTCCAAATGGCTCATGCACTATATTCCAGGTTTCTAAAGACAGACAATAGGTCTGTACATTGTGAGGAACAGCAGTGCATTAAATGATTGACATAATCCAAATTTTTGGGTGAATTCTCCCTTTCAGGTACTTTCATTACATGCCTAGACATTACAAAGTGTTGAGATAACTTGAAATATCTTTTTCCAGGTGACAGTGGACAAATGGGAGCCGCTCTTAAACAATTTGGGTCACGTGTGCCGAAAATTGAAGTAAGTTTAAAGGAATAAGATTTCATAGAAGCAGGGTCTAAAAATAGTTCAAGGAGCGAAAACGAGAGCCGACATTGAATTACATTTTTAGTAGAACATAATCGAAAAATGGAACAATGTGATTTTCAATGTGAAAATTAGGTTAAAACGTTGTTTTTAAATGCTGGTAACAAGTTATAACTGGTTAATTATATTCGATAATTTTTTCGTGAAGCCAAAGGCCAAAGGGTATATCACAGTAAATGTTTGGAACTACACCACTTCATGTTGCCCAAAAAAATGACATGTGCTTTGATCCTGAAGGAAACCGCTGCATCACACATGCCTGTTGTGGATGTCACATTCTCGGAATGAAGATCTTTTTAACAACTATGTATAAATACTACATACAATATACATACATGCATGCATGGCTTATTCAGATACAAGGAAAACAATATTAGCAGTAACAAGTACTTTTCTCAGTTGTTTCCAAGTCTTTACTGAATTTTTGTTATGATGTATTAATACAGATTATATGCTGGCGGGTGTTGTCTGAGAAGCAGATTTGTAATTAAAGTGTACTTAACTGTTAATTAACTGCTTGCGATTTCTATGCCGATAAATCCACCACACAGGAAAAAAATTAATTGTTTATTTTGGTGAGGCAAGTGGCTTATTATGGGCTTGTTTTTCCAGACCAGGTTGCTTGTTTCTCTTGTGAGGTCTGACAACAAAACAATTGGTATTTCACCCACCCATTAGCGCAGAGTACTGTCATTTTAAAAAGAATGTTAACCACCCTTTTGTTTTGTTCTAACTGGGAACCTTTTGGAAAGGAGGCTGCGGAACTTCTGAACCAGAATGAAAAAAGATATTTTTTGCTCAGAACAAACCAAGATGAAAGGGATTTTGTTTTTAGTCCCTGCACAGAAGTACCTAAAAGTATTAAATCTAGTTACACTCGTTTTTCTTTGTCAATTTTAAATCTAAATCTACACTACATACTGCCATTTATATCAGCTGAAGGGACCTCATTATAGTCCCATTAAAATAGGTGCGATTTGGGTCATAGTGATGTGCCTATCCTAATTTTATCTGGAGTAGTATTTGAATGAAGAGTATAAATATGGGAGAAAGGCATGGTCACATTATATCCCCCTCCGTTGTATGTTCTTTACCCTTTTCTCTGCTTTAATAGAGTGCTTCTTTTGTTCTAGTACTTGATGAATTATGCATTTCCACTTACTGGATATCAAAGGGCTCGCAATTGAAGATCATTCCACTCAAGTTTTCTTTAGTACTTTTTTTTTTTTGCAGCTGATAGATTTTCTTTGGTATTTTTTTTACCTAAAGAATAAATTAAGTTTAATTGTTCATATTTTATGTTTGTTTGTTTGCTTGCATGTATCTTGATAAAAATAACTGGTTGTTGGGTATACATTACTTGATAGGTTTGGTTGTACAAAGTGCCAAGTCCTTATCAAAAACATGTACTAAAAGAAAGATGTTTTTATTACAGTAAATTCATGATAATTTTTCACCCCCTCTATAGCTAGCCTGTCTACTTATTAATAGGTTGTGGTAGAAAAAAAGGTCAATGATTGCTTTCATCTTGTTTATGTAGGAAATACGAACAGGCTCTCGAATACCACAGGCAAGCATTGGTCCTCATCCCACAGAATGCCTCTACTTACTCAGCCATCGGTTACGTGCACAGCCTCATTGGAGACTTTGAAAGTGCCATTGACTACTTTCACACTGTGAGAATATATAACCCTCATAATTTAGTGTTGTTAGTCAGTTTTAGAACCAGCCTTGTTTTTAATTATGATCAAATTTTATCCTTAAACATATAAACTCCTCCTTTAGGCACTTGGTCTTAAAAGGGATGACACTTTTTCTGTAACCATGCTGGGTCACTGTATTGAGATGTATATCAGTGATTCAGATGCCTACATTGGTAAGATGACCATCCATATTCTGTGTATGAAGCATCTAATTCATAACTTGAAAATCCAAGATGTCCTCACAACTATTTAGCTTATTTGTTTTTACAGGAACTGACATTAAAGACAAAGTGAAAAAGACCCTCAGTACACCTGCACTAATAAAGATGCTCAACACTTCTGCCGATGGCAGTGAGACTAGAGGACAACCTGTTGAGGAGGTAAATGTTTGCCTGGAAACGCCAACTTTTAATACCGACAAACAAACCGATGCCTTCCAGCGATTCCTCCTTGAGTGCGACATGCACGAGAACGACATGATGCTGGATACGTCTATGTCTGATACTAGCACGTGATTAGCACCTGTAAATGGGTCAAAGAGGAACTTTTGAGCACGAGATGATGATGGAATGTGACCTTTGAAGAGGACTCGACACACCCCTCCCTCTGCCTTCCCTACTGTGTCCTCTGTGTTGGACCCCTGTGGATTTTTTACTATGATTAAATGTTAAGAAGTGAATGCAAAAGGGTTTGAAAAGAATGATTCAATCAATAAACCCTGCATCCATATTTTTACACAGAATTGTGTTTTCTCCTTGGTGCCCTTTTAAAGCATCTATGTGCATGGAAAGTTGTTTTTAGGTTGCTAATCAGAATGAAGCATCTGCTGCCACTTGCATCATTTAGCTTATTAAACTTGAAAGTTAGTTAACCAAAGGAAATGACTTACAACTACCCTAGTCATTTGATCAGTCATCTCCGCTATTACTAGGATCAAAACTAAATGCTTGGAGCTACATTTGATGGGACAAGAAAATTTGTGCATACGTCATACACAGACGCATCAGTCCATATTTGTCTTTCTCATGATGTTAAAGTTGTTTTTTTTTTACATTCAGGATTTTTTTGATGAAACTTTTGTAAACATTAGGATGTTTAATGACATCAAACAAGCTGAATGTACATTAATGATCTGTTAAATATATAACATTGTTACATTAGAACAATGCTAATTGTGTTAATGCAAGTTATGCTTCATTTTCAATTTCCATTTCTGTGTGGGTGCAACCCCCCCCAACCCCCTCCCCTCTTATTGTACGCCCAGAAACGTCATGGGTTCTTAACAAATTAGTCCCTGAAGTACGAAGTGTCTAGGTGTCTTTTTATGAGCAGCTGCAGTATCAGTCATGGGCTGCACACCATCCAAATCCAACATCACTTACTCCCACGTGCGCGTGAGTCGAGATCTGGACACTTGTTCCACTTTCGTGCCCAGTTTAAAAAGCTCCGTTTCTACGCCGGAGAGACCCTCGCCTCAGCTCTGCGTTGAGACGTGTAGCGGGAAGCAAACTTTTCTCAGCGGTAAGAAATTACATGGCTATTACATTCTAGAATATTAGAAAATATGGCTAGTGATTCCCATGGATGAATACATGGATAAATACACTTACCAGTCCAAGGTTTGGACATCTGAATTTGTTTCACACGATCTTAAAAACCTTATCTTTTACAAAACTAAAAAATATATATTTTAAATGGATTAGTTGATACGGACAGAGTATGAACTGCTGCCAATACGTGGCCAGCAAACATGGATTCCTGAAGGGTGATGATTGCGAAACCTGTCAAGAAAATGTACTGGTCCTATTGACCTCCTTCAAAAAAAAATCTAAAATTATATTTCTCATAAAGTAAAGCCTACATTTAGGACCATTAAGATTATTTTACATTGTGACATTAAATACTGCACTGCATTTTCAGTGATTGGCGTCTGTCAATAACCCCTCTGCAAAGTTTATGAAAACGATAAAATATGTGATAATGAAGAACACAACCGAAAAATAACCATTAGGAAACGTTCTGTGTATGCTACTGTATTTTAAGGTTGTCCGACAAAAACCTTCCTGCAACGTTCTGGGAAGGTTGGTTTATAGTTATAAAACTATTATAGAACGTTCTGTAGGGTAAGGGTAATGCACACTACCGGTCAAAAGTTTTGAAACACTTGAATTAAATGTTTCTCATGATGGTAAAAATCTTTTGATCTGAAGGTGTATGCTTAATTGTTTGAGATTAGTTTTGTTGAAAAAAATATAATTGTTCCACCAAACTAACATATATATATATATATAAAAGTGTTTGAAATTGATGACTTGGAGCAAATAATAAAGAAAAGCAGCCAATAAGTGCCCTGTTTAAAAAAGCATCCCAGGGTGATACCTCAAGAAGTTGGTTTAGAAAATGTCTGCAAATTCTAGGCAAACGGTGACTACTTTGAAGATGCTAAAATATAACACAGTTTTTATTTATTTTTTGATTTTGTTTAATCACAACTTAATTTCCAGAGTTAAAATGTGAAGATTTTTTTTTTATTATTATAGTAAAGAATGAGTGAGTGTTTAAAAACTTTTGACTGGTAGTGTGTGTGTGTGTGTGTGTGTGTGTGTATATATATACACATATATACACACACACACACACACACACACACACACACACACAGAGTACTGTGCAAAAGTTTTAGGCACTGTTTCACAAAAGCAATTGTCTTAAAATGGCCATTTATATCTTCAGCTTTAGTATGTCAATAGGGAATATAAATGTTAGACTCCCAAACATTATTGTTTACAATAATGATTACAACTATGCAAATAGAGAAGATTAGTATAGAAGAACAGGGAGCCCTGCAACAGATGTCATGACCCCTACCAAACCCCCACTGATCATTGTGTCGGTCTGAGATTACATAAAGAGACAGAAGCAATTGAGACAGCCTAAATAGATTGAAGAACTGTGGCGAATTCTCCAAAAAGCTGGGAACATCCTTTCTGCCAACAACCAAGAAAACCTGTGTTCAGGTGTACCTAGGGGGATTCGTGCAATTTTAAATGCAAATGTGGTCATACCAAATATTGATTTAGCTTCTTTTTTTAAAAAATATACATGTTTACTGGACTTTTTATGACATTAAGTGATAAATGAAAACTTTATGTCATTATTTTTGCAGACATCCTTACTATGCAACATTTTTTACAAGTGCATATACACTCACCTAAAGGATTATTAGGAACACCATACTAATACTGTGTTTGACCCCCTTTCACCTTCAGAACTGCCTTAATTCTACGTGGCATTGATTCAACAAGGTGCTGAAAGCATTCTTTAGAAATGTTGGCCCATATTGATAGGATAGCATCTTGCAGTTGATGGAGATTTGTGGGATGCACATCCAGGGCACGAAGCTCCCGTTCCACCACATCCCAAAGATGCTCTATTGGGTTGAGATCTGGTGACTGTGGGGGCCATTTTAGTATAGTGAACTCATTGTCATGTTCAAGAAACCAATTTGAAATGATTCGAGCTTTGTGACATGGTGCATTATCCTGCTGGAAGTAGCCATCAGAGGATGGGTACATGGTGGCCATAAAGGGATGGACATGGTCAGAAACAATGCTCAGGTAGGCCGTGGCATTTAAACGATGCCCAATTGGCACTAAGGGGCCTAAAGTGTGCCAAGAAAACATCCCCCACACCATTACACCACCACCACCAGCCTGCACAGTGGTAACAAGGCATGATGGATCCATGTTCTCATTCTGTTTACGCCAAATTCTGACTCTACCATCCTGAATGTCTCAACAGAAATCGAGATTCATCAGACCAGGCAACATTTTTCCAGTCTTCAACTGTCCAATTTTGGTGAGCTCTTGCAAATTGTAGCCTCTTTTTCCTATTTGTAGTGGAGATGAGTGGTACCTGGTGGGGTCTTCTGCTGTTGTAGCCCATCCACCTCAAGGTTGTGCGTGTTGTGGCTTCACAAATGCTTTGCTGCTCGGTTGTAAGGAGTGGTTATTTCAGGCAAAGTTGCTCTTCTATCAGCTTGAATCAGTCGGCCCATTCTCCTCTGACCTCTAGCATCAACAAGGCATTTTCGCCCACAGGACTGCCGCATACTGGATGTTTTTCCCTTTTCACACCATTCTTTGTAAACCCTAGAAATGGTTGTGCATGAAAATCCCAGTAACTGAGCAGATTGTGAAATACTCAGACCGGCCCGTCTGGCACCAACAACCATGCCACGCTCAAAATTGCTTAAATCACCTTTCTTTCCCATTCTGACATTCAGTTTGGAGTTCAGGACATTGTCTTGACCAGGACCACACCCCTAAATGCATTGAAGCAACTGCCATGTGATTGGTTGATTAGGTAATTGCATTAATGAGAAATTGAACAGGTGTTCCTAATAATCCTTTAGGTGAGTGTATATATATATATATATATTATAGAATATAAAATTGAGCAACATAATTTGTTACAGAAGAATTAATAGGCTAATGGAAGGTTGTTTTCATTATTATTATTATTTTAAAGGTAGCGAGTAAGCCTTTAAATTGGGGTAAAGGCCTCCCAGGGCTGATATTTGTGTAATTTAGTGACAATAATTATAGGGCAACATTTGCCAGCTTAGGCAGATATTTCTGAGACAACTAATTAAGATCATACTTATTAAAAATAACCACTTCAGAAAAAAGTCTGTACATTTTAATCACATTTGGCATTTCATAACATCTCAGGTATTAATGTCCATTGTGATTGGATCAGTAAATGTGAGCTCACTTTGAAATTCTTCATAACAATTTTTTTTCGCACAATTATTGTGTTTTATAGGGGCCTTTAGCCACTTCAACAGGGGGAATTTTTACCCCAATGCTATTTATTGGGCAGTTGATAAAAACGTTTGATGTAATGATCTTGAACAAAACTGAAACTGATAAATAAGTATTCTAAAAATAAATGTGATCATTTTCATTAGCCACATAAATTTGCAGATCAAAGTACCTCACAATCAAACTTTAGACATTGCACACAATAATCTCATGGATCAGGAATATTTCTGAAGTGTGTAGAGACAAACGGGTGTTTAGGAATGTACTGTGGTTTAGTGTTTTGGGAGAAAATAAAATCAGAAGTGCCTTTTACCCCATGGGGCCTTTGCCCTGTTGCATCCTATATGTTCTTTTTAGGTTGTCAAACAAAACCCTCCCTGCAATGTTCCGGAAACTTTCGTTTCTGAACTAAAGAGAACGTTCCTAGAATGTTAAGAATTGGTTTTCCAAAAAAAATTAAAAAAATAATAATAATAATAACCAAAATGGATCCATACGCTAACGTTAGGGAAACATTCTCTGTTTGTTAGGACGATGTAGGCCTATAAATGCTTTACTTATTTAGTTAAGTTTAGTTAATTAAGTAAGCCTATCAAAATAACCATGTTTTTTTCTTTTTTAGCTTTGCATTAATGAGAATGGGGAGGGTAACATGTGTTGAACTGTCATGGAAATAATGTCACAATGTAGCTGAAAAAAATTTGCTCTAAAAGATGAATATGGTTTATTTTCTATATGCAAAAATAAATAGGCCTAAATAAATAAATAAATAGCAGTAATTCTTTTAGAGTATAATAGGGCCAGGACAGGTTTCGTGAAAATCACCCAATATCTTACTGCTTTATAGATAGACAGACAGATATTTTTTCATATTCTTGCTTGCAGTTCCTAGTCGTGACTGTTACGGGCGCTCAGTGAGTCAGCCCAGCAGTCCGGACGTATGGAGTACAGTCATCACTGGCAGTCCGTTTGGGCCGGCTCGACCATGCGTGAAGCCGGGCTGCACAGACAGCGACTCGGAGGACGACAGCGCGGCACCCGGCAGTGAACGATGATAGATTTATGTATTTTTATGCTCCCTCTACCTTATTTCTAAAGAAGACATGTTTTTGTACAGAGAAGTGAAGAGGGCAGAGTAACGTCTGATTAGATGATCCAAATATAAATGCCCAAATAACCAGGCAATTCTGTATTGCCCACCCAAATAGCAATATTTAATTCATGAAAGGAATATTGCAGCAGTGCTCTCGTTGCATAAACTAAATGGAACGAAATATATGCATCTGGACATGTCAAGGACAAAATAAACAAATAGTCTGCGTAATGTGCAAGCCTCGCGGTTTTTGCTGCTGAATTCCCGCGTGAGTTGGCGGATTCCGGACAACGAAGAGGGGGAAATGGAGAAATGAGGTCTGAAAAGGAGCCGAGGACAGGAAGCAGGGAGAGAGGCAGCGTCGAGATCCAGTTCAGGGAGTGTCCGAGGGAGCAGGACAACGTCGCAGTGAACCCGAAGCACAAGGAGGAGAAAAAAGAGATTTTCACCAAGGTAGGTGGCGCAGTTCATTTCGGTGAGGGTGATGAAGGATGAATGTTTGTGATGATGGTGGGAACGGGATTCAGCACCATAGACAGCGACAACATGAGCTGGACAGCAAATCCAAAACAATATCCCAGAGGTATAAATCATATCAGACCGAAATGCATTAGTACACTTACACATACAACTGCCAATTTGCATGACTTTAGTAGCCCAGGTGATGATGAATGCATATGCATGTATAATGTTATACAAGAGCAAAGACGATGGCGCGATATAGAGTTAAAATTGGTTGTTCATATACTACCTTATATAATTCTATACAACTTGCGTGTGGTGGACATTTGAAGGAGGCAGATTTTTTTTTTTAGTCCAACATAAATTCATATTTCAGTTAAATTTTTTCAGGTTAAATCCATTCATAAATCTGATATATCATAATATGTAAAACACATAGGCCTATAATTTGTATATTCATGTATGGTTTTCACTGATAAAAAAAAATTCACTTGCATATGTATGCAACAATTTTTATTTTTTCAAAATACTACAAGAATGGCTGCTTTCATGTAACATATATATTTCCCAAATAATAGTGGAATTTGTGGAATTACAGTTACTGGCTTTCAATTAATGTAATTTTTAAGTACATTATAGGGTTATTCTTATTTCTTATTTATGTAGAATACATTAATTATGGCCCTGTAACAAGTCATTGTGAAGGAGAAATGTGAGGTGCGTGGAACAATGTACAAGGAAGAAATAGACATTATTTTGAATTTGTTGAGTGGAAAATTACTTTAAAATTAAAGTAATAAGTCATGTGATTACTTTTCTAATGCATTCATTAGTAAAGTAATCTGATTACAATTTTAGATAAATAATTTGTCATTTGTAGTGGATTACTATTTTCAAGTAATTTATCCAACACTGGTCATCTACTCTGTAATGATGGCATAATGGCACAGAGCTGTATCTTTAATAAGATTAAAAACTGGCTTACTGACACACCAGTGTTTAAGGTCATTTCAAGTTCATTTTGATGTAAACAAAAGTGGAGATGTCAGTTAGTTCCATCCATTCATAGCGATCGGAGAAGACCTGATGCGAGTATGCGAGCATGAAAGGCTGGCACTATCGCATTGATTGACAGCGTATTGAATGAATTAGTGCAAAGTTGACATGACTTTTCGGCTGTACTCTGCGGTTCTCAGCTCAAATTTACACCACGCTTTAGGCTCAGTGAGATCGCAATGCGCTCAAGGGAGGTGTGAGAGACACTGTGTCCCTCTGAAAGTTTATCCGCTGGTGTCGCTGTTATACACATGATTTGAGCTCACATTTCGTAATATTTTATTTGTTTTATTTATGTACAGTCGGTTATTTTTCTCATCCAAATTGTTTGAGAAGGCACTGCCTTCGTTGCCTCTCGGAGAAAATGCCACTGTATTCTAAATATGAAAATGCCATATGCAATGAAGTCAATGCATGACCTAGATGGCATTAAATGTTCCCTTTTTTACACTAGGTTGTCATACGCCGCCTGCCACCTAGTCTATCAAAAGACCAGCTCGAGGATCATCTGAGTCCTCTTCCATCTTTTGACTATTTTGAGTTCTTCCCCGCTGATCAGAGGTATATTCAGTCTGTTTATATGGAAATACTGTGATCATGTGCACTGTCAGAGTCTGATACATGTGCATATATTTATTTTCCCCAGCTTATACCCACATCTCTTCTCCAGAGCATACATCAACTTCAAAAACCAAGAGGATATTATTATTTTCAGGGATCGTTTTGATGGCTACGTATTCATTGACAATAAAGGTGATTCATTTTCCTCTTTTAAATATTTTTTCCCTCTCAATCTAGTGTATTCCAGTGCAACTATAATATGTTATGTCCTTATTGCATGACACACTACATTGCTTATTTAAATGTTTTGTTTTGTTTTTTATATAATGTTTAATATAATATACATATGTGCAAAGACACATATATTAACCCTATATAATATGTTTTTATTAATATATATATATATTCTTATTATTTTTATATATATTTTTTTTAATTATTTTTGTATTTCTTTTTATTAAGGTCAAGAGTATCCAGCTGTTGTAGAATTTGCCCCATTTCAGAAAGTCTCCAAGAAAAAGTTAAAGAAGAAAGATGCTAAAGCAGGAACCATTGAAGAAGGTATTTACATGACAACAACAATAATAATAAGTATCTACAATATAAAGTATATACTGTACAGAGCAAATTTAATACTTTAAATATAAATCTTTAAATCTTTACTTAGATCCAGAATACAGACGATTTCTGGAAAACTACTCTTGTGATGAGGAGAAATCAATGGCCAACCCAGAAACACTATTGGGAGAGATTGAAGCTAAAACACGAGAACTTGTAGGTACGGTTTGGGGAATTGTTCTGTTTTGTTTGTGTACATTTTGACAAACATATGACCAAGGCAAGTATTATGAAACTGCACGGTCTTAGTTCACTTAAGTATGAAACACTTTTTGTTGTTGTGAAATGTTTCCCTCTATGTGACTTCATTGCAGCCAAAAGGACGACACCCTTACTGGAATATATTAAAAACAAGAAGTTAGAGAAACAGGTAAGGGCATGGAAAGCACCTCTTAGATATAAGCAGTATGAACAGAATCGCAGTTGACCTAAACAAGATGTCTGTTGGATAATTCTAGGTTCAATACAAGTTAAGCTCAATGGACAGCATTTGTGGCATTATATTGATTACCACAAAAAAATATTTTGACTTGTCCCTTGTTTTCTTTAAAATAAATTTCAGTGATGCACTTATAATGGAAGTGAATGGGGTCAATCCGTTAATGTTTAAATACTCACTGTTTTAAAAGTATAGTCACAAGACATAAACAATATGTGTGTTAACATGATTTTAATGTGATAAAATCGCTAACTAACCTTTTCTGTGTAAAGTTATTTTACAACTTTGTTGTCATGACAATGTAATGTCAACAAACCCTGAAATTACTGTAAAAATTACAATTTAAACAACTTTACAGCTCAAATAATACATGAGTTTTAACAGAAGAATTAATGTAAGTGCTTTTCTAATATTATAAGCTTCACATTTATGCCTTTAACCCCTCCAAAAATTGGCCCCATTCACTTACATTGTAAGTGCCCCACTGTAACTTCAATTTTTGCTTAAAAAAAAAAATAGAATCAACATTATGCCACAAATGCTGTCGACTGAGCCTAAATTGTATTGAACCAGGAATATCCCTTTAACTTCTGTGATAAATGAAGATAGGGTTATTGTGTTCTAAGAGTGGCTGTTAAGAAATTGGGTGATGGAAAAACAACAAAATCAAAAAGACAGACCAGAAGAACTTTTGCCTGCCTTTAAGTTTAGAATAAAAATGTAATAATTGAAGATGCAATAAAAAGTATTGATATTTACTATCTTTATGTATTACTAAGGTTACAGGCTTAATACTTAGTGATTCGGTTACCTATTAATATAGCCATAATTCAGTCCTCTCCTGTCGAGAAGTTTAGCCTGCATGTGATGCATTATGGTTTTATACATACATTCTTGCATAGTATATTTAACACAAAGTTTTTTATCATAGAGAATAAGAGAAGAAAAGAGAGAGGAAAGGCGAAGGAGAGAACTGGAAAAGAAGAGACAGAGGGAGGAGGAGAAGAGGAAGCGCAGAGAGGAGGAGAGACGAAAGCGAAAGGAGGCCGAAAAGCTGAAGAAGCTTTCTGAAAAAGAGATAAAGATCAAGGTAAACACCAGATTCTGAATTTAACTATTACTAATCTATGACAGTACTGTACTGAAAACCAGTGTCATTACATCAAATCTACATCTTGACTCCAATACTTCTTTAGCTTTTGAAGAAGTGTGACCGAGACGATGACGTGGACTCAGACAGACTGAAAGATAAAGGAGACTGCGGAGGGACAGAAAAAAACAGATGGGAAAAAACGGCAGGAAATAATAAGCCAAAAGAGACTAAGGACAAGTAAATGCTTTATGAAACTTGCTCAGTATGTTACTGCATCATTGCCCCTACTTGCACTGTGTCTTAAACAGGTGCAGCACGGTAAGTTTCCAGTGACAAGTAATGTGTCTGTCTACACTGAAAGCAAAAATGCTACACAAAGTGGCACAATAACAGCCAATCAGAACATATTTAATGTTTAGTATAAAGTTTTGCAGAGCTGAATTTAAGACCGCAACTCTGCACAAATAGAAACCAAGCGATCAACAAAATGTCCTGTTTCTGTTCCTGGTTAGGATAAAAAACTCAGATTTACATTGAAGAGAAAGGTTTTATTGCTTGTCTGGTTATGACACAGTGTTACCCTTAAAACATATACTATATGGCCAAAAGAATGTGGACACCTTCTAATTAACAGATTTGGCTACTCCAGTAATTCCAGTGGAAACTATTCAAACTATTCTAAGAACATTAATAATTGCAACAGTTTGAGGAGGGCCTGTGAATGGTTTATTAAGTCTAGTGTGGAAGAACTTGTCTGACCTGTACAAAGCCCAGACCAGAACTTTTATTGAAAACCTCTGGGACAAATTGGAACAGCGAGCCAGGGGTGTCCACATACTTTTGTCCATATAGTGTACATTAAGCCATAAATATTGATGGCAAGGTTGATCAAGCATACCAAATGTTGAGGTGGTTTTAGATTATCAATTGACCTCTCTCAATAGTAGGGGCCAAATTGAGAGTGACAAGGACCAGCGAGAAGGTCATGGCCGTCGCCAGAGGGACAAAGAGCATCGCGGCAGAGACGAGGAGCGTAAACGCCAGAGGCATCATTTGGAGTTTGATAAGTTTATGCGACGCAAGGAGGAAACCAAATGGGGTAAAGGCTACTGCCAGGACAGGGCCAAGAAAGACCAACATCATGGCTATTCCTACTGTCCAGAGACAGGAGACAAACTGGGAAAAGAGGACAGAGATGACATGGCTAGGAGGAAAGAACGGATTCGTAATAAGGTAAATAATTTAATTGAGTGGCAATATCTCAGCTGCAGTACATTTACAGCAGAAAATTTACACATAGCATTCCAAAGTGTTGATATATGGTCCTCTGGTTCAAAACACGCAAAAAATGTTTTGCCTGAACTTAATGCAATTGTGAAAAGTGGTTCCACAATGTCAGTTGGAAATTGGTTTTCCTAACATTAAATGAACATGTAAGCTGTAAAGTCCTAACACAGATTGATTTAGTTAATTTATATTTTATACATTCAAATTGATTGCACACAATTAAAAGGGATGGTTCACCCAAAAATAAAAAAATCTGTCATCATTAACTCACTATCATATTGTTTCAAACCTGTATGACTTTCTGTCTTCTGTGGAACATGGATGTTAGGCAGAATGTTAGGGTCTGGCTAGTCTTGCGGCATAGACTACAGCATAGGTCTGGGGTGTTTAGGAGCGGGGTTATCGGAGATGTATCATAAAAAGAAAAAAGAAAATGCAGCTCTGCTTAAGGATATCCACTTTACTTTCTGCTACGTGCCTCAAACAAAACTCTGAATATCTTTAAAAGATTTAATGTCATTTATCTGGCAAACCTGGTGAAAAACTTCCTGTGTCTACTCATGGAAGTTCCTTCGAACCAGCCTATCAGATTTGTGGAGAGTTGATTGAGAGTACGTTTTCTAGTTTTGTGTGCTATGTGCACCAGACGGTTAGAAAAAGGACTGTGTGCATGCCTTCTGAGACAGATGCTAGAGTCCGGCAGCCTCAGTAACCATTCACTTTTATTGTATGGAATAAAGGAGTGTCAGAAGTTCTTCTTTTGTGTTCCACAGAAGAAAGTAAGTTGTACAGCTTTGGAAGGACATGACGGTGAGTAAATTAGTTTCATACATCTGTGTTGTATTAGCTCATTTTAATCAAGTACATTTAGTAAGCAGCAAAAAACGGTTTTAAAAAACGATTATATATGGTTATTGTCATCGTTGAGTTTGTCCAGTTTGTGAATCAAAGCAATAGCTAATGCATTCAATATTTACACACCTCTGTTTACTCTATGTATACATCATTATGTCTGTGGGAAATACATTACAAATCTGCCTCCCTCCAGTGGCTTTCAATACAGCCTACACTTTATGCAGCACTGTTGAGGCAGATAGCTATAATTAGGCTGTTGGCAATATTGGGCTTATAATTGATTGAAGACAACGTGTCTCTCAGTCTGTGTTAGTGCATCAGGAGAAAAGGACTTCCCAGTCTGAGGGGCCAGACCAGATAGGAGGGGCTCTGCCAGCAAAGGTACAGCTAGTTTTTGAGCCTTTATACCCACGGGAGGGGATGCTACACATGCTGTGCACTGACAGGCCCCACACTTTACAGTGTCAGCCGAATGTTGGTTATTCTGTAATGGCACAGATGGGGAGTGGTTCCCAATTGAAGAAGCTTATACAACTAAACATTATGGCTCTGTTCCAAAATCTACCAAGTTGCCTGCATATGCAGCAATTTTAGGCATCATAGGCACACTCTTGAAACAAAAGGTTGACCAAAAGCTAGATACTTTCTTTTGGCTACATTCTAAATGGCATTATTACATTTATCCTTTAAAGAGAATGCAGTCTCTAAATGCACTGCAACAAAGTCAGTAGCTGTGTCCCAAATTACTAACTATACACTATGCCATCTAGTGTATGATTTTTCAAAACAGTGTATTGTCTCAAATGGAGCACTAATATTTTTGCCAACATGGAAACAATCACCATTTTTTAGCTGATGGAAGTGACGTTTCAAACACATGCAAGGTATTGCTGCTAACTAAAGCCCTAAAGCCAACCTCAGTGCACTACTCACACTACTTAGACTACTTAGACAACAAAATGGCATAGAATAGTATGCAATTTGGAATGCAACTATAGAGCACAAAGTCTGGTTCTGGAAGTAAATATCCTTTTCATTTTTTCCATAGGGGAGTTGATTATTAATGCTAACTTATAAGCCTTTAAAGACAGACATAGTTACCAGGAGCTGAGGATGTTAATCGATGGTAAAGGATATGCTTCTACAAAAGTCGCAAGTGTGTGTTATTTTTTTTTACTATTTAAAAAAAAACTACATTTTTATTTTGGAATTTCTGGTGAAGAACTACACTACCCAATATCCAGAAGGGAAATGATCTACCAATCAGAGAATCGCGGCGAACAAAGCCCACCAAACAAGCTCAGCGGTGATTGCCCAGTCCAATGATGCACTGTGAATGACGCAATCGAGTCTGTCTCCACTTCATAGGATTGAAGTTCAATCCCTCGTTAAAGACATTAAGTACACTGTCTTGTACCTTCGTCTTTTTGACTTTGCTTCAAATAAAATTTTGTAATGTTGTGATTCACCTCAGTGCTGGCTGGTTTCCTTCATGGCTTAGAATGCTTTTATTAAGTATTTTAGGAAGTCCCATTGGAAAAAGTGAATGGGAAAAATAATTCTGGAACCAAGATGTCTGAAAAAGTGATCGGGCACTGTTGCGTTCTGTGGAAAACAATCCATCCAAGATGGCAGATAAAGTGAGAGATGTTGATTTTAAATATTATTAAATCGATACAGAAAAGGATCGATGATAATAATAGTTCAGTTTGATTTAAAATACACTGTTTTGCCCAATATAGACAGTAGACAGCATGGCAGCTTACTAGGTTTTGGAACAGAGCCTACATTTATGTAGAAAATTTCCAGTTAACAGCCCTGAGCTTTAGCCGTTATGCCACATTACCACTACTATAAATATAACTATGTTAAAGGGATAGTTTACCCAAAAATTTTAATTCTCTCTTCATTTACTCATCCTCATGCCATCCCATATGTGTATTACTTTCTTTACTTTGCTGGATTTTTAGAAAAATATCTCATCTCTGTAGGTCGACACAATGCAAGTGAATGGAGGCTAGAAGCCCCAAAATCATATAAAATCAGCATAAATGTAATCCGTAAGACTCCAGTGGTTAAATCCATATCTTCAGAAGCTATATAATAGATGTGGTTGAGAAACAGATCAATATTAAAATCCTGTTTTACTTTAAGTCTCCAATTTCACTCCTTTCATTTTTGGCCATTCGCATTCTCTATGCATATCACCACCTACTGGGCAGGGAGGAGAATTTGTAATAAAAAAGGACTTAAACATTGATCTGTTTCTCACCCACACCTGTCATATCACTTCTTAAGATATGGATTTAACCACTGGAGTTGTGTAGATTACCTTTATGCTGCCTTTATGTGCATTTTTAATCTTCAAAGTTCTGGCCACCATTCACTTGCATTATGCTGCCTTTATGTGCGTTTTTTTACCTTCTAAGTTCTGGCCACCATTCACTTGCATTGTGACGACCTACAGAGCTTTTAAGAGATATTCTTCTAAAAGTCTTGGTTTGTGTTTAGCAGAAAATCATTCACATCTGGAATGGCATGAGGGCGAGTAAATGATGAGAGAATTTTCATTTTGGGGTGAACACTCCCTTTAAATAAATACAGAGACATAACAGTTTTTGGAATAGACTTAATACATTTTGAGGGGCTGTCAAAAACTGGTTGTCTGCCTTGCTGAGAAAGAAATCGATAATATGCAGCCATTTTTGTTTTCTTCTTTACTAAAACAAAGTCATGGGAAGAGCAATGTGGCCAATGTTTGTGATATAAAATATGAGTGTTTTGCTTTTTTCTCTTGTGTCTTACTCATTTCACGACACAGGACCGACCAGCAATGCAGCTGTACCAACCTGGTGCACGAAACCGCAAGCGCATGGGCTCCGGGAACAATAACTTTGACTTTCCACCCATTTCTCCTGAGCACGGAGGAAAGCAATGCTACAAGACGATCATAGGGACAGGATCTGAGAATAGTGCAGATGAGTGAAAGTAGACCACAGCAGGAAGACATCTGCTTAATAGAAGTCTACTTGTAGAAGCAAGAGTCATGCCAGTACAGGATGAACACTCAACTTCAACCTTATTTTCTGTTGTTTCTGTTTGATGTGTGAGTATAGTGCATACAATCCCCCACTTAATCTTTTAAACATAGAGTTTTCCGTATGTACATGTAATTATTAAATCATTATCTTTATGGTTACCAAAATAACTGATTCATACTTCATAATCATTTAATTGAGAAAAATACCTAATCATTTACACAGATCAAGATTTGTATGCCTTTTACCGTGCAAGAAATAGATTCCTTTAGACAAGAGATTTTAGATAATGTAGATTTTAATGTAAATAAAATCAAAATGTGTTTTAATTTAAATATGTAAAATGTATCTTTTGGTTGACTCTGTTTTATCGTGATGAAAGCGACAGGAAGTGGTAAAGGGGAGGGGTAGAGACATATTTTCCTATAAGAGTAAAACAATCAGTGCAAGAGTGCTACATTGCATTAATTAAGCATTTAAGCATGTAACTCATAATTTTCACACTGTAATGCCTTTGAATGATGCCTATATTGTCCCTGATGTACAGACCTCATGGCTTTTGGTGTATTTATGAGTATATAGGTTTCAAACAGCTAACTTTAGAGTATTTTTTTTTCACCTGCGAGCCAAGAAGAACAAAAATGTTTAAAGGGTATGAAGTCTTCTGTTAGGTCACATGCTATTTGGTGATAATTCTATACAGTGTGCATGTTTTAAGAAACGAATGCAGTCATTCAGGGGTGGGAAACTACATGGGGTCACATGCCTTACCATTGTTTTGCTTTTGAAGATCCCTTCCATTATTAAATAAAGAATTGAAAGTTTTTAGAATTATTGTTTAGTAAAGACCAGCAATAAAGGTAATTCTGTAGAAAACTTCAAAGCTGTTATACTGTATTTGATGGATTGACTAATTTAGTACAATAAAGATATAAGATTATATAAAGTAATATTTGTGAATTAATTTTTTATTTAAAAACATTATTTGGTTCATTCTTTTTTCCTATAGCTTATACAGTATATTAATTATTTCTAGACAGTTTAATAGTGGTGGCATGCGTAAAGTTACGTATTTTAAAAATACAAATTAATAAAAAAATAAACAAAAAAACGATAATATACAACACTGTCATTTCAATGTCATTACATATAGGCATTTTTTGGAAGACTGACCATGTACCATAATCGTGGCTTGTCTTGAACCGCTAAACATCTGTTGAAATTATACTAATTACAGAACTGTAATGTGTTTTAATAAATGAGGGTTTCTGTATCAGATTTATTGATTTAGCTTGCAAGACAACTCAGCAGCACAAGTGTCTTCATTCTGAGTCAAATCTAAACCAGTATCAGCTTGTACTGGCTGAACCTTTAGTTCTCACACTTTCAGACTGAGAAACACGTCATAACGTCTTCCTGTGTATATATCGTTTTTTACCTATTATCATCAGTTTGAATCCTTTACTGCTGCTTTTCATGTTCTCTTTGAAAGGGCAAGGTGTTTTAATGTCAGTTAGATGCATAAAATGCAAACTTTTAAAATGCACTTCGTACACAAAGAAGCATACTGTCACATATGGCAGCAATTTGGTTGTATGCATGTCCTCTAAAATAAAATCCATGTGTAAATGGCATAAAGGCAGAACCCATGGAAAGAGGAAGCAATAAAACAGTGTTAAAAAACCCTGAATGAGTATTATTTACACTTGTTCTGTTTAAACTGTATTTATATGTAATAGTTTTACATTTTTTTAATTGCAAAAGTAAGAACAATATCTAATTATTTTACAAGTAATCTAGAGATAAACCCCAAACAAGTCATACAAAAAGTATATGACAGGGTTGATAATCGTTTTTACTGTTGGTTTAGGGTGGGACCCATAACAGTTCTTTTGTCTGGCATAAGGAAAGGAGTGTGTCATTTATTTACTGGTTTATGTGGCGTCTTCTCCTTTACCACATCCTCCCACATCAAGTTCACCTTTACAATACTTGATCATTTTAAAACCCAGTTTAAAAAATAAATAAATAAATAAAAATAAGAAGGACATCATTAATGAGAAAGAGAAACTGTGAACCAGTGTGACATTAAAGAAACTTACTTGGGAAGTCCAGTTTGGTTTGCAGCACAAAGGTTAGCTTTCATTTCTTTGCATTTTGTTGAATTCATATTTAATAACATGAATGTTACAACTTTAAAGATAAAGTAGTATTACCTATGATTGGTTTTACAATATGTAGTTAAACATGTAATATGATATTTTTTTTACAAATGTGGACAACTAAGCTTTATATTTAGTTTGAAATCAGACGTCAGGCGGCATACTTCCTCTCAACAAGAAGTTTCCTGAATGTAACAGTCGTACTAAACGATTAACTGCAACCAACACGCACAAGGGAAGTCATACTTGCTTCTTGAGGTACGTACACAAGCCTGAAATTAAAAATATATATATATTACCTTAAAATGTATACATTTCACACTTTAAGTCGCTTTGAAAATTCCAGGGAACATGAACAAAATGTAAAATGTTCTGCTCTGCCGTTTGTTAAAACAGTTTAATTGTTACCTGAAAGTTGTGCTGCTCATGTTAAGGTAGAACTGGATTTTTGGGTGATTGTCCTTTAGACCAGTGGTTCTCAACCAGGGGCTCAGGATCCACTAGGGCCCTCACCACACTTCCAGTGGGACCTCAAGATCTCTTTATATTATTTAAAATATGATAGGATATTGTAATTTTTATAAAATTATTATAATTCAACTGACTGAAAATGCTAAAAAATAATAATAACCCCCTTCAAAAGCTTGGTTTTTATGAAGAATATACAGTTCTAGAGGACTTACTAGAAGAAAATAAATTAAGATCCAACAATAATTTTCTTGATAAAAAAACATGATCATGCCTGGTAACATGTGCATGCAAAATGGCTAGAATAAGTATTTTAGCTTAGCGTAAACTGACAATTTACAAGGTATATTTCTATTTCTTCTGCTCCAAACTTACTTCAAACTTACTTCTCTGTCTGCTCGTATGAATATAACACATTATAAGAAAGTGTTTCACCACTGTTCAAATTTTCTAAGACAATTGGGGGCCTTGAGGTCAAAAAGGTTGAGAACCACTGCTTTAGATGAACAGCCTCATGACCGATTTAGTTTAAATCTGTTGATACTCCCTCCAGCTCTGACAGATATCTTGAACCAACCGAATCTCTACTAATACAAATTAATTTTAAATTATTAAAAATATGTTATTAAAATGTTGTAAATCTGATGACCCTTTCCCAAGTAAAACTCAATTTACAATTCATTGATCACATAGAAACTATATGTCAATTCAAGCAGAGAGATATTTCCTGAGAAACACAGAATCAAATTCTTCTTGATGTACTAGCAGATGAGTCATGATGGCGAAACATTGCATTGGTCATGATTGAATAATGAAAGTTCTAAGACAACGCAAACTACTTTTCATTTAAAGTAAGCAGTACGTTTTTAAGAGTGTAAAATAGCTTGTTCATGTGGGTTGATATCTTCTTAACGGCATAATTTTACTGCAAGAAAACGTGATTGTAAACATCAAAAGATAAGTGTGAGAAACGCTTACTAAGTTAATTTACACAGGTATGGGTGATTCTTTGCATGCGGGGCAGTTCTGACTATAAACCTTGAAAATGAAATGATTTTAAACTATGTTTCATATATGTTAAGCCATATCACATGTCCTGGAGTAAGTATCGGATCATGGCCTTGATCAACCTTTTTAAATGTGTGTAGGTGTAGATTGTTGATGTTGAGTGTGATTACATTTTTTACTTTTGAGAGAAAAATTGGATGAGCTGTGAATTTGCTATGCTAAGTTAGCAATTGAATCTTTAAATTGACAACATTTAAGATCCTCAAACAGAGATGTGCTCTTTTGACACACCTCATCTCAATATCTCAATTATCAAATCTTCTTTTTTTTTTTTTTTGCAAAACTAACTTGAACTGTAAAATGCTTCCTGTGATGGCAATGACAACAGTATTTGGGACAGCGATTATTTCTTTATGGTAACACTTTACAATAAGGTTCCATTTGTTAACATTAGTTAATAACATTAGTTAACATGAACTAACAATGAACAATAATTTTACAACATTTATTAATCTTGGTAAAGGTCAATTTCAACATATAGTAATACATTTTTTAAATCAAAAGTTTTATATGTTAATATTAGTTAATGCACTATGAACTAACATGAACTTACAATGAACAATAAAATATGAACTAACATTAACAAAGATTAAAAAAGCTGTAATACGTTGAAATATTATGAGATATGATGCATTAACTAAAATTAATGAAAATAACCTTTTTGTAAAGTGTTACCTTTGTTATATAAAATATGACTAATTGTCCATATGAATACCAAATTCATTCAAAATAAGTACTTAGGAAAAAAAAAGCACATTTTAAATGTTATCACTTATAAAAACAAGGAAAAATACACAATAGAATAGTATTGTATTAATTGAATTAACAAACTATTATAACCTTTAAACCTAGAATGTTTATTTTTTTTAAATCATATGAGCCAGAAAATTCCCCCTAATGGATGAATCACAAATAATAAAATTTATCAGTGCGCTTTCTTGGACTCAAACCCATGACCTCAATTGCAGTCATCATGCTCAACCACAGAATTACTCCCTCAAAACACCAATTTGGTCTTCAAACTTGCACGTTTGTGTGCCTACAGTATTGCACAGATTTGTGGAGGTAAAGCTAAGATAGATAAAAACTTCATTGATTTGCAGCACTGGAAAGACAAAACACCCATACAAATAGGCTACTATGTGAAAGGATGGCATTCGATTAAAGGAAAATTGAAAGCCCCAGCGATGCTTTATGAGACTGATAAAGGTTCATTTAAATCCTCCCATTTACGTACCACAAAATTCAAAGAATACATAATATGACTTAAGAGCACAGGGTTGGTTTAAACATAGCTGTGTAACATTTGAACTACTATGCCTACTTTAAAGTATGCAGTATGTTGGTGTGGCCCATTTAGCTGTGGTTCTGAATTGATTGGGACATGGGACTCATCATTAAAGCGATAATTATGATCATCATAAAACAACGAGACCTTCATTAAAATGTGACAGAAAAGTATGTTGAATCGTTGATCTTTTCAAGAAACAAGGACAGCGTTTCAGAGAACATTTCAGCCTGAGAAAATGCACTTTGAAACAGAATCCCACACCTAAAATTTCAATCTGTGCAAGACAACCACACTACATCTATAAATGACTGTACCAAATCTGAAGCTGGCATGTGCTGTGCCATTATTATTATATACTTCCTTTGAAATAGCACAAAAAGTCCCTCGCTCGAGACACTACCCGTGTGAATAATTTCAGGAAACATTCGTGAAACAGCTCTGAGACTTATGAGAGGCAGTGATTTGTTGGTTATCTGTGCCATCTGCATAATATATAGGTTTATATGCTGAGGTAGCATGATTTTGCTGATGAAAAACCTATAACAATGGCCTCACACTTCCTGTTCACAGAGCTGCACCCAAAAGTATGGTTTGGGTGCATGTTGCATCACACCACCAAGTTTTAAAAAGCCACATTTTTATTTATTTCATCTGTGTGACTACAAGTACAAAACAACTGAGGGGCCTTTTAATACCACAAAATATATGACAGGCATCATGAACAAATAAGAATTAAAAATATTTTTGCAAAAATCATGCTAATGGTTTACAATAAAAGGCTGTGCTGGGAAAGTTATTAGAAATACATCTTATTTTTATAAATGAACAGGGCTAGTATGACAAAATCTCAAATTAAGCACAAATCAAGTGTAGATTGTGAAAAGATCAGCACTACAGCACTACAACACTACAGATGATTCTCACACCATCATTTTTGTGGCTAAAGTGAAAATGTGTCTTCACACTTTAAGCGGTATCTGTCTCTTTAACTCTTGTAAACAGGCAGAGCAACAACCATTCATCAAACAACAATTCACAACCATGAATGTTTCCAATCCAATGGATGAAGACACATTGGCCATGTTTGACAACAAATTAGCCAGTGATATTGTCTCAGCCATCTATATCGTTGTGACTCTGGCCAACCTCAGCGGTAATGGTGTCTCTCTGTATCTACTGTTGATGCGTACCTCTCCGAAGACTTCCTCCATCATCTTCATGATCAACCTCACTCTCACTGACCTGGTCCTGGGCACTGTGCTCCCCTTTCAGATTGTGTACCAAATGCAGGGCTACAACTGGACTTTGGGCACTAGGATGTGCAACGTCCTGACAGTAGTATTCTACGCCAACATGTATTGCTCTATTTTGTCCATGACTGCCATTAGCGCTGACCGTTACCTGGGCATTGTGAAACCAATGCGCTTCAGAGAAATGAGGGGGGAGAAAGTGTACGGAGTTGTCACATGTCTATTTATGTGGGTGTTGGTCCTCGCGATTCTAAGCCCATTGGAAATTGCAGACTTGACATTTCCTGTACGGGAGCGCAATATTACCACATGTTTTGATGTGTTAAGGAAGGACATGCTCCCAACTACTGCTCACTGGGCAGCTTTCCTGTTCGGCATGTTCATCATTCTCTTCCTCTGTCCATTCATTATAACAGTGTATTGCTATATTAACATTATCTGTGTGCTGGTGAAAAAAGCCAATAGTCAACAGAAAGGCCGCGCTGTGCGCCTGGCATGCACTGTCCTGTTTGTGTTCATTTTTTGTTTTGCTCCGAATAACATACTACTCTTGGCACACTCAATTAAAAGACTATACTATGGAAAATCTCTCTATATCTACTACAAGCTCTCCCTTTCTCTTAGCTGCATTAACAGTTGCATTGATCCATTTATTTATTATTTTGCCTCCAAAGAGTTCCGTCGAAAGCTAAGGCAAATGCTGCAGTTGAAGACTCTTAGCATAGTAGAGACTCAGATGATTGAGGGTCATAGAGAGAGCTTTTTCTCTGGTCGCTCAACGTGCAACGCACATGAAGACTGTGACAATTTTTAAAGGTAAGGTGTGTAATTTCTTTTAAATGTTGAAATAGTTTCTCTTTTCCCAGGTTATTATGCAAAGCATACTAAAAGTAAGGGATTTGTAGTATCATTTCCCTGAAAAGTGTAAACACCGTGGCTCTATCAAAACATTGCTCTGTTTGCATGAGCATCCCAACTAGCCAGACATAGCAACATTGGCTCAACCAGTGGCATGCGTTTGGGGAGGGACCATCTGTTTTTATGATTAGTGGAAGATGGGGGAGTGTTCTGGAAATCTAAAGGAAAGCCATGGAACTGACAAACCTCACCTTTTACATTTTTTTGTTTACATGTTATTTTTGGCCTTTGCCACTTAGAGAAAGAAAACAAGATTGTTGGGAATTATCATAAGGCAGATTTGAACCTACTTTAGAGCGCCACTCCTAAATGTGTCAGAGCACTGTTATTTAGACTCATAAGAATGATAACTTCCCATTATTTCTTTCTTGTTGTTTTGTAGCATCATGCTTTTGTTGTTTTGATTTCCTGGCTGATCAGCTGAGGAAAAGTGTGCAGCTCACATGCCTTTTCAAAACACAGCGTGTGACGTTTGTGTCTCTTGAAAACCATCCTCCTATCTTTGTAAAGCTTAAATACCCTGTTTTATGATTATACTTTAGAGACAATTTTTAGTACTGGCAAGGTCTGATTGCTAAAAGTAAAATGAATGAATGTGGCAGCTATAATTAGTGTATCCTTGAACTATGAATGATTATATACTAAAATGCGTTATTGCCACATTTAAAGATGTTTGTTTCCTTTGTCACAAATATATATATATATATATATATATATATATATATATATATATATATATATATATATATATATATATATATATATTTTATTTATTTTTTTTTTCATTATAATTTTTTTTTTTATTACTTAAGCTGTTTATGAAGTATAACTGCATTATTATATGTTACCTGTTTTTTTTTTTACTTGTTTGTATACTTGAGCATAATAAAACAGTTTTTTCTATGGTAATATAACAATGTTTTCAAGTCACATAGAATCATTTATTTTGTCAATCTTAATTTTGATAAATAAACTGTATTTGCATTTATTTTTTGTGAGTGTGCATAAAACTTTTTTCACAAGATTAAAGATGGCACAGGGGTTAGTCATCATGGGACCATGGCTGTGCCTAGTGTTTATTTTTTATTATAACTTGTTCTCTACAACAGAAATGCCATAGACAGGTAAAGATTTATTTAAGTTCCTTTGAACCTGAGCACTGTTGATCTATTAAGCAAAATACAGTACATGTAATGTACAAACTTCTGGAGAAGTTCACCCAGCTAGTGCAATAATAATCCAGTGACAAAAAATGAGTTTAACACCAGCCCTATGATTTCATCAGTGCAAGTCTGATGTGAAATAAACATTTGTTGTTTATAAAGCAGCTGAATGCTCAAGAGAGCAAATGCCCAATGCAATGCACTTAAAGGAAATAAAGTAGGCTGCAAATGCCACTTCAATGTGGTGTTTGCTAAAACAGGAGATGTCATGGTATAAGAGATGACAGGTTTCATTTTGACCATTTATACCAGTTGGTCATGTTGTCACAAAAGGTCAATGAACCAGTTTTTCCCCTCCGGACAATAAGACCTTAAGGCATGTGCTTAAAAGTGCAAATTTAGAGTAAGCTCTGTCTCATATGTAGGACACCTTCTGACTGATGAGGGTGTGAAAACAGATTCTGATAAAAACCACAGCAGTCCGTCAAATGCCAACACCTGTGGACAAACAGGCCCTTCAACGATTCCTCGGCATGACAATCTACCTTTCCAAGTTCATTCCGCAACACAGTGACATCACAGGCCCACTAAGAGAGTTACTGCACCAAGATATCGAATGGTGTTGACATGAGACACAAGATGCTGCATTCTAAATGCTGGAGGATGCTGTGTCCAGTCCTCCAGTTCTTCACTAGTTTGATGTGACAAAACCTGTTGTCCTCTCAGCTTATACATCTCAACGTGGACTAGGTGCAGTATGTCTCCAACAAGGTGTCCCAGTTGCTTTTGCTTCACGTACTTTGAAACCTACTGAGTCTCGATAAACCTTGAAATTGAATGAAATGTTGGCATTGGTATTCACAACACAGAAATTGCATGACTTTGTTTATGGCGACCTGCTACAGTGGAAACTGATCATCAAAATGTTATCGCGATATTGAAAAAGCCACTGTATACTGCTTCAGCATGCCTTCAAAGGATGATGCTTAACCTCCAACTTTACAGTCTTGATGTAATTTACAAACATGGCAAGGAACTGTTTGTTACTGATGCTTTATTCCATGCACAGAGACTCCGGTAGCAGATGACCTGCTGGAGGTAATGACACTTCAAGTCCTGTCCTCATGGCGGACAGAGGAACTAAAATCGGATCCTACATGCAAAAAGACTCATCAACACCATCATGCATGGCTGGCCAAAATCCTCCAAAAAGCTTCCACACAACCACCACCCTTATTTTGCCATAAAAGAGAAATTGGTTGTTGAGGATGGGCTGATTTTCCAGGGACAGAGATTACGTATTCCACCATCACTGCAGTGTTACTATGTGGCTCAGCTACATCAGGGCCATCTGGGCCTACAGGCTACAAAATGTAGGGCTAAGGAAAACATGTACTGGCCTTCCATGTATGCCGACATAGAGAACACTCTCTAGTTGTGCTCCTCATAATGCTCTTAAGCCCCATCATCCAAAGGAACCTATGCACCCACACAATGTTTCTGATCTTCCCTGGCCCATCACTGATGCAGACATATTTGAAAGGCATGGCAAAATGCACCTGGTTCTAGTGGACTCCTTCTCTGGGTGGTTTGAAATTGACCACTTGCTTGACATGAGGAGTGTCACTGTGATTGCAAAACTAAAAAAGCAATTTGATGTACATGCTGTTCCACAAACACTAATAAATGACAATGCATGCCATTTGCAAGTGCATGTGACTTTGAACACATTCGAAGTAGCCCTCTCTACCCCCAGTTTAATGGTCTGGCCAAGCGTGCGGTGCGATCTGCCAAGCATCTGCTGGAAAAGTGCCACAGGTAGAGAAGTGATATGCTACAAGCTGCCTTGCTCCACTTGTGTAATCTCCCAAGAGACGATCTTCCTTCTCCTGCCCAACTTCTCTTCTCCAGATACACAAGAACTTTAATTCCTGTGCCAACAGGCATACTCAAACCCTTGGTACACCCAAACGTCAAGGCTATTCTGACCCATAGAAGGATGAGAATTGGAAGTAATGGCAATTATGACCGCAATTCCCACAAACTCCCGAGCTTACATTCAGGTCAGAAAGTCAGAATGCAGACTGCTCAGGGCTTCGATAAATTGACAGTTACAGGGCCATGCATCCCAACCCAACAGCTATATGGTTCTCCCACAATCCTGTGCACGTGGATCCAAGATGTTTGGGCTGAAGAAAAAAAACTGCCATCCAAAGAGCCGGCTGATATGTATGAGTATACTTTTTCCAACTTTTGATTCCTTCCTTCCTGGAGGCACCTTCATATGCAAACGCTGTCTGTTGAGACATTGACTGATAGGGCAGCGAGGCAACAAGACTGCTACCTTGGTTTCAGATGCAGCCTACATGGGAGTTGGACACAATAAAAAAAAATAAGTGTTCTGGTTCATATCTATATGTGACACTCCTGTTCTACCCATTCCATACGGGACTCGAACCAATGTCTCTGGTGTGGGAGGCGGGTGCTCTAACAAGGAGGCTAAAGTCTACAGCCTCTAGCGTCAGTCGCTAGTGCACCTCTTGAGGTCAGGAGAGTGAGGTTTACATACTGCACAGCTATCTACCAGCTGGCACCCATTACACTCACCTCCCTAAACCTCACTTTCATCTGGGTCACGGTACCATTGTGACTCTCCTGTTCTACCCTCTCCGTACGGGACTCGAAACAACGTCTCCGGCATGGGAGGCAGGTGCTCTAACAAGGAGGCTAAAGGCTACAGCCTCTAACATCAGTCGCTAGTGCACCTCTTGAGGTCAGGAGAGTGAGGTTTACACACTGCACAGCTATCTACCAGCTGGCTCCTGTTATACTCACCCCCCCTAAACCTCACTCCCATCGGGGTCACGGCACCATTGTGACTCTCCTGTTCTACCCGCTCCGTACAGGACTCGAATCAACGTCTCTGGCGTGGGAGGGGGGTGCTCTAACAAGGAGGCTAAAGGCTACACCTCTAGCGTCAGTTGCTAGTGCACCTCTTTGAGGTCAGAAGAGTGAGGTTTACTCACTGCACAGCTATCTACCAGCTGGCTCCCGTTACATATATAATGTCATTACTTAGTGGATGTTAACAGTCTATATTTAGGCTAATTAACTGTTACTTGGTGGAAGAATTATTTAGGCCTATTCCGACTTTAAATATTAATAAATGTAATTATTTATCAAAAATATGTGTCCATTATCATATTGCTGTTGCTGAAGTTTTATAAAGCAATAAACATGTTCTAAAAACCCTATTAGACCAAACACGTTTTTATAAGTTGACGTTATTATTAACATGACACAGCGTCTAAAATACGCGACGCTCTTGCGCGAGGCGTTGACTCTTGTGCTTGTAAAGGCCCTGTCCCAAATGGCACACTCCGCCGTTGTGGTCTTCCTCTGAGTGAAGACTTTGAAAACGTAAGGAATTGCAGAACGATGGAGCACTGGTCCGCAAGTCCATAGGGGGCATGATTGGTAAAAGTGTGCATTTGGGACTGACTTCAATCAGATGACGCATTTTAAATAGTTTTTTTTTTTTTTTATCATACAGTTTTACTTATAATTATTTTAAAAAGTCATGACATTGATAGATAGTTTAAAGTGTGTTCCTTTACCCTAAATATTGAATATTTGTTTTTATTCAATAATTTCAAGCAACACACTGACAATAAAGCATTAGATAATAAAGAACCTCTGAAAACTATGTGCACATATGACTACAGCAACAAAACCCCATTGTTTTATATCTTTAGAGAACAAATAAACATTATTCAGACACATGGATGGTTACAGCTTAGTACACAGTAAAATGTATAGAATGAACATACCACCATACTTGCAAAAATAGTTATAAAATATACAGTCACACTTCTACAGGTATATATAGCACTGTTAGACCGAATGTTGATATATCAATAAATAGAAGCAATCTTACAAGCTACAGCCATGTACAATAAATGTCTTGATATTTTAAAGACTCACAATAATAAACAACAATAACAATAAATTGAATGGGAGTAATTCCATATCTCTGGATAATTCAAACAAATTTATCATCAGACATAAAAGTGATTATATATACCCATGATAAGCAAGTGATCCACTGTTGACAATCAAGAAAAAAGCGTTACTTAAAATATATTTTTAACCCGCAATTGAACATCGTCTTGTCTGCCATATTTTTTCCTCCAGCTCAGACACTGGAGTCATTCTGATTGATCTGTCGCAAGGACTGTTGAGTAGTGGACTGCCGTGAGCCCGGAGCAGTGCGGGTGTCACTACTCGATCCGTAAGGGCGCAAAGAGGGTGTTCGCAAGAACCCTCGCAAGCGCTTAAATCACAAATGGGACACTTTATGGATACGCAGACTTCACAAGCATGCGCAACTGAAGGCCACGAGACCGCAAGTTCACATGAAGTGCGCCATTTGGGATTGGACCTTACTTAGAAAAACAATAAAAATAAAGACAAATAAATAAATAATAATAATAACAAAAAGAGAATACAGAAGCAAAGACATGTTCGGTGTTAACGCCCCTTCAACATTTGGTACACCGTGACGTTATGCGCTGGTGCGTGAGTAATACCCGCCCCTTCTGGACCTCAGTTCGCTGATTGCATGTCGGAAGCGTGAAAGGTACCGTGAACCAAGCTGACTATCCAGGTAATTGTTTATATAACATAGTGTAATTAGCTTTTTTGTGACGTCTTGTTTTAGAGAAGCATAATTTGCTACACCTGATTTCATTGATGCCATAATAGCTGCTCTTTAAGTGCAAGCTTCCTGCAGGCATGTTGGACCAACTAAAGTACACTTATAATGCAACCACAACAGTTGCAATTCCTTGTTCTTAAAAATAAGTTAAACTTCTCTGTGAAAATTCAGAAGAACAGTGATAGAGAAATGAGAATTTGCCCAATCTGTGGTCAAGCTCGACTTTAACCCTTGTAAAGGTTGCTGTCCTTTAGATCAGTGGCACTCAATTGTTTTTTCAATTTGCGACCCTACACATTAAAAAACGTACCTGTATTTAATGTAGCCTCAGTGGCATTTTCTTTTATCTTGCATAGTTTTGTTCATGGTTTTCAAGTATAAGGGGATGCATATCAAGTGCCATTACTTTTGTTTCTGATGTGAAAACACAAAAACAAAAGATACAGGACATTTTCTGTCCCCGCTTTAAAATAAAATGGTTAGCCTATTTACTTATATGAGTACTTATATTTATTACAACCCTCTATGATCATGTTGGAGAAAGAATCATCATTGGCTAGTACATTTTAGTTTTTACTTTTGACGACATGTAAACATAATGTAACTAAAAAATACATTAAGCAATCTGAGAGACGGGGCCT
Organism: Xyrauchen texanus; assembly: GCF_025860055.1. Taxonomy (NCBI): domain Eukaryota; kingdom Metazoa; phylum Chordata; class Actinopteri; order Cypriniformes; family Catostomidae; genus Xyrauchen; species Xyrauchen texanus. The sequence continues at coordinate 32,434,275 of NC_068289.1, read as the reverse complement.
CTTCATATATATTCACGCAATAGCCTATAGTATTTTGGGATTTTTTTTTTCTTCAGATTTTGCTTAATGATTTTAATAACATTTTAGCTTTTTTAAAATTTACAAATTTCACATTCTATAAATTTATATGATGTCATGAAATCACATTTTTATTAATGATACAAGCTGTTGTCACTGTTTGAAATTTCGTACGCATTTTTAACAAAACAATTCACAAGGTAGGAACCTAATAATGAAAATTAGTGGTCACAATTGTGAAATTTGGCTGACAATTAATTGTCAAACAAATAATTGCGATTATTACGATTAATTGCCTGTTTTAGGACTATGATGATTAATTGTCTGTTTTAGGTGTTTTGCGAATAGACTGTTAATTACCATACAAACTCACTATATGTGCTTTATGCACACAACAAAGTCATTTATACAAATATAGCTTGGGTCATATAATAAAATAAGGGTATATGATTTCCTTTTAAGGCTTCAAAAACATATGAGTGGGTGTGAGTGGATACACCCGGAACAGAGAGGTTTGGCGACCTTGGTGTGCGCATATGTTAACTTTGTACATTTGTACAGAGATGATTTCACCTCTAAAGAACTAAATTGTGCCAACAAATGACCAAAATAATTTCTAAAACAGCAATTGGGAGTGGGGTGGCCAGGCTTCGGTCCATGGTGACCACCACCTAGCTCCGCCACTGACAATGATCATGGACATTTGCCATTACATGGCCGTTAAGTGAAACTAGAGGGCATTGCGCTCACAAAATTAATACGTTTATACCTTGTTTATATTTTCGTGGGAGTTTGGCGCAAGCCTCTGTAGACGGTGTGCACATCAGAGCACTTGAGAAGTGGTTCATCTTCACATGCTCTCAAGAGAGCTGCTCTTGTGACGTCCACGGTGTGGTTCCCTGAGGTGCTCGGAGTTCAACTGAATGAGATTCAAACATCATTCAAACAGAACATACACTCACTGAGCACTTTATTAGGAACACCTGTACACCTACATATTCATGCAAATATCTAATCAGCCAATCATGTGGCAGCAGTACAATGCTTAAAATAATGCAGATAAAGGACAGAAGCTTCAGATAATGTTTACATCAACTCTCAGAATGGGGTAAAAATGTGATCTCTGTGATTTCAACCGTGACATGATCGTTGGTGCCAGACGGGCTGGTTTCAGTATGTCTGTATCTGTTGATCTTCTGGGATTTTCACACACAACAGTATCTAGAGGTTACTCTGAATGGTGCGAAAAACAAAAAACATCACAGTGAGCGGCAGTTCTGTGGACAGAAACACCTGGATAATGGCCAGGCTGGTTCGAGCTGACAGAAAGGCCTCAGTATTTCAGATAACCACTCTGTGAAATTGTAGTAAGCCGAATAGCATGTCAAACCTTGAGGCAGATGGGCTCCAACAGCAAAAGACCATGTCAGGCACTTAATTAGGACCTAGTGTTCCTAATAAAGTGCTCAGTGAGTGTATATTACACAGGAGGAAAACTTTGTCTATAATATGTCCCAGACTTTAAAGCCCTTTATAAATTGACCTTATATTTATAGTGCAGTGAAATAAAAGCATTACTGTTGCGAGGTCATTGTAGCTTGTCTTTCACAAATAATAATGGTAGCACATTACAATAAGATTATATTTGTTAACATTAGTTAATGAACTAATAATAAACCATATATATATTAGGGCTGTCGTTAATAACGTGCGATGAATTTTACAAAAAATAGCGCGTTAAAAAAATTAACACAATTAATCGCAATGCTTTCCTGAGAAATTCCTGAGAAATGCAAGCTTGTAGTACCACCTGTTTACTCCAGAGGGCAGTAAGGGAAATTTCAGCTGTGTGAGCAATACACAGTTTATACAGTGAACAAAACATTAACAACCCTTCAGCGGACACACAACATACCTTACGTTCTTGCGTTCAAAACACTTGTGAACTAAGGTATCTCAAGATGTGTTTAAAGATTGAGTATTAAACTATATTTAACTTGACACAGTGACCTAAACATTTTATTTTTATGACGCAACACACCCGAAACGTGACACAAGTATGGCTGACGCAGGTCGTATGGTCTTTACCTCACAAATATTTAATTACCAACAAGGTTAAAGAGGTGTCCTTTAAACTGTTACACCGTTTTTACTCAGTCAGTCTTTATTTAAGAAACATGCTCCCTGAAATAGATCCACTTCTGCTCCTTCTGTAATGCTGTAGATGAATCTGCCCCTCACCTTTTTTGGGAAAGTGTCCATGCTGTAGTATTTTGGAGAAATGTTTTTTGTTTGTACGTACCTCTATTTGAACTAGTTTTTCTTTGCTTTATAAAGAAGTTTTTTTGGTTTTCACAGTTTTGATAACTTAAGTTAATATTTTCTGATTAATCTGTTTATTTTTCTTGCCAAGATTTTTATACATAAGTGTACATTCATGTCTATAAAGCCCCTATTTGCACTTTTTTGTAAAGACTTAAAATATGCAGGTGTACATTGACGGGTCCTTAAACAAGCCCTCTTGATTGACCTATTCACTTGTGAAATGGATTGCTGTGAACTGTATGCCAATGATTGTCTTATGATCAATAATATGGTAGTAAACAATACATTGTATTCTAAAGCTGCTTTTTGAATGGTCTTATCAATGATTAACTCTTCTGCCACAAGAATGTAATGCATTTTAATTATCTGAATATTCTTTTATTATATATATATATATATATATATATATATATATATATATATTAGGGCTGTCAATCGATTAATTTTTTTTATGAAGTTAATTACATGGTGTCCCGATTAATTAATCGCAGATACAAATATCTGCTGAGAAAGCCCCTCATATAAAAATAATTCAATATATAATGATGAAATAATTATACATAGTTATCTTTAAATATTAAAAATTATATATATATATATATATATATATATATATATATAATAAACAAATATTCAGATAATTAAAATGCATTCTATTCTTGTGGCAGAAGACTTCATCATTAATAAGACAATACAAAAAGAAGCTTTAGAATACAATGTATTGTTTACTACCATATTATTGATCATAAGACAATCATTGGCAAACAGTTCACAGCAATCCATTTCACAAGTGAATTTGACAATCAGTTGGAGATTTATTGTGAGAGTTTGTTTAGGGACCGTCAATTTACACCTGCGTTAGACATTTTTTTTTTTAGAAACAAGCCAGGGGTACACATAGTATACAATACTACAGATATATTTTACAATAATGCCAAAAGACATTATATTCATTACATAGTGCAATGGTTTTCAATGCTTTGGAGTTGTTGGAGGTTCAAAGAGTATTTAAATAATATTTCAAGTCGTTACAAAAAAGTGCAAATAGGGGCTTTATAGACATACATTTAAACATATGTATTAAAAACTTGGCAAGAAAAATAAACAGATTAATCAGAAAATATTAACTTAAATTATCAAAACTGTGAAAACCAAATGAAACGCCTTTATAAAGCAAAGAAAAACTAGTTAAAATAGAGGTACGTACAAACAAACAAACAAACTTTTCATCTACAGCATTACAGGAGCATCAAAGTGGATCTATTTCAGGGAGCATGTTTCTTAAATAAAGACTGACTGAGTAAAAACGGAGTAACAGTTTAAAGGACACCTCTTTAACCTTGTTGTAATTAAATATTTGTGAGGTAAAGACCATACGACCTGCGTCAGACATGCTTGTGTCGCGTCTCGGGTGTGTTGCGTCATAAAAATAAAATGTTTAGGTCACTGTGTCGAGTTAAATATAGTTTAATACTCAATCTTTAAACACATCTTAAGATCCCTTAAAGATTGCATTTGCACTCCATCAAGTGTTTTGAACGCAAGAAATAGTTTTCTTCACTGTATAAACTGTGTGTTGCTCACACAGCTGAAATGTCAATTACTGCCCTCTGGAGTAAACAGTGGTACTACAAGCTTGAATTTATCAGTTAAGCATTGCGATTAAAGTGCGTTAAGTTTTGTCAAATTAATCGCACGTTATTAACGCGTTAAATCGGCAACCCTAATATATATATATATATATATATATATATATAATTTTTAATATTTAAATATAACTATGTATAATTATTTAATCATTATATATTGAATTATTGTTATATGAGGTGCTTTCTCAGCAAATATTTGTGTATGCGATTAATTAATCAGGACACCATGTAATTAATTTGATTAAATGTTTTTATCGATTGACAGCCCAAATATATATATATATATATATATATATATATATATATATATATATATATATATTTTTTTTATATTTATATTATTATTATTTTTACAGCTTTTTATAATGTTAGTTGCTAGTGCATTATCTAATGTTAACTAATACAACTTTTTTTTAAATGTATTACTATATGTTGAAATTAACATTAACCAAGATTAATAAATGCTTTAAAGTATTGTTCATTGTTAATTCATTTTATTAATGTTGTTAACATTTGTCTACAAATGGAACCTTATTGTAAAATGTTACATAATAATAAACCCTATTTGTTATTTTAAAGAAATGTTTAGCCTAAACACATTTAGAAACAGCCACAGTTGTAATAAAAATGAGGTCTTAATAGATTTTTAATATGAAACAACATTCATGGTTACAGTTACTACTGGAATCATGATACAGTTTAGTAAAGATGATAATGTGTAATTAAAAAATGCACATGATATTTTTAAGTTGTCTGATGTAGGTCTGCTTAATGTCCAGGGTTTGGACTTGCTGGGGGCTTTATGATTTTTAAATTTTTTATGTTTCGTGGTGGCTATTTACTGCTCTCATTTTATGTTTTGAAGAGAGAGCTAATGTTTGTGTATGCGTACAGCATCATAGAGACAATTTTACCATTGGATAGACCTCTTAAAGTGACAGAGAGGAGAGGTGTAACATGCTGTTAAATCCAGTTATATCCAAACTGAGTGGCAAGCTCGTTGTCCTGGCAAGTGCATCCTCAAGGCGCCTGGAGATTTTGACGAATGCTGTAAGTTCTTCTTTATTTACATACATTTTTTGTCTTTACAGTGTTAATAAACTTGTGATTGAAATGTTGACTGCTTGCGTTTGTCTTTTCCTGGACTCATGAGGCAGGGTTTACGATTCGAGGTTGTGCCCTCATGGTTTAAAGAAACCTTGGACAAATCCTTATTTAAAACCCCTTATGAATATGCAGTGGAGACTGCCAAACAGAAGGCTTTGGAGGTGGCTCAGCGAATGCCTTGTGTGAGCTGTTTATTTCTGTAGCCTGTCTAAACAACTAGGTGATTTCCTGGCTTTTAGTTCATGTTGTTGCAGTTGTCAGTTGTGCTGTCAGTTTGTTTAGTTAATAATTTACATTGTCCCTTTCAATCTGTATCATTTCACATGTGCTGGATACAGAAACACTTGAAAACTCCAGATATTGTTATTGGAGCAGACACTATTGTGGTAAGTATTTGTTTGTTTGAATAGATTTAGCATTTTTGCTTTGTGTTCTGAAGTCTACCTTGCTAAATTTGTCTTTCCTTTTATCATCAGACAGTTGATGGTTTGATCTTGGAGAAGCCTACGGATAAACAAGATGCTTACAATATGCTGTCCAGGTGCATTCTCATTTCTGTTTTGTCTTGTGTGAGCGTTTTTGCGTATATAAAGTGGGGTCCAAAAGTCTGAGGCCACATGGACGATCTGGGATTCAAAATTAAAAATGAACATAAAAATAGACAGAAAGGGGGCCTGGGTAGCTCACCGAGTATTGACGCTGACTACCACCCCTGGAGTCATGAGATCGAATACATGGTGTGCTGAGTGACTCCAGCCAAGGCTCCCGTGCAACCAAATTGGCCCAGTTGCTAGGGAGCGGTAAAGTCACCTGGGGTAACCTCCTTGTGGTTGCAATTAGTAGTTTTCGCTCTCAATGGGGCTCGTGGTAAGTTGTGCGATGATCTCGGAGAGTAGCGTGAGCCTCCACATGCGTAGTCTCCATGGTGTCATGCACAAAGAGCCACGTGATAAGATGCGTGGATTGATGGTCTCAGAAGCGGAGGCAATTGAAACTTGTCCTCCGCCACCCAAACTGAGGTGAGTAACCGCGCCACCACGAGTACCTACTAAGTAGTGGGAATTGGGCATTCCAAATTGGGGAGAAAAGGAGATAAAAAAAGTAGACAAAGGTTTAGGATTTGTTATGTTATGTTATGATGTAAAATACAATATATTTAGGATTCTTCACTATTACTAGGTCACTAAAATACTGAAATGAAAGATAATAGAAGATAAAAAGATATAAAAAATAACTAAATATAACATGATGGTTGATACAAAATTTTTATTTTGTACTTGTGCTGACTGAATGCGGACTATATTTTAAAATGCAGCCTTTTAAGGATTAGTAATCGCGCAAGGCCATATTGCAATTTGCAGCATTAATGGATATATCGATATCTCATGTCAAAGTCTGCTGGTTTCAAATTTTTCATGTACCTTATAGGTAAGTGCTACTTTTACAACTGTTATGTCTGTTAATGCCGGTTTTTCCATATAAACGTGAAAACTAGAAGGAAAAAAATATTTAAATATTACATGTTCTTAAGAGTGCCAACCACTCTACATATTGTAGCTATTATTATTTCTGAATTTTTCATTTTAATTCAGAGGTTTTACAAAGCGTGTTACTAATTAATCATAAATTAAACAATAATTTTTTTCATATCTGCATTTTCAAACTAATAACCAATATGCCTATGATTTTAATTTGGTCCATAATTAACCGATAAATATCGGCAGCCGATACACTGGTGCATCCCTAGAGATAAATTATGGAGTCTTTGCCAGCTCAAGTTTATGCTGTCACTAAAGCAAAATGGCAGCATACCAAATACTACGAAATTCTGAAAAAAGCTGTTAAAATGATAAGATCTGAAATAAATTTATATCAATGTATTTCAGGTTGAGTGGTAAAGAACATAGCGTTTTCACAGGTGTGGCTATTGTGTTATGCCATGACAAGAACGGTACGTTTGAGTGTTTAAAATATATATTCTTTTTTTTTTTTTTATAAGGTCTTAAATGACTTAACCACTATTGTTTTGTTCTTCGTTTCAGGTTCAGACACAAAAAATCCAGACTACAAAGTGATAGATTTTTATGAAGAGACAAAAGTCAAGTTTGCAGAGTTATCTGAGGAGATGCTCTGGGAATACATCAACAGTGGAGAGCCCATGTAAGTTTATACATTGCCAAATTGCAAAAAGATTATAAGCAGCTTTTGCAGCTGAAATCATATTTTCTTACCAATGGTTCTCTGAATTAGAACTTGTTGAACCCATTTGGAATTTGGGCTTTGGACTTTGGTGGAGTTGTTCATATTTGTGTTTGCTCGACATGGTGAAAATGACATTTGAAAATAACGCAAAGTACACTTATTGATTAAATAATGGCCCCATATCTGTCTTGTGCTTGACAGGGACAAAGCTGGTGGTTATGGGATCCAAGCTTTGGGTGGCATGTTGGTGGAGTACGTACGAGGAGATTTTCTTAATGTGGTGGGCTTCCCTCTTAACCACTTCTGCAAGCAGCTGGGATTAATTTTCAATAGCCCTTCTGAATGTCCTGCCCACAAGATCAAATGGGAAGATTCAAGAGAATCTGATGAGTCTTGGACTCTAGTCAACAACCTGTCTAAGTGTGCAGCAAATGGAGAGGTTGATCTGCAGGAAATCAGTAATAGTAAAGATGTCAGCCAGACATCTATGCAAGAACAGAAAATGATTGGGCCGGATTGTGCTAAGTGTGGTAGACAGGATGTCCCCCACAGTATCATGGACTTACTGGATGGGTTCAAAGCCTCAAAGGTAGTAGTGTACTACAACAGGTTCTTTAAATTTAAGATGTTAATGACCCCATGAGATCACTTGACAAATGCAGTTTTCTCTAATGTGTTGAAGCATTTCCTATTGAAATAGGAAGTTAGCGTGGGTCATATCATACCTTTTTTAATAGACATTAATTTTAGTTACATCACAGCCATGAACCATAATTTGCTACACTGTTGCAATTTGTATAAGGGGGCATTTGTTTGGACAAAAATCTGTGTTGTGCAAGATAAAGGCCTGTTCACACCAAATTGGCGCTGAATTTGCGAGACGGTAGATGAAAGTTTTTTTTTCACACTGAGACCGTTTCAAAAAAACAATTTCACCCCTGTACTGTAGATGGCGCTGTTCAACAAACATATTTTTTCTGGTGTACTGCACAGACATTTCAGTTATGTTACAACCAGGGATGCAAACTACTAAAAGTCACCTTTTCTGAAGCTAATTTGCCCAAATTGTTTGGTAAATCTTTCTTTATTTTCCTTATTAAAATCACTTGAAAGGGTTACATAAGCTTACAACAAACAAATCAACCTAGAATATACATGTGGACCACTTGCTATTCCTTTCTCACCTTTCATGAGTTGGCTGATTAGAGAATCGCATGAATAAGTAGGTGTACAGGGGTACCTAATAAAGTGGTCCGAATCTGCACGTCATATGCCGGTGTGCCTGTGTTTGCCAATTAATTAGCACCACCAACGCGCTAGATTGTGCAGCTGCAGCGACTCTGAAATCATGACAAATCATCATATCTTATTGGTCAGTCAGTTTTCTTTGCAGTTAAATTAAAACAAACAAAAAAAAGCAAACTTCGGATTGCTGGCGGATGATTTGTCAGATCTAGTGTGAATAGCGGCATAGAGAATCCATTGTCCCTATTCAAAAGCTCTTTCAGAATTAACATTCACACCGACAATTCAGGCTTGGTGTGAACAGGGCTTAAATCATGGATATTTTTGGTCTGTTTTTCTGGAAGAGAAAGACTGCAAATGTTAAATGTCCAGTACTGTGTAAATGTTTTAGGAACTTAAGATGTTTCACAAAAACCTTTGTCTGAAGATGGTTATCTTCAGATGGTTATCTTCAGCTTTAGTGTGTCAGTAGGAAATAAGTTTTAGACTCCCAAACATTACATTTGCAAATAGAAAAGTATTTGGTAACTGTTCTGCTACACGTTTTATTTACCAGACTTTATTCACGGCAACCAAACTGAAGGTCTTTGATGTATTAAGTTGCTCAGAAGGTCTGACTTTAGAAGAGGTAGCTGGCCAAATCAACGCCTCTGTTTTGGGCACTGAGAGGATTCTGGATGCTGCTGTCTCCATAGGGATACTTGAAAGGGTCAAACAGCAAGATGATACCAATGGTAAGAAATCAATTTACAAATTGCCATTTTTTGCTGTGTAAAATTTTTTAAAATCTTGTCTCTAGCCTTGTTTTTATTGAAAAGGACTTAACTATCCATGAGTTTTGAATCCTTTCAATGCTCGATGTCATTTCTAAATGACAAGCACTTTCTTTGTTCATTAAATATAGATGCTCGCATGAATGGATGCATTTCCTCATACTGTTTCTTTTTTTTTCCTGTCCAGATGTGGCTTGTGAATGTAACATTGTTTATTGTCTGTAATAGTGTACAGAAATACAGAACAGGCCAGTCGGTTCCTGGTATCAGACAGCCCACAGTCTCTGCATGGATACATCCTCCACTGCAATGATACGGTGTGGCCTCTTTTTAGTCATCTAGAGAGTGCGGTCAGGGAGGGCACCAGCCAACATGAGCGTAACTTTGGGAAGAAAAATGAGGATGTGTTTCAGGTAAATGCACATTTATTAAACTGTATTGCCATATTTTTTAGGGTTGGAATCAAGAACAAGTTCTTGTTCATTTTTTAGAATGACTGGAACAGTATGATTTTCATTGCGTTCTGTTTCATTGATGGTTCTTGAACATCTATTATCTTCTACTGATGTGGACGGAACACCAAATACTTGGGACATGTTTCCTGCATTGCTAATAAATACAGCAAAATGGCAAAAGAGACTAGATGTTTAGCAAAATATCTGCTCACAATTTTATTAGTTCCAAAAGACACTCATTGTAAAAACATATCCCGCTTTAAAAAAAACAACAACACGCATGCAACCTGTCACGATTCCCTTGTTGTCTGCCCTGGGTTTCAATTGTCTTTGTCCAAAACTACACTTCCCATGGTCCCCGGCCCTCATCACTGCCAGCCCTGTGTCATTGTGCTCACCTGATTGTAGTTTGTCATCATCATGTCTCCAGTGTATATAAACCCTGTTTGTTCTCCATTCCCTTGTCGATCGTTGATGTTTGTGGACGCCTGTTTCCGTGCTCGTTCTATGTTTATCCTGCCTGTTCAACCATTCAATGTTTTCCGTGTTTTTGTTTTATTTCCCCATTGCGGGTATTTCCTTTGTTCTGGTTTTGTCTGTTTAGTTTTCACCGTTTCAAATAAAGTAACACTGCATATAGATCCTCACTCCACGTCTGCCTTCATCTGCACTCGTAACAGAACGATCGACCACAATGGATCTAGCGGTTCTTCGGGCAAGCTGCTGCCTCCTAGATTTGAGGCAAGGAAGCCGCCCGGTGGAGGATCACGTTAGGGACTCCTGGACATAGCGAGTGCCACCGACTTCCCTGACTCCTCCCTGGTGGTGTTCTTCCGGGCCGGCCTGGCCGGTTCGCTCAAGGAGCGGTTGCCACCGGCGACGTGCGGCTGGACACTCTGTGATTTTAGAGGAGACGCTGCTGGCATGTGGCTCGCCATACACTGTGGGTGTAGTGGAGCAGGATCCTGCCTCTCCTCCCACAGTGGTGACCCTCCAGTCATCCATGGCTCGTCCTGTTTCGCCTGCTCCACCTGCCAGCAAGCCAACCCCCACGCCTGCCTTGAGCAATGAGCCAGCGCTGCCAACTTCATCCGCCCGGAGGAGGAGGAGAAGAAAGGCCTCTGCTCTCCAGCCTCCGCCAACCACGGCCAACCAGCCAATGCCTGCAGCCCCGAACCTCAGTGAGCCAGCACCTGTAGCCTCGAACGTCAGTGAGTCAGCGCCTGTAGCTTCGAACCTACCAGGGCTCCGCCTCTCAAGTCTCTTGAGCCTCCCAGGGCTCCGCCTCTCGAGCCTTCCAGGGCTCCGCCTCTCAAGACTCTCGAGCCTCCCAGGGCTCCTCCTCTCGAGCCTCCCAGGGCTCCTCCTCTCGAGCCTCCCAGGGCTCCTCCTCTCGAGCCTCCCAGGGCTCCGCCTCCCGAGCCTCCTACGGCTCCGCCTTTCGAGTCTCTCGAGCCACCCAAGGCTCCACCCCCAGAACCTCCCACAGCTCTGCCTCCAGAGCCTCCCTCGGCTCCTGCCTCCTGAGCCTCCAGGGCCTCCCTCAGCTCCGCCTCCTGAGCCTCCAGGGCCTCCCTCAGCTCTGCCTCCTGAGCCTCCAGGGCCTCCCTCAGCTCCGCCTCCAGGGCCTCCCTCAGCTCCACCTCCTGAGCCTCCAGAACCTCCCTCAGCTCCGCCTCCAGAGCCTCCCTCAGCTCCACCTCCTGAGCCTCCAGAGCCTCCCTCAGCTCCGCCTCCTGAGCCTCCAGAACCTCCTTCAGTTCCACCTCCTGAGCCTCCCTTGGCTCCGCCTCCAGTGGCTCCCTCTGTTCCCTGTGCCTCCTTGGACCGCCTTCTTGCTCCCTGTGCCTCCTTGGACTGCCTGTCTGCCCCCTGTGCCTCCTTGGACTGCCTGTCTTGTGCCCCTTTGGACTGTCTGTTTGCCCCTTGTGCTCCCTTGGTCTGTCTGTTTGCCCCTTGTGCTCCCTTGGTCTGTCTGTTTGCCCCTTGTCCCCTCTTTGGCCTGCCGCCCCCCCCCCCTCACTCCTTGGACTATTTTAGTTTTTTTTGGGTATTCCCTTTTTGTTTTTGTTTTTGAGGAGCGTCTGGAAGCCGCTCCTTTGAGGGGGGGTTATGTCACGATTCCCTTGTTGTCTGCCCTGGGTTTCACTTGTCTTTGTCCAAAACTACACTTCCCATGATCCCTGGCCCTCATCACTGCCAGCCCTGTGTCATTGTGCTCACCTGATTGTAGTTTGTCATCATGTCTCCAGTGTATATAAACCCTGTTTGTTCTCCATTCCTTTGTCGATCGTTGATGTTTGTGGACGCCTGTTTCCGTGCTCGTTCTATGTTTATCCTGCCTGTTCAACCTTTCAATGTTTTCCGTGTTTTTGTTTTATTTCCCCATTGTGGGTATTTCATTTGTTCTGGTTTTGTCTGTTTAGTTTTCACCGTTTCAAATAAAGTAACACTGCATATAGATCCTCACTCCACGTCTGCCTTCATCTGCACTCGTAACACAACCACTCTTGTCCAATTTGCAAATTAATGACTCATTTGAGCTGTTTCAATTTAAGTAATCTCTCAAAAAGATCACAAATTAGTCTCAAACACATGCGTTTTGTCATGTCCAGTTCAAACATGTCCAAAGATTTTTGTCTAGCTAAATCTTAGTTTATTTTTATTCTAGCCCCCAACCCCGGTAAAGACTGCTAAGTGATTGATCAAAATGGTGATTATAATAAAAATTTTTTTTTAAAAGATTATAGAAATTATAGATTTAAAACATAATTTTGGGTTCCCCTTCTGTCGCTCTCTCCACATTGTGTCGGAGAAGCGACACTAGGGGTCTCTCTTGAGCGCCGATATCCACCTCTGATCTATGAAAAAAGGCCATTGAGAGTTGGCAGCCAGTATTTGCATGTCCTGCCCCCGGACATACGGGTATTTAAGCGGCGCAAATACGGGAGTTCATTCAGAAAATTTCTTCGGAGCCGATGGTCTGTCTGCAGTTTGCTGCGAGTTACACACCACTAACGTTCCTGTTTCCTCTGACGATCTGCATGCTGTTGGATCTTGACGGCGCACAACAGCGGCTTTCTCCTTCGCATTTGCACGGTGTGCATTGTTGCCCCTGAGCGCTCGACAGCGCAGACACACACACATACTGTGTATTAAAAGAGTTATTTCCCTTAAAAGAGTGAATTTCTCTAAAAGAGCAAAACACAGCGGCGTTGAACGTCCTTTTCAGGACGCGTCTTTTTCAAGATGGCCTTCCGCCCCTGTGTTGTTCCTGGATGCGGTAGAGTGCTGTCCGCTTCAGACGGCCACAGGCGCTGTCTCGTGTGTTTGGGCCGCGATCACACCGAGGTGGCGTTTGTGGATGGCTCATGTTCTCACTGCGAGAACATGACCATGACCACGTTGCGGTCGCGGCTTGCTTTCAACAGAGAGCAAGTCACCCCAGCTGCACCCCGCATTGCTCCTTCTTCCCACGGGATTGAGGACGATGCGGTTGGCGCTGGGGGCAATTTGGGGGCGGCAGCGGGTGCAGTTTTGCCGGGTAGCCCCCCGCGAACCTCCCGTTCCCCGACACGCTCGCTGGTCCCCGCTCACGCTCAGCGGCGATAGCGGCTCGCCTCCGGCCCGGCTGTCTATCCTCCCGAGCCCGAAGCAGATGAGCTCGCCGCTGCATCGGAGAGTGTGATGTCTGATGCCGAGGACTCCCTGGACTGCCGCCTCGGGCCAGCAGGCCCAGGCTGAGGCCGACGCTCAGATGTCTGACATGCTTTCCCGGGCCGCTGTGAGCGTGGGGTTGGATTGGAACCCTCCATCCTCCCCACAGCCTTCACGGTTGGATGACTGGTTCCTGGGGGCAGCGCGCCGTTCGCGGCCACGCATCCCCCCAGTCCCGTTTTTCCCGGAGGTGCATGACGAGCTGACGTCTACGTGGAGATCCCCGCTCTCCGCTCGTCTAGGTGCCACCCGCTCCACTCTCACCACCCTCGACGGCGGAGAGCGCCACGGATATGGGACGATTCCCCAGGTCGATAGGGCAGTTGCGTACCATCTATGCCCCGGTAGCCCTACCTCCTGGCGTGGCCGCCCCGTACTCCCATCCAAGCCCTGTAGGACAACATCCTCGCTCAACGCGAAGGCCTACAGTGCGGCTGGACGCGCTGCCTCCGCCCTGCATGCGATGGCCCTCCTGCAAGTTTACCAGGCCAAAGCACTCAGAAACATGCACGGGGGTGGACCTGATCCTGATGTGCTGCAGGAACTGCGCTCAGCGACCGACCTCGCCCTGAGAGCGACGAAGGCCACATCGCAGGCACTCGGACAGGCGATGGCCACCCTAGTGGTCCAGGAACGGCATCTCTGGCTCAATCTGGTCGAGATGCGTGAGGCCGACAAGAACCGCTTCCTAGACGCACCTGTCTCCCAGATTGGCCTTTTCGGCGACACCGTCGAGGACTTCGCCCAACAGTTGTCCGCGGTGAAGAAGCAGACGGAGGCCATCTCTCACATCATGCCCCGCCGCACACCTGCCGCTACGGGCCCTGCCCCGTCTGCCCGCCGAGGGCGTCCCCCTGCGAAGAAACCAGCTCCTGCTCCGCCTCAACCCGGGCCCAGCTCTCAGCCCCAGCGTCGAGCACCACGCAGGCGGCGCACTCCCCCTGTCTCACGAACCCCCTCTAGGACCCGGAAGGCTCCCAAGCGTTCCTGAGACAGCCGACCCAGAGCCCAAGACGTTAGCTCCGGAGGTGGGAAGACCGCTCCGTCCCCCGGTGGAAGGCCGGGAGGAGAATCCTTTGTTTTTTCATTTGCCACACCCCCTGACGGGGGCTGTGGTACCCACATTCTCAATAAAAGAGCTATTTCCCTTGCCTCTGGGTCACCTGGCCCGCAAATGCCGTTCTCACGGCAATCTGCTTTCAGATTACGACAGTCCCGGTACACCGGACGCGGCGATCCCGCCTTCCGCCTGCCTACGACTGCCCCCCGGCCGGCCGGTTCAGACGAGTCCAGAGGACGCCAGCAGACCTCCTCCTCAGTCACGAACCCGCCCCCTGCCGGGTGCGCGGAGCAAGGTAAGTGCTTTGAGTCTATTCTCAGCACCCCAGCCTCAGGCCGCAATGAAGCCGCCCGACGCTGCATTACCTGTTCCGCCCCGCTGCGAGGCCCCGCCAGGTACGTCCAAAATACTTGTCCCCTTGGTGCCCCTAGCGCAGAGCTGGGAAGCGTGGTTTTCGCTTCCCAACGCATCACGCTGGCTGCACCGGACCATTCGACTCGGTTACGCAATTCAGTTTGCCCGGCTCCCGCCCCCCTTCAGGGGCGTCCGGTTTTCCGCAGTACACGGCGAGCATGCCAGTTCCCTGCGCACGGAAATCGCGACCCTCTTAGCCAAGGGCACGGTAGAGCCCATCCCTCCAACCGAAATGAGGAAGGGTTTCTACAGCCCTTACTTCATTGTACCCAAGAAAGGCGGCGGCTTACGACCAATCCTGGACCTGCGAGTTTTCAATCGGGCCTTGTTAAAACTCCCGTTCAAAATGCTCACGCAGAGAAATATTCTGGCTGGCGTTCAGCATCGAGATTGGTTCGCAGCGGTAGACCTGAAGGACGCGTACTTCCACGTCTCAATTCTGCCATGACACCGACCCTTCTTACGGTTCGACGGCCAGGCGTTTCAGTACAAAGTCCTCCCCTTCGGCCTGTCTCTGTCCCCTCACGTCTTCACGAAGGTCGCAGAGGCGGTTCTTGCCCCGCTACGAGTAGCCGGCATCCGGATTCTCAACTACCTCGACGACTGGCTTATCTTAGCACACTCTCGAGAGTTACTATGCACACACAGAGACCAGGTGCTCCGGCACATCAGCCGCTTGGGGCTTCAGGTCAACTGGGAAAAGAGCAAACTCACTCTGGTTCAGAGCATCTCTTTTCTCGGGCTGGAGTTAGACTCAGTCTCAATGACAGCACGTCTCATGAGCGAGCGTGCTCAGTCGGTGCTGGATTGCCTCGCTTCCTTCAAGCCAGGCACAGTGGTCCCTCTAAAACTTTTCCAGAGGCTCCTGGGGCATATGGCGTCCTCCGCGGCAGTCGCGCCGCTGGGGTTGATGCATATGAGACCACTCCAGCACTGGCTCCAGACTCGAGTCCCGAGACAAGCATGGCACCACGGCACGCATCGGGTAAGGATCACCCCGCCTGCCTCAAAACACTCCGACCCTGGACAGACCTCTGCTTTTTACGGGCAGGAGTGCCCCTGCAGCAGGTGTCCCGACGCGTTCTGGTCACAACCGACGCCTCCCGGTCCGGGTGGGGTGCCGTGTGCAGTGGGCACGCAGCAGCGGGCCATTGGAAAGGGGCCCCGCTGCGTTGGCACATCAACTGCCTGGAGTTGCTGACCGTCCTTCTTTCTCTCAGGAAGTTCCTCCCGTTAGTTCGGGACAAACACGTCCTTGTGAGATCGGACAGCACCAAGGTGGTGGCGTACATAAATTGCCAAGGCGGCGTACGCTCCCGCCACATGTCACAACTCGCCCGCCGACTCAAGTCGCTGCGTGCCACTCACATCCCCGGCAAGCTCAACGTCGTAGCGGACGCGCTATCACGACAACGCCTGCCCGGCGGGGAGTGGAGGCTTCACCCCCAGTCGGTCCAGCTGATTTGGGAACGGTTTGGCAAGGCCCAGGTAGACCTGTTCGCCTCCCAGGAAACCTCCCACTGCCCGCTCTGGTACGCCCTAACAGAGGCTCCCCTCGGGACAGACGCGCTGGCACACAGCTGGCCCTCGGGGCTGCGCAAGTACGCATTTCCCCCAGTGAGCCTTCTTGCACCGGTGCTGTGCTCAGGCCGTGCCCCTACCCTTGCGGGTCCGAGCTCACACAACAAGGGGTGTTGCGTCCTCGTGGGCACTGGCCAAGGGCACCTCCCTAGCAGACATCTGTAGAGCCGCGGGTTGGGCAACGCCCAACACCTTCGCGAGGTTTTACAACCTCCGCGTTGAGTCGGTTGCGTCTCGTGTTTTTTCAGGTCCGAGCCCGTAGAACTCGTTAACACGTAGACCGACTGGCCGGGTGGATCGCTTGCGCCCTGCGCCCTTTTCCTGACGTCAAGGTTAAGTAGTGCGCCTTTTTTCCCAGGGCGCCCCACTCCGAGTCGGGACCCTGGTCGATTCCTCCCCAGCCCTCCGGGTCCGCAGTTCAGCGGAGGAACTCGCTGACCCAAGCCACTGCGGGTACCCTGATGGCTACCCTGTACTGGTATAGGTGCTCCACAGGTAAGGCCTCCTGCTCGGACTCCCCCTGTGTGTAATTCCACGGTTCTGTCCCCTTACGAGCGGACCCCCGTGTCTCCCTTAGGCAGTTACAGCTGCCCCGGTCGCCGTGCTGTAGCAACTCCCCCCTTTCGAGGCTGGATCTACCACCGCACCATACTTTCCACACGAGTCCTAAGACGGCTGTGTGACGTGTCTACCACTTTTCCTCCCCAAGAAAAAGGGCAGGTGTGGTCTCCGCAGGGTCTGGGTAAGACCCCCTTCCCTATATGCGTGTAAGGGCCCCAGCCGTGATTGCTCTATGCGAGAAACATAGAGAGAAAAGAGGCCCAGCCAGGCTGGCCCGTTCCCATGTTGGCAAACATCGCCTTGTTCCCCTCTCAGGGTAACTAGAAGGATCCGATGTTCGTATGGGGCATTGGGGAAGGGTACGTGCAGCCAGGTACAGATGATGTGCGGCACTGGATGAATCCCTGCCCGCCTCTGTATCGGCAGTCCACGTACACGGTTCAGCACATGGCAAGATTGGAATGGGTCCCCTAGTGTCGCTTCTCCGACACAACGTGGAGAGAGCGACAGAAGGGGAACGTTTGGTTACGTATGTAACCTCCGTTCCCAGAGGGAGGGAACGACATGTTGTGTCTTTCCTCCGCCATGTCGCTGAACCGAGCCACTGTTGTGGCCGGACCATTTCCGGCTCCTCAGAAAAATCCTGAATGAACTCACGTATTTGCGCCGCTTAAATACCCGTATGTCCGGGGGCGGGACATGCAAATACTGGCTGCCAACTCTCATTGGCCTTTTTTCATAGATCAGAGGTGGATATCGGCGCTCAAGAGAGACCCCTAGTGTCGCTTCTCCGACACAACGTGTCGTTCCCTCCCTCGGGGAACGGAGGTTACATACGTAACCAAACGATTTTCACTGGAAAAATTCAGTTGGTCAACTCACCCCCAGATGGCTTATATTAACCAGGGTAACTTGCCCTATGTTACCCTAACATAGGGCAAGTTGACCCAATGAATCACATTTAAAATAAAAAGCCATATGTTTGTGGCTTTCTGTCACTGACTCGTTTTTGTGATAGCAGTCACCTTGAAATAAAGGTAGTTCTATTCATTTCACCTCTGCCTAATTTTTCTTTGTATAGGAGGCATGTTGGCTCATCTTACCCCCAATCTCCCATAAGGCTCTTGAGATTTAAATCCGCGTACTGACTTGTTGTTCATGTGACCATGTGTAGTTAAAGATACACATTCATAACTAGGTATTTTGATTTAATGGTACTTTTTGATTAACAAACATCATGGTATAATTTAGTTTTCTACTAACCTAACATCTCATTCATCAACCAATCATGTTTGTTAGTATTAAGAGAAGTAGTAAAAGAATCATTAAAGAATCAAAATCAGAACCAGAATTGTTAAATTCTACTATTTCTATCCCCACATATTTCTTAGATTTGGATTTATCAATACTGTATGTTGACATCCTAATAGAAGCAAATCAGTTTTTTTTTTGTCATTCTCTGCTAGGATGAATACTACAGTAAAGAAGTTAAGATACGATTCATGAATGCAATGCACAACATCGCAACGATGACTGGGAAAGACGTGGCAACAGCATTTGATCTTTCTCCCTATAAAACAGCCTGTGATATTGGAGGTATAATTCCCCTGAATTTAAAAGTTTTCTGTGTTTTACTTCTATAATTTGCTTATGTAGATCTCCTAGTAAAGTGAATCTGTAATGCTGGAACATCGCAGATCAAGGGATAAAGGGAAAATCTGTAATTATTCTCTCAAATAATCCAAACCTGCAGGACTTTCTTCAGCAGAACATGTAAGATGTTAGGCAGAATGACAGCTTCAATCACCATTCAATATCATTGTCATGCTGTGCTAAAAGTCACATGGTTTTGAAACATCACAAATATGTATAAATTATTTTCATCAATTATTATATTTTTTGTGTAAACTATACCTTTCAGGGTTAAGCAGATCTTGTAATAACTGACTCATTCTGACCAATGTGTGCTTCCTCATTTGCTATTAGTAATAGCTAATCTAATTTCTTAGAATTGACCTTTTTTTTTATCATTCAGCATCATTCAATATATGCTGAACTTTTTAATTTCCAACTCATGAATAAACAGGTTGATTGTTAAAAAAACTTATCAAAATCTGGGCACTTCCTTCGGAGATGTGAGCGAGTGACCACGAGAGCACAAGATAAGATGTGCAGAAACCACTGTCCTGCAACAGTCTTGCATAATTTCACTAGAGCACAGTGCATGCATATTTTACTTTGAAAGGGGTTGCGTTCAAAAGCTGCTTATCTCAAAAGGAGTTGTGAGCTTGTTATGCAAATTTAGGGTATGAATTATATGTGCTTCTAAATGCATGTTCTTACTAATTAATGGCTTTTTATGCCTGGAACACCAGTATTTATTGTGGTCTGTTTATTCTGTTCATCCACTTTGACATAAATTTAGAAGCAGAATAGTTTTCCTCTTGTTGCTCAGCGAATAAAATGTGTAGGCAATTACAATAGCTCATTGTAGCATGTGATCATAGTATAATTTATTATCAAATATAATTTTTTAGTATACAGCTATTAAGCTAAGGACTTATTCTGACACTTAAAGGAATATTCCTGGTTTAATAAAAGTTAAGCTCAATTGACACCATTTGTGGCATAATGTTGATTACTACTCAAATTTATTTCAACTCATCTCTCCTTTTCATTAAAAAAAAGCAAATATCGAGGTGACGGTGTGAGACTTACAATGAAAGTGAATGGGGACAATGTAAAGTAAAGTGGCCAATTTTTTAAGGTTTTAAAACCAGAAATGTGAAGCTTATTTTGTAAAAGCCCTTGTATTAATTATTTGTTAAAATCATGTAATATTTGAGCTATAAAGTTGTAAGAATAAACCTTTTTAGAGTTGTTTTTGGATTTTAGGTTTTAGGATTACATTGTCATTACAACAATGTAAAATTGGCTATAACTTTGCACGGAAAAGGTTAGTAAGCAATTTTATCACAGTAAAATCATGTTAACATGCATATTGTTTACGTTTTCTGGCAAAACATGAGTCTTTTAACACAAAAAAACTGGCGTCCATAAACTTCCATTGTAAGTGCCTCACTGTAACCCAGATTTGTTCTTTTTTTAAAGTAAAGGAGGGACGAGTCTAAATATTTTTTTTTTCTGTAATAATTATTAAGCTACAAATGCTATTGATTGAGCTTAACTTGTATTGAACACGGAAAACATTCCTTTAACCGTAAAAGTAATCATATTTTTTTATGGTATGATGCATGTTAAAGAGCACCTATTATGGTTTTTAAACATGAAATTTTGTTTTTAAAGATCTCATTCAATAGATTTACATGCGTCCAAGGTCAAAAAACACTTTAATTTGCTCATAATTTAAATTGCAGCATTACCTTTTTCCCAATGACAAAAATTACTAGTTCAATGATCTGTTCTGAAGCATTCATTCTAAACTCCTCCTTTCAGAGAGCCTACTCTGCTCTGATTGGTCAGATGTCCCAGTCTGTTGTGATTGGTCTACCGCTTAGTGTAGTGTTTTAGGGCAGGTCAAAGCTGTTCGCGAGCAGCCAACGAAGACCAGATGCAGGTTTTTTGTTACCAAATTAAGTAGGTTAGTACAGAAATTAAACGGTTAGTTCACCAAAAATGAAAATTAGCCCATAATTTACTAACCCTCAAGCCATCCTTGGTATATATGACTTTCTTCTTTCAGCCAAACACAATCAGAGTTATATTAAAAATATCCTGGCTCTTCCCAGCTTGATAATGGGAGTGAATGGAACCTTAGATTTTGAAGCCCAAAAAAGCGCATCCATCCATCCAAAGAGTAATCCATACGGCTCCACGGGGTTAATAAAGGCCTTCTGAAGTAAAGTAATGTGTTTTTGTAAGAAAAATATCCATATTTATAACGTTATAAACTATAATCACTGGCTTCCTCTATTCTCTGCATTCCGCGTTCGTCACTTCTCACCGGAGATTACACTACGCCTACATCATACGCCGGAACTCGACTCTCATGTGAACACACGGACGGCCGTTACCGGAAGCCAGTGATTATAGTGTATATAGTTATAAATATGGATATTTTTCTTACAAAAATGCATCACTTCGCTTCAGAAGGCCTTTATTAACACCCAGGAGCCGTATGGATTACTTTTTTTAATGGATGGATGTGCTTTTTTGGGCTTCAAAATCTAAGGTTGAGTAAATTATGTGATCATTTTCATTTTTGGGTGAACTAACCCTTTAAGTCTGGAATTATTAAAGACTCTTTTCAGGTGTTCAGAATCGGTTCTTTCTTTTGGGAGTCAATAACATTTGTCGTGCAGACTTTTTTAAATTCACAAACAGCTATATAACACACTACATGAAAGGTAATATTTGTAAAACCATAATAGGTGCTCTTTAAGAAAAGCATTCTGTTCTCACAGGTTGTACTGGTGCCATGGCATACGAGTTTACCAAAGCCCACCCGGGACTCTCAGTAATCGTATTTGACTTGCCACAAGTCATTGAGATGAGATGTCACTTTCAACCTAAACAAGACAATGACAGAGTGTTGTTTGTTGCAGGTCAGTGAAGTCTTTATATAAACTGTTTAGTATGAAGCATTTATGGATAGTTATTTCATTCATAGGCTTTTTCTGCATTTGCAAAAGTCTTATTAAATTTGTTGTATGCACCTTTTGCACATCAGCTTAGGCATTTATTAATTTTTCTCACTTAAATGAAAATGTTCTCATCATTTACTCACCCTCATGCCATCCCACTAACAAAGTTAAATATTTCAGCTCTGTAAGTCCTCACAATGCAAGTGAATGGGTACCAAACGTTTAAAGCTCTGAAAAGCACAAAGGCAGCACAAAAGTAACCCATAAGACTCCAGAGGTTAAATCTAGATCTTCAGAAGTAATATGATAGGTGTGGGTGAGAAACATAAATTTGGATGTCCTTTTTCAATAAATTCTACTCCCTTCCCAGTAGACAATGAAGAATGTGAAAGTGGAGATGTATAGTAAAAAAGGACTTAAATATGTATGTTTCTCACCCACACATCATATTGCTTATGAATATATAGATTTAACCACTGGAGTTGTTATTATTTTATGCTGCCTTCATGTCCTTTTGGACCCATTCACTTGCATTGTGAGGACATACAGAGCTGAAATAAAAATATTTTATTTGTATTCAGCAGAATAAAGTAAATCATACACATCTGGAATGGCATGAGGGTGCATAAATGATGAGAGAATTAAACATTTTGGGTGAACTATTCCTTTTAATGTCTTTTTTTTACTTGTAAAAAAGGAGATTTCTTTAAAGATGACCTACCTAAAGCAGACCTGTATATTCTTGCACGAATTCTCCATGACTGGTCTGATGAGAAACTTCATATACTGCTGAGTAAACTGTCCAAAATATCCATGCCAGGTGAGTGCCTTAAAATATGAATTTATAAAACTCTTAAAGGGATAGTTGACTCTAAATGAAAATTCTGTCATTATTTACTCACCCTCATGTTATTTCAAATCAGTATGACTTCAGTAGACCACAGTTTGGCAGAATGTCATTATTAATTTTCGTTGTATGGCCTTTTAAATTGTGAATATCATAGGATGATACTATAATATAATACTAACCTCCAACTGTTTTTAAATATTAAGGTCAAGGATTTCAGTATTCTTGGCTGTATCCTGCATTAGATGAATGTCTGTCCGTCTTAAGTCATTAATTTTTATGACGGTCACAGCAGCTAGTCTTGCCCAGAGCCATATAGAGAGAGAGTTACGACAACGGAAGTTCTAAATGCTTGATCGTCACGTGATTCACGTAGACTTCAGATAGTTCCAGGAAGTGCTTTGGCGGGCATTTCAAAATGTTAGAGTAGAGTGACAGAACTGCGATTTCTGGTAATTAGTAGTCAATAAATGCATTTATTTTATATATTTATGTAACACACCGACATATGTATGTAGCATGAGTATGTTGTTACAGCGATGTTGTTTTTTTAAAGATCAAATCAGCTAATATTTGAGGATTAGTGTTCGCTTATCGTTATTTGCCTCAACTTATTTCAGGCTAGGGTTTCTGTTGCCTTTTTATGTTACCTCATGTTCATTTTTTACACTAATCTCATGGTAACTAATGTCATATTTATGACTTTTCAGATAGTACAGAGACAGGCTGGTGACAGGTGATTTCCAGCTCGCACCGCACAATGGGTCAATGAACTATTAACTATTAGCAGCAGTTACGTAAATGTAAAATTTAGTGAAATGAAGCTTATTGTTTACAGTTCTTACAATTCTATATATAGTAATATAATTATTTATGTATTATAAATATTATATATATCTAATGTATAATTCTTACAATACTTATTCATATACACAATATATTCAGCTTTAAAACAACTTAAGCATACTCGTATATAAACTGCCGTTCAAAAGTAATGAGGCTGAAAATTCAGTTTGGCATCACAGGAGTAAATTACATTTTAAAATACAATACTTTATCCAGCTCCAATCCTTGCCTAATCTGTTAGTTATCCAATAACATCCCTTATCTCCTAATTTAATGAGTAATACTCAACTATAAGGTTTTAATTTACAAGTTATTTTTATTTAGATGTACTGATAATATACATAATAAGATAATATTATTCTTTAAACGTCTCACCTTTTAAAAGTGTGTCGCGGCATGTGTTTGCTGCTACTTCCGGGAACTATTGAGAGGCTCCACGAGCCGCCATTTCTGTAAAAAAAAAAACGTTCCATTGGAGTCAATGGAGTTGTCGAAACTCTCTCTCTATATGGCTCTGGTCTTGCCTATAGCCTATATTAAATGCCTGCGTTATGAATGTATTACTACCACACAGGCTGTGGGCTTCTGGTGTCTGAGATTTTCCTGGATGAGGAGAAGAAAAGACCTAGCCGGGCATTGCTCCAGGCCCTCAGTATGACTGAAGGAAAGCAACGGAGCACCACAGAATATAGTGACTTACTGAAGAAGCACGGCTTCACTCCCAAGCTCATCAAATACACAGACAACCTGCTGGATGCCATGCTCTTTGTGAAAGAAGATCAAAATGACAAAAGAACTGTACTAGCCTGTTCTTCGGAATCCATTGAGACCGCAGCACTTGACTGATGATTATGTTGTGCATCTGAAACACTACAGTGGATTATTTTAGTTTACAACCCCAATTCCCAAAAATTCTCCCCCATAAGAAAATATTTGACATTTTAAAGTTAAATGCATCAATCTGGTGCACTTTGAGAGTAAAATTATGAGGTTAGATCTATGAAGAACGTTGTGCTCTTGTAAACAATTGTGTGCTCATGTAGTAGTTTAATCATAAACACATTGGTTGGAGGGCTCGAAATTAAGTATTGTCAAGTACTTGTCCAGATTAAAAAAAAGGATATTTCAGTTAAATTCTTAAGTAACATGTCAAAGTTTGTTGTATATTTTTCTAAAATTACAACCAATGCTCAACCACCTATGCAATCAATTCAATTCTCTGTGACAGAAACGTAAACTGTACTGTGTAGGGGAGGAGACTATTGTCATATGTTAATTATTCTATGTTAAGTATGGTAGTCAAATAAAAAAAAGCCTCCATCGCCACCATTAACATCATGCTTATAGTTCTATGGAATGAGGTCTACTTTTTCATCATGTTATTGCAGCGAGATCTATCATGTACAATAAAGGCTATACATTATCACAATGCCAAAATTTCAGTAATCGGTTGTGAAATTTGATGATTCTCAATACCAGGTTCAAAACCACAACACATAATAAAACTAAATAATATGTTGATTATGGTAGAATGGTTTCAAGTTCTTAAGTAATTATTCAAGACTAGTAAACAGTCAGTAATAACAATAAAAAACAGCAATGAATAGAAATAGATGGAAAATATTAAAACAAAAAATACAAATTAAGAAAATTAATTCAAGCATTCATGTAAACATTCAAAATGAAATACAACATATAACTACTACTGGTCTTCACTGTATGATTATTATACATTAAAACTTTTTAAAGCTACTAAAGTTACTCAGTCAAGTGAGTGTTTTCTTGTTCTGGTTGTTTGATTATTATAGCACACCACACTAGATGGCAGGAGGTCTATTAGCTTACATTTCTACTTACAATTACGTAATTTTAATACAAATCAGATTTTTCTCTCAGCTATTTACCCTCAGTTTTAGACATCACCCTCTGTGTTTACACGAATTCCCCACCAAGACAGGCATTTTGGCGGAATTTATTTGACCATTCAGGTGCTAATTAGTGAGCATTTTCACACACCTGTCAATCAAACAAGGCTCTGTTATTAGATCGCTAGCAACGTATGAATCGATGTGCTCTGGATTACTTTCAACAGCAGAATAAGAATATGAACTTTCTAATAAGTGACACAGGCTAAAGGGGGTCGCACACCGAACGCGCAGCGCAGCGCCATGTCTTTAAAATTCGAACACATTATTCTCTATGAGTGTACACACACCGGTGGCGCCATTCGGCGTCTGTCCGCGGCGCCCAGCTACGGCTCAGGACCTTGTTCAAAACCCTGCCGCGCCACAGAGCGCCATTTACATAGTTGTATATTAAATGTACATTTATTTGTCTCAAATCGTCGTTAATGTACATACTGACTTCACCCTGTGCTGCAATATACATTTAGTTTAACATTCCCATTTTAACAGCTTAAATAAAGTCATATTGGAAAAATATATAACAAACATAGCCCTTTTAAATCTTTCATTTTCCCCTGTTGTGCCATTTTTCAGTACTCTACCATACTAACCATACTCTCATACTTTTCACTCGGGTTAAACGCTAGCTAAATAAATACTATTGTATTATGTAACATAGTTGCCAAGACAACGGATAACATTACAACAAAATAACAGACTTAACAACGTGATAGACACTTTTACTTGATTAACGTTCAAACATCAGCTATTATTCAATTAACATAAAAAATAAATAATACATCAAGTTAAAACTCACCCATCCTGCAGCTCTTCTAGACTTCTACCAGGAGTTGATTCAAAATTGAACTCGCGCGAATAGAATGTGCGCGTCCGGTGTGCGATACCTGCGAGTTGATAGACGTGGCGCGGCGCGGCGCTGCGCTGCGCGTTCGGTGTGCGACCCCCTTAAGACTATCACAAATAGGCTATTGCCAGCTATTTTATAATTTCTTTGTTATTGACGTTTTAATCAGTCTGCTTGTCTGGTCGGGCAAGTATAGGCCTAATTCTCTTTCACTTGCCCCTTCGAAAATCCACTTGTCCTGTGTCGAGCCCTGGGTTGCATAGATATGAATGGTGATGACACGGCAAAAAAAGTCACACCCAGAAAGCATTCCAGACGGAGTTTTCGGTATTTTATGTTATTATGAGAAGTGTTAAAATATTTTCGGTTCATTATGAAACTGTGGCGGGAGAAATTAGACTGTGGGGGGCCGCTAATTAATGGGAAACTCTAGCTGAACAAAAAGCTCAAAATGACAAAATGTTCATAATTAATATTAATTACATGAACAGTTTATTTTATTGGTGATCTTGCACACTGAAATAAATATTGGTTTTAGTTAAGACTGGTTAAAAAAATATTATATACATTCTTAACTTTACAAGGTCTGTCAAGGTTTTGTTGTTGTTGTTTTTTTTTATTTCATTTTTTTAGCCCCTACAGTCAATCTGCTAGCTGATGCATGTTGGAAAATCTTCGGCTTGCCAACTGTCCCGTATTGTTGAAGACGTCCTTGGGCGCGCCAAAAGGTCTCTGATGCTTGTATGACGCTGTTATTTTTTTTACCTGTCTGCCTGTATGTGTTTCCGACAGCGCTCTTGGACGATTGGAATAACATTTCGACCCCACCTGTCGACTCTCATATTAGTATGGAGATGGGATTGTTGCATATTAACATACAAGTGAAAAGAGATTCACAAATAGAAAGTTATTACAAATTAAATTGAATGAGATCAACAAATAAATGTAAGGAGTTTCACAAAAATAAAGTGAATTCACAAATAAATAAAATATGCAAAAAAATAAAAAATAATAATAATTATATATATATATATATTTAACTCACAAACACAACTCTGTCCAGCATTCACATGTGAATTGCGTGCATTTATTTGTAGATCGCTAAATAAATTTGTTGATTTTGAAACAAATCAAGCATCAAGATGTGCACACAAATCTACAAATCTACTCAAGCCAATCAGATAATGGCCTCATTACTTGGACCAATCGTAGCAGTTCTATCTTCAACCAATTGTTTTGTTTTACTATCAGGGTGGAGCCAGAGTCACAGCTTTCACATTCATGAGCATGGAATCAAGCACAGATAAGCTCCAAGACTCTTAAAGAAACCAATGTCATCAGAGGAATAATGTGATTTAAGGTTTGTACCATTTTCTTGCAGTTATAAATAGGCCTATGTGTAGTTTCTTATTAAATGTTGACAGCTGAAAATTGCCCATTTGTAGAGTGTCCTGTTTATTAGATTTAAAGCTGACCTGACTGTAGGAGTCTGCTATTTTAATTTTAACCAAGTTTCTTGACTGAAATGTGTCATGAAAACCTTTACTCTTAATGTTACATGACCGAGTCAAACAGACACACTACTATACACAACCAAAAAAATTAGTAGTACAGATAGTGTCTTCATAAAACATGAATAATAGATGATCTTAGGAGCACAAACCACAAATTAATAGCCTATATTAGGGTACAGTATACAAAATCTGCTATGCCAATCATTTGGTTTCACATTATTTTAATGTAGTAAAAAATTAATATTACAAAGGATTCATATTTTTAGAACTTAGATTTGTGGCAGACCTCCAATGTTACTATTATTAAATAATTTAGTTAATCCTGTAAAACAATCTGTTTAACTTATTTACTCAGGAGGTATATGGGCTAATACAGGAGGACATTAATAATTATAACAATAATGATAGTGAAAGAGTTGCGAACAACGACTCAACAACTATTGGGTGGAGGGGGGCCCTTGGAGATAATTGGCCCCAGGGCCTTTGCAAGTCATAATCCGTCCCTGCTGGTGTTAAGACATCACAAAGCTCCATGGCCCAATCTTGTATGTGTAACATGTTCTTTTCTATACAGCAATGGACTTGTTTTTAATGTGTAACTGTTTTTTTCCCAAACATTTGTGCAGAATGCTCTTATCCTTACTAGTATCCATCCCAGACAACTGATACAACGCCACAACGTGGCAATGAGGATGTTCATGGACAACAAAATCGAGAAAATTGCAAGCACTCCAGTTGTAATGTTGAATTCTAGTGTTTGTGTGTGTAAATACATGTACTGAAATATATTGTCTTTTGTAGTTACATGCATGACAACCTGTAATTTGTAACCACAAAAATCACCTTTTAGCCAACAGACTTGCTTTAAAGTGTTAAAAAACAGACACTCTTTAAAACCTATTTACCTCAAAGTTCCTTCTTAAAACTAAGTAAAAGATTTGTTAACTAAATAACAAAAAAATATTTTGTCATTTGAGATGAGTCATTATATATACTCTTATTCATGTTGTTCCAAACCCAAATGACTGACTCTCTTTTGTGGGAGGAACTCAAAAGAAGATGTCAGGAATTATGATAGGGACTGACAGCCTCGCTTTCATTTCAGCCTCATTAGCAGCATCTACATTTTACAATGAATTCTCATATTCCGCAGAAGAAACTACAGGTAAAACTCGAAAAATTAGAATATCGTGCAAAAGTTCATTAATTTCAGTAATTCAACTTAAAAGGTGAAACTGATATATTATATAGACTCATTACAAGCAAAGTAAGATATTTCAAGCCTTTATTTGGTATAATTTTGATGATTATGGCTTACAGCTTATGAAAACCCCAAATTCAGAATCTCAGAAAATTAGAATATTACATGAAATCAATAAAAAAAGATTTTAAATACAGAAATGTCGGCCCTCTGAAAAGTATAATCATGCATATGTACTCAGTACTTGGTTTGGGCCCCTTTTGCATTAATTACTGCCTCAATGCGGCGTGGCATGGATGCTATCAGCCTGTGGCACTGCTGAGGTGTTATGGAAGACCAAGATGTTTCAATAGCGGCCTTCAGCTCTTCTGCATTGTTTGGTCTCATGTCTCTCATCTTTCTCTTGGCAATGCCCCATAGATTCTCTATGGGGTTCAGGTCAGGCGAGTTTGCTGGCCAATCAAGCACAGTAATACCATGGTCATTGAACCAGGTTTTGATACTTTTGGCAGTGTGGGCAGGTGCCAAGTCCTGCTGGAAAATGAAGTCAGCATCTCCATAAAGCTTGTCTGCTGAAGGAAGCATGAAGTGCTCTAAAATGTCCCGTAGACGGCTGCGTTGACTCTGGACTTAATAAAGCACAGTGGACCAACACCAGCCGATGACATGGCTCCCCAAACCAACACAGACTGTGGAAACTTCACACTGGACTTCAAGCATCTTGGATTGTGTGCCTCTCCATTCTTCCTCCAGACTCTGGGACCTTGGTTTCCAAATGAGATGCAAAATTTGCTCTCATCAGAAAAGAGGACTTTGGACCACTGAGCAACAGACCAGTTCTTTTTTTCTTAAGCCCAGGTAAGACGTTTGACATTTGAAGCCCATGTCCAGGACCCGCCTGTGTGTGGTGGCTCTTGATGCAGTAACTCCAGCCTCAGTCCACTCCTTGTGAAGCTCCCCACACATTTGAATGGCCTTTTCCTGACAATCCTCTCCAGGCTACGGTCATCCCTGCTGCTTGTGCACCTTTTTCTTCCACACTTTTCCCTTCCATTTAACTTTCTATTAATGTGCTTTGATACAGCACTTTGAGAACATCCAACTTCTTTTGCAATTACCTTTTGAGGCTTTCCCTCCTTGTGGAGGGTGTCAATGATGGTTTTCTGCACAACTGTCAGGTCAGCAGTCTTCCCCATGATTGTGAATTCAGCTGAACCAGACTGAGAGACCATTTAAAGGCTCAGGAACCCTTTGCAGGTGTTTAGCTGATTAGAGTGTGACACTTTGAGCCTACAATACTGAACCTTTTCACAATATTCTAATTTTCTGAGATTCTGAATTTGGGGTTTTCATAAACTGTAAGCCATAATCATCAAAATTATATCAAATAAAGGCTTGAAATATCTTACTTTGCTTGTAATGAGTCTATATAATATATTAGTTTCACCTTTTAAGTTGAATTACTGAAATTAATGAACTTTTGTACGATATTCTAATTTTTCGAGTTTCACATGTAAATAGTAAAAAAATAAAATTTACACGAGGGTTAGTAAATTACAAAATTTTCTCATTTAAGTAATTCAACCCAAAGACAATGTTACGGGTTATTAAAATTTTGTATTGCACTTTCTTTTCAAGAGTTGACATTGTAACTTAAAAGAAATCTGACATTACAGAAAAATAAACAAGCTCATATATAATAATATATAATGTGTACATTATAAAAGGTGTCTTGTATTGGAGCTGGAACCACTGAGTTTTGGAGCAGGTGAGTCAAGTGCTAAAAGTTGATTGGTTGAAGATAGAACATGCTACGATTGGTTTGAGTAATGTGGCCGTTATCTGATTGGCTTGAATAGATGATGGATGGAGTCTACCTATTTGTAGATTTGCATGCACATCTTGACACTATTTATTTCGAAATCAACAAATGTGTGTAAATGGTCTGCGTTTATATAGTGCTTTTTTTAACCTTAGCCTTAGTTTTCAAAGCGCTTTATACTATGAACTCATTCACACACACACACACCCCAATGACGACTTGGGGTTCAGTGTCTTGCCCAAGGACACTTCTGCATGTGGAGTCCTGTGGGCTGGGAATCAAACTGTCAACCCTGCAATTAGTGGCCAACCCACTCTACTACCTGAGCCACAGCCACCCCAATAGCGTGTAGCGATCAGCAAATGCATTGGAAGCGAGCCACGAATAAATGCGAGTGATTCACAAATGAATGCTGAATGAAATGCTGTTCGTGAAATCATTTCATTTTTTAGAAAATGTATTCATGAACCAACTTTCTATTTGTGAATCTCTTTCCAGTATGTCAATATGCAACAGTTCTATCTCCATATTCTAGCTACTCCTATACCTGTGAGACAAGAGTGTAGGCTATTCACTGCAGCATCTACATTACAGCTTCCACCAACACTGTCAGTGTACTGTTTTAAAAATATACTGAGCAAAAGTTTAAGCGCTGCCATGACTGATGCTGCAATTTCCTTCGCTAAAGACTTCTTGGCCGGCGGAGTCGCAGCGACTATTTCCGAAACAGCAGTCGCACCGAAAGAGAGAGCTAGTGAAACTGCTGCTGCAGGTGAGAGCCAGCTGTGCCATAAAGAAACTTGCCCAAATCTTTTTGTTGGCGGTTCGGGCTGTAGTACAGAAACATTCTAACTCTAGAATCATGTATTATCTACTTGGTTACCATGGTGATTCCAGTTAGGGATCTCGTTAAATGACGACAAAATCTATTACAGAATAACATTTAGTAAGTGCAAATGTATTATCTTTACTCCATACAGGAAACGGGTGTTACAGAAACATCGTAACCTGATATAAAATCCTAAAAAGTGTAACAAATTTAAGATGACACCTGACGTGTCCTATATTGTTTCCGCTTTCATTGTAAGCCGTTTCTTAGAATTGAGAGTAACCTAACACCCAGAGGGAGGGTGAACGAATTGGAGTTTAAGCCTGTGTACTATCTATTTACCCCACCCCACCCAATTTTGAGGATATAATAATAGCCTATTTTAAATGTTGTTGTTATTATTATTATAATTCTTGCCATCTAGAGGCATATATTCAACACTAAATATATATATTTTTTCAAATGGCTTGTACTACTTACTGTATAACGTTCAGACGCCCTACAATAGGGCCTACTCCAGATTAATAAATCGTTAATTATTGTTAGGCTACTTATATAGATGCTAGTACTCATATTGATCATCATCAAAGCGAATCAATACAAGAGCAAGCATATGCATGATTTGTTTTGTTTTATCAGCATAACAGCAAGTTTTACCTGTTCAACCACCTGAAACTGACTAACACAAATCTGAAGGCTCCTTTTACCCACATACAGTGAAGTAAATGTAAAATGTTGGTCTCATTTTAAAGGAAACTTAATCATTGTATAATTAAAAATGATCAATAATCAGTCATTGTTATTGTTTGTGTTATCTACTGAAATAAACACAAAAAAATAGGCGCTTTTTGATTTTCTTTGAATTATGTCTTTGAAACTCAAGCTCTGTATGCTCTTTATATATATGGCAAGTTTTGTTTGATTCCACTAGATAGCAGCAAACACTGAAATATACGTAAGTGTTGCTCATTCTTTTTCGATCTCATTTCTAATATAATGCACTTACATCCACTATTTTAGTGAATGAGGGGATATAGGGTGATTTCGGACACAGCAATGGTCTATTTGTAGTAAATTGCCATTGTTATTTGTACTGTATAAAAAAGTTATTTTTTTTTAACAGAGCATTATCACCTTGGCATATTACCATTGTGATAACTTATCACATATAAGGATATTATATAAAAAGAATATACACTTGTTTCATGTTTTTTAAAACTGAATATGGTTGAATGCCTATTGAAGCTGGTTTGCACCACAGTTGATTAAAAAAGTGATGTTGTAAGTCACAATAATGAGAATGTTTCTTATTGTAATGAGATACTTAGTCATAATTATGAAACTGTTTCTCAGTGTTTTGAAATACTGTACTAACTTTATCTACAAAATGTTTTTTTGTTTTATCAACTTTATATCAACAAATTAGTCTCCATGTCTGACTTATGGAATTGTGTTTTTACCCTTTAATAAGTTCAGAGTCTAGTAGCTCAAATTGATCATGTGCTAAAGTGTTTTGCTGATCATATTATTTATGGCCGAGTTTGAATATCCTGCCTCTGTCTCGCAACCCCTGCGAGCCTCCCAAAATTCTGTTATAACATCCTCCCTTGTGCAATATGCGTGATGAGCTCTGGCCCTCTATTGGAGAGCACAGCCTTATTAAGTTTGGTGGCTCTGATGATGAGGATGATGCTGTCACTCGCAGCTTTGGGTAATTGGCTCACAGAGGATTTTGCCGCCTCTTTCCCCAGCGAGGGTGAAGAGCGTGCACATGCCATGGACAAGGAGCTTTTTCACATCTTCACAAGGGCGGTTAAAGAGTTTGGTCTTGAGTGGTCCCCTCCAGAAGAGCCAGAAATTCTCGCCTGGATGAATGCAAAAAATGAACGTTTTTGCAAACCGGCCGTCTTCAACAAACCGCTGTCTGGAAGAGCACACAATTTTCCCTGAGGTCTATGCGGTTCTCACAAAGGCCTGGTGTGCGCTTTACTCTTTGTGAATTCAGGTTGGAGGTACTGCCATCCTCACTAAAGTGGACCACGGCGAGATAAAAAGGCAATTCAAAACGTCCTCCTGTAGAATAGACACTTGCAGCTCACCTCTGCCATAATACTGCCATAGCCCACCCTTCCAGGCCATGTCGATTGATGTCCGCACTGACTGGAAGAGCTAATACAGCAGTGGGCCAAGCTGGTTCAGCACTCCACAACATGTCAATGCTCCAGGTATTTCAAGCTAAGCTTCTACAACAAATGAATGAGAAAGGCTCCAATCCAGAGCTGTTCAAAGAGCTCTGCACCGCTACAGATTTGGTGCTGTGAGCCACGAAAGCTACCGCTCAGGCCATCTGCAAAACGATGAGCAACCTGATGATTTTGGATTGGCATATTTGGCTAACTCTCACGGAGATGCATGACACAAAGAAAGCTGCCCTCCTCGACACCCTGGTATCGCCCAACGATCTCTTTGGCAACGCTGTAGAAAGCTTTTTAGAACGCTTCATTAAGGTGCAAAAGCAATCTCAAGCTTTAAAACATAAAGAGAATTAACACTACCCCTTAACACGTGTTGTGCCGAATTTTGATTCCCTGCCAGAATGCAACTGCCCCTCGTGTGCACGCGCATCACACAGTTAATATGCCGGTGCTGCGAGCTTGAGGGCTATCTATTTTACTATAGCCGTTCAACTTTTTACAC
The DNA here is from genome assembly GCF_025860055.1 of Xyrauchen texanus. Classification (NCBI taxonomy): domain Eukaryota; kingdom Metazoa; phylum Chordata; class Actinopteri; order Cypriniformes; family Catostomidae; genus Xyrauchen; species Xyrauchen texanus. Next base: position 32,400,039 of record NC_068289.1, on the reverse strand, counting down.
ACAGCTAGCACCAAGAAAGCATAAAATGAACATAGAAGTGTTGCCCAAGCATACATTAATAAGTAGAATTTAAAGGATACATATTATGTCCCTTTTAACACGATGTAAAATAAGTCTCATGTGTCCCCAGAATGTTTCTGTCAAGTTTCAGCTCAAAATACCCCACAGATAATTTATTCTACCATGCCTTTATACCCCTGTTGTTTAGTGGCCCAGTTCCAAATGGGCTGTTTTAGTGTCTGCAGCTTTAAATGCAAAGGAGCTGCTGCTCCCCACACCCCTTTCTGGAAGTGGGCTGTGCCTTTCCTGCTGGTGCCACGGATACCCCAGACAACAATGCAGGAGAACTTAAACAGTTAAAAAATTATAAATAACACGGAAAACACAGCAAGTCAATCATCTTACTTTATTATGCATAACAAAGATTGAGTTATGAAACATGAAAAACAGATATAGTTGTCGAAAATACCACTATCGTTTCATAATCGTTTTTGAAATTATGACTGGTTTTATTACACAGAATGTGGAGGATGACAATCAGTTTATATCATAACCGAAACAGAGCTACAGCGTCATTGTTATGGAATAAGGTAGGTAGGGACTACTTGCTACGTTACACATAGCACAATGTTTTCACAACAAATGTTTTTCGCACAACGCGCAAACAATCAAATTCAGAAAGCCAAATTACAAACATTAAAAAAAAGTACGAAACTTACAAATTGCAAATCTGAAGTTGGGTCACGGAAAGCTGGTATCGATCCATCCTTGATCCTTAGCTTTGAAGCAAATCCAGCCTTGTGTTGACCATCGTTGATGAAGCACTTGTCATAACTAGACTGGACTACTGTACTATTAGACCTCTCCAAATGATCCAGAATGCAGCAGCACGTCTGGTCTTTAATGAACCTAAGACAGCACATGTTACACCACTCTTTGTCTCTCTCCACTGGCTGTCGGTTCATGCACGTACTAAATTCAAGGCCCTGATGCTGGCATACAAAACAGTCACTGGGCCTGCTCCAGCATACCTAAAAACATTTATGCAGAGCTACGTTCCCACCAGAAGCCTGCGGTCGGCTAAGGAACGTCGCCTTGTCATTCCAAAACAAAGAGGCACCAAAACACTTTCCCAGACTTTCAGTTTCATCATACTACGGTGGTGGAATGACCTTCCCAACTCAATCCGGGAAGCTAACTCACTCTCTATCTTCAAAAAACGGCTAAAAACACATCTTTTCCAGAAGCACTTCTAAAATAAATACAAATATTTACATTTCTTGTTGCACTTAAATCTGTTTTGTATACTATTCTGATGATAGTGAAACTTTGTGATATGGCACTTTTCGTTCCACTGTCTCCTTAAGATGATTCGCTTATGTTTTCCTCTTTTGTAAGTCGCTTTGGATAAAAGCGTCTGCCAAATGAATAAATGTAAATGTAAAAGCAGTCTGAGTTTGCAAAAGCAGCTCTAGTGAAGAGATAAATATGGCAGACTGTATGCTGCTCGCTCAGGTTTTAATGAGGGGCGGATCTAAGCTACTTGGGCAGATCTCTTTGCCAGCCGTGGGTGGTACCTTTCCCCTTTTGACTTTTGATAAGGGGCTGAAAACCTGAACGGCTCATTCGGAGACACTGTTTATTGATGGGAAAGGAAAGAAATGAGGGGATGGTCTTTTACCATATTTTGTGGTCATCTACAAACACTGGCGACATATAATTATGTAAAAAATCAAAAATTTTAAAAGTGGATTTTGCATAATATGTCCCCTTTAAATGAGTTTGCATAAAGGATACACAAATTTAGCAGATTGATTCAACTTAAACAGTAAAAGAACTGAGGCTTCGACATTGTTAGGAATGAAGTAAAGTTGACTAATTTCTCCTTGATTTTACCTTTTGCCAAAGCAAAGATTTGGAACATAAAAATATTGCAGAATGTTAATAATATTATTATTATTATTATCAATTAATTTTCCAACACCTTACGGCCCAAAAAACATGGCCATGTTTTTCTTCATTTTGTCATTTTTACAGCATATATAATTCATAAATTTACATTGAAAAGAAATCTGTGTCGAGGTCATCTGTTGACTCAAAACTGCTGCCATGTTATTTAAAGAGATAAAGATTGTTGAGTTGATGCCAGAATGTTTATACAAAGTCACATTACTTCCGGCAGGGCCGTTGTTACACCTACCATAATAATATTGCCCTCCGCAACTCAGTTTACAAGTTCACAGGTTTATTAAACCTATGATGCTGACATTTCTAGCTATGGAGGTTCTGTCCTGAAAATTATGTGACTCTGGCTTCAATGGGAACAGTTTACCAGGGGGCAGTATCATTTCAGCAGGGCCATTGTTACACCTGCTTTAATAATATTGCCCTCCCCAACTCAGCTTTACAAGTTCATAGGTTCATTAAACTTATGTTACTGACATTTCTAGCTATGGAGGTTGTGTCCTGGAAAGAATGTGACTCTATCTTAAAAGAGAACTGTTTGCCAAGGGGCAGTGTAATTTCGGCAGGGCCATTATTACACCTGCTGTAATAATAATGCCCTCCCCAACTCAGCTTTACAAGTTCACAGATACATCATATTTATGGTGCTGACATTATTGGCAATGGAGGCTGTGTCCTGAAAAACATGTGACTCTACCTTCAAAGGGAACTGTTTACCAGGGGGCAGTATCATTTCAGCAGGGCTGTTGTTGCATCTGTTGTAATAATATTGCTCTCCACAACTCAGCTTTACAAGTTCACAGGTTCATTAAACAAATTGTGCTGACATTTCTAGCTAGAAAGGTGATGTCCTGAAAAGCTTGATACTCTTCCTTCAAATGGAAATGTTTACCAGGGGGCAGTATAATTTTGGCAGGGCCTTTGTTACACCTCCCATAATTATATTGCCCTCCCCAACTCAGCTTTACAAATTCACAGGTTCATTAAATTTATGATGCTTACATTTCTAGCAATGAAGGTTTTGTCCTGAAAATTATGCGACTCTGGCTTAAAGGGAAACGTTTACCAGGGGGCAGTATAATTTCAGCAGGACAGTTGTTACACCTGCTGTAATAATATTGCCCTCCCCAACTCAGCTTTACAAGTTCACAGGTTCATTAAACTAATTGTGCTGACATTTCTAGCTATGGAGGTGATGTCCTGAAAAGCTTGATACTCTACCTTCAAAGGGAACTGTTTATCAGGGGGCAGTATAATTTCAGCAGGACAGTTGTTACACCTGCTGTAATAATATTGCCCTCCCCAACTCAGCTTTACAAGTTCACAGGTTCATTAAACTAATTGTGCTGACATTTCTAGCTAGAAAGGTGATGTCCTGAAAAGCTTGGAACTCTACCTTCAAACAGAACAGTTTATCAGGGGGCAATATAATTATGGCAGGTGTAACAACGACCCTGCCGAAATTATACTGCCCCCTGATAAACAGTTCCCATTGAACGTAGAGTCTCATGCTTTTCAGGACACAACCTGCATAGCTAGAAATGTCAGCACCATAATTATAATGAACCTGTGAACTAGTAAAACTAAGTTGGGCAGAGCAATATTATTATGGCAGGTGTAACAACAGCCCTGCCAAAATTATACTGCCTCCTGGTAAACAGTTCCCTTTGAAGATAGAGTCACATGCTTTACAGGACACAACCTCCATAGCTAGAAATATCTGCACGGTATTTTTAATGAACCTGTGAACTTGTAAAGCTGAGTTGGGCTGGGCAATACACAGCTGAAGTCCTTAAAACTCATTTTTTAACCACTCCACAGATTTCATTTTAGCAAACTATAGTTTTGGCAAGTCATTTAGGACATCTGCTTTGTGCATATTAATAATTTTTCCAACATTTGTTTACAGACAGATTGTTTAACATTTAATTGACTATATCACAATTCCAGTGGGTAAGAAGTTTACATACACAAAGTTAACTGTGCCTTTAAGCAGCTAGGACAATTCCAGAAAATGATATCAAGCCTTTGTTTAGACAATTAGCCAATTAGCTTCTGATAGGAGTTATACGGATTGGAGGTGTACCTGTGGATGTATTTTAAGGCCTACCTTCAAACTCAGTGCCTCTTTGCTTGACATCATGGGAAAATCAAAATAAATCAGCCAAGACCTCAGAAAAAAAAACCGTGGACCTCCACAAATCTGGTTCAATCTTTGGAGCAAATTCCAAAAGCCTGAAGGTACCACGTTTATCTGTAAAAACAATTGTACGTAAGTATAAACACCATGGGACCACGCAGCCATCATACCGCTCAGGAAGGTCCTAGTGATGAATGTAGTTTGGTGTGAAAAGTGAAAATCAATCCCAGAACAACAGCAATGGACCCTGTGAAGATGCTGGAGGAAACAGGTAGACAAGTATATATATAAACAGTAAAATTAGTCCTATATCGACATAACCTTAAAGCCTGCTCAGCAAGGAAGAAGCCACTACTCCAAAACCGCCATAAAAAAGCCAGATTATAGTTTGTGAATGCACATTGTGACAAAGACCTTATTTTATGAAGAAATTTCCTCTGGTCTGATGAAACAAAAATGGCCATAATGAACATTGTTATGTTTGAAGGAAAAAGCCATAGAACACCATCCCAACCGTGAAGCATCATGTTGTGTTGGTGCTTTGCTGCAGGAGGTACTAGTGCACTTCACAAAATAGATGGCATCATGAGGAAAGAAAATTATGTGGATATATTGACGCAACATCTCAAGACATCAGCCATGAAGTTATAACTCGGTCGCAAATGGGTCTTCCAAATGGACAATGACCCCAAGCATACCTCCAAAGTTGTAGCAAAATAGCTTAAGGACAACATTGTCAAGGTATTGGTGTTGCCATCACAAAGCCCTGACCTCAAATTTCTTGGCAGAACTGAAAATGCGTGTGAGTAAGGGGGCCTACAAACCTGACTTAGTTACACCGGTTCTGTCTGGAGGAATGGGCCAAAATACCAGCAACTTATTGTGAGAAGCTTGTGGAAGACTACCCAAAATGTTTGACCCAAGTTAAACATTTTGAAGGCAATGCTACCAAATACTAACTGTATGTAAATTTCTGAGCTACTGGGAATGTGATGAAAGAAAGAAAAGCTGAAATAAATAACTATTATTCTGACATTTCACATTCTTAAAATAAATTAGTGATCCTAACTGACCTAAGAAAGGGAATGTTTTCTACGATTAAATGTCAGAAATTGTGAAAAACGTCAGCCATTTGGAAATTGGAGCCCAAGGATAAATGTATGTAAACTTCTGACTTCAACTGTAGGTGCAATTGCAAGAGTTGATATCGCTGATGTTACATTAAAATTATGACATAACTGCATGACGATTTACTTCAACCCTAACACGGGTGAAATTACTTGAATGTTCCATCAATGTGCAGCAAACATAACATTCAGATTACACCATCACACTTAATGTACACATTTTACACAACAAAGGCAACAAACAAAAATACACATCACGCATGTTCACAATATATGCACAAATGTAAATAGCAACACACTGAGTGTCTGTACTGCTGCATACATCATAAAGAGTTCCAGGCAACTGAAGATTTTATTAAACTGCACAAGTTTAATCAAACAATTTCATTCAATTAATGCTTTTAAATATACTTCCGGAACACTTTGTTGATGTTCTCTTGATGTTAGTTGTGTGGAAAACATTGTTCAAAATTGGATTTGTAGACAGGAGAGGTAAAATCGCCACACCAGTGTGATCAATGACGTCATGTGCGTGCATGTGAGGGGCAGTCAGAGTCTGGCAGGGCACACATTTCGGCTCAACACCGGCATGCTCCCGATCTAATTTTGGTCAGCGCCCAGCAATATATACATTTCTTGCTACCCCAGTGCAGCCGAAAGATACTAATGCACCGTCAGTAAAGCCACACAGGCCGTGGTCCATGTGTAAGCACCTGCTGTCGCAGCGCTATAACACGCCGATGAAAAAAACGTTACTGACATTCCAGCCCTGTGAAGAAGAGCCCAGAGCTTGCTGTTATTCAAGGCCCAGAGCTGAAGAAGGGTCAATTAGAGGCACACAGTGTTTCTCCCCTCTTCACCATTCCTGTTCATCAGGAACAGGACACTGCTCAAAATGTTGCTTCTGTGTGTATTACTCAAACAGAGATTGTTCTCGCAAAAGAGAAAAAGCACCAATTGTACAAACATGAGACGTTCACACATTCCCAGAAAAAGCGCAATTTTCTCTTCACATATCATGCACACTTTTTCTTTTCACACATCCATCTTCAGGACTGGTTTGCGTCACTAGATCTGAAGGACGCATATTTTCAAATACCAATCGCAACACACACACAAGTGTTTTTTGAGATTCACATTCGAGGGAATTGCGTATCAATTCAAAGTCCTTCCTTTCGGACTGTCTCTGGCTCCTCACACGTTCACGAAATGTATCGATGCTGCACTCCCTCAATGAAAATGAATGGTGTGCATGTTTTAAATTACCTCGACGATTGGTTATTACTAGCCCAATCAGAGGCACTACTGAGCGAACACAGAGACTTGCTGCTTTGCTATTTGAAAAATCTGGGTCTGAATGTCAACTGGGTGAAAAGCACACTTTCCCCCAGCCAGCAAATCTCCTTTTTAGGGGTTGGTCTCAGACTCAGTCTGTGATGAACACTAGTGGCTGGCTTGTCATTTAAATTAATTTAAACCTATAAAAGGCTACGTGCCTAAAGTTTAATCAATTCCCTTTAGGGCTCAGGTGGTTCATTTGCTTTTTGCACCATTTAATTCATAAGAAGAGCAATCTATGCATATGTTACGCCTGGTGAGGTCATTTCATACATGTGTGGAGTGCACATGTCACCTTAGGCTGTCGGATCAGCTTTTTATTTGTATGAAGGATGCACAAAAGGAATGTCCATCTCCAAACAAAGGAACTCTCACCGGATCGTTGATGCAATCGTCCTAGCTTACGAATCACATGGCGCGATTTGCCCTATTGGCATCAAAGCACATTAAATCAGAGGCATGGCCTCTTCATGGGCATGCACAAACAGTGTGTCCTTTCAGGACATATGTTTAGCAGCAGGATGGTCCTCGCAAAATACATTTTTGAGATTTTAACCTGGACATGGCGTTCATCTCCTCACAAGTCTGTATGTATAGAGTGCTTCTTACATTCAAGCGGGTGAGCCCAAGCCCTGGTTATGGGTGGGCTACCGACTATAATCAAAACAGACGCCTGATTACGTGCTGTTGAATTGCCCATTGCCCAAACAAACGTATGCCTTTTTTAGTACGGGTTTCCCCGTCATTTTACACAACCGCCTAAATAAAATGTTTAATAATACTTCCTTTCCTATACTGGGCTCGTGAAATGGTTAATTCATACTATATGACTATATAGTTCATATATCCATTCTAAGTGCTCCCTTCCTGGCTCACCATGAGGGTTATTCACTTGCAGTATGCTCATGTCGGTTGCTGTCCCACAGGACATCGGCGTCATGCTCTTTCAATAAGTACTCCCATAAGAAATAAAACCTACTTTTCCAACTATATTGTGAGAGGGTTAATAAACTATACTGTGTATGTCTATATGGTCCATATAAATTCCAGACTGCATTAATTTGGGGGTAAATTGGGGGTTACTCAGACTACTTATTGAATATCTTTAATTGGCATGACATGGCATAATTGTCCAGATCATAAGACCCAATATAACTATATTTTACACATTATTTATAATCATAAGATTTAAGTGGGCCCGGACAATTTGACACTTTCAGAATAATTAGAATAAGAGCCTTAAAGCAAATTACAAACACAAATCAGAGTCCCCACGAATGCAAGGATGGAGTGGAGAGAAATAATATCATGGAGGAAAATAAGGATGAAATGAAAGGAAATGGATTAAATGGAGAGATCAAGATTAAGCACCTAAAATTTGACGGAGATGGGAAATGCTTGAAGTAATTATATAATTAAATGATGAAGATTCATTCTGTTTGATAGAAATGTAATAGCTAAGCAATGATGTACAAAGGCAAAATGCAAAACGGAGTTATGAATGAAACAGGTCTCTTATGATCTGTCCAGTGACAGATGACTTTGTCTCGTTTGCTGAAATTCAGAGTAACCATTGAAAATCCAAATCAATGTGTAAATCATATGTGTAAAGTAATTTAGGGAATACAGGAATTCATGGCAAACAGAGTAGTTTAAAGTGCAATGACAAACACAAATCAACAAACTATCACTGTAATGTGTATATAAAAGAGAGTTAAGACACGAGGAGACAGACAGCATCTCTCATCAAAACCGAATAAACAACAGGGGAAACAGAAGCACATGTCCCATAAAACACTGTATCCAGCTATGAATAATGATCACGTACAGTACTATCAGCCAGGGGTAGACTGGTAATCTGGCATATCGGGCATTTTCCCAGTGGGTCGACGCATTTTGGGGCCGATCAGGGGCGGACTGGCCATCGGGAGAAGCGAGCGGGCCTGTGGGTGCGCTGCGTTATGCAGAATGGACCACGAAACGGCACCGCGATACGCAGAAAAGGACAGACAGATAGAAAAACACTACACATTTCTGGTGCTGTTTTGTTATTGGTTAGGTAGTCTACAGCCCTCCCTCAATGTTTGCAACACACAGCCTGCCCCATATTGCTTGTAACCAATGCAGAAATTGAAAAAAAAATATGTATATATATATATATATATATATATATATATATATATATATATATATATATATGCAAATCTCAAGACAGTGCTCCCTAAATTCCATCAGTATGTGGACTTTGCAACGAGAGGGGCGAACGCCCCGCCCCCACCTCGACTACTCAGACCACATCTCTGTTATTTTAATTCCAGCATACAGACTGCTCGTCAGGACTGTTTTGAGTGTACTGACTGGCACATGTTCAGGGAGGCTGCAACATATGGCGATTCTACCAACTTGGAGGAATACACAGCATCAGTGACCAGCTACATCAGCAAGTGCATTGATGATGTCACTTTCTCCAAGACCATCACCATACGCTCAAACCAGAAGCCATGGATGACTGCGGAGGTGTGCACGCTGCTGAGGACCCGAGACTCCACCTTCAGAGCAGGCGATAAGGCAGCCCTAAGAACAGCTAGGGCCAATCTGTCCCGGGCAATCAAAGAGGCAAAGCGCGCACACGGCCAGAAAATCCACAGTCACTTCCAGGACAGCGGTGACACGTGGCGCATGTGGCAGGGCATCCAGGCCATCACCAACTACAGGACAACATCAGTTGCCTGTGACAAAGATGCCTCCCTTCCAAATGCGCTGAATGACTTCTACGCTCGGTTTGAAGTGCAGAACGACGTGGTGGCGAGGAAGACCACCCCTCCTCCCAACGACCAGGTGCTCTGTCTTACCACGGCAGATGTGAGGAAAACTCTACGTAGAGTCAACCCACGGAAGGCTGCTGGACCAGACAACATTCCTGGCAGAGTGCTCAGAGGATGTGCAGACCAGCTAGCAGATGTTCTTACCGACATCTTCAACATCTCTCTGAGCAGCGCCGTCGTTCCAACGTGCTTCAAGGCCACCACCATCATCCCCATGCCAAAGAAGTCTTCAGTGTCCTGCCTCAACGAATACTGTCCCATCGCACTCACGCCAGTCATCATGAAGTGCTTCGAGAGGCTCGTCATGAGGCACATTAAGACCCAGCTGCCCCCCCTCACTAGACCCACTGCAGTTTGCATATCGTCCAAACCGTTCAACGGACGACGCCATCACCACAACCCTCCATCTGGCCCTCACCCACCTAGACAAAAAGGACTCATACGTTCGAATGCTGTTCATAGATTTCAGCTCAGCATTCAACACAATAATTCCTCAGCACCTTATTGGAAAGCTGAACCTGCTGGGCCTGGACACCTCCCTCTGCAACTGGATCCTGGACTTCCTGACTGGGAGACCTCAGTCAGTCCGGATCGGGAACAGCATCTCCACCACCACCACACTGAGCACTGGGGCCCCCCACGGCTGTGTGCTCAGTCCACTGCTGTTCACTCTGCTGACTCACGACTGTGCAGCAATGCACAGCTCGAACCACATCGTCAAGTTCGCAGATGACACGACCGTGGTGGGTCTCATCAGCAAGAACGACGAGTCAGCATACAGAGAAGAGGTGCAGCGGCTAATGGACTGGTGTAGAGCCAACAACCTGTCCCTGAATGTCGACAAAACAAAAGAGATGGTTGTTGACTTTAGGAGAGCACAAGGTGAACACTCTCTGCTGAACATCGACGGCTCCTCTGTGGAGATCGTCAAGAGCACTAAATTCCATGGTGTTCACCTGGCGGAGAACCTCACCTGGTCCCTCAACACCAGCTCTATCACCAAGAAAGCCCAGCAGCGTCTCTGCTTTCTTCGAAGGCTGAGGAAAGCACATCTCCCACTCCCCATCCTCACTACATTCTATAGAGGGACTATTGAGAGCATCCTGAGCAGCAGCATCACTGCCTGGTTTGGGACTTTCGGACTGCAAAGCCCTGCAGAGGATAGTGAGGACAGCTGAGAAGATTGTTTCTTGTACTGTCCCGTACTTTTTGCACACGTTTGCATGTGCACTTAGGTATATATATATATAGGTATTTTATTTAGTTGTGTAGTCTCATGTGGTCTGTGTTTGTCCTATGTTGTATTTATGTAGCACCATGGTCCTGGAGGAACATTGTCTCGTTTCGCTGTGTACTGTACTAACTGTATATGGTTGAAACGACAATAAAAACCACTTGACTTGACTTGATATATATATATATATAAAACAAATAATCTAGTTGTTTATTATTTGTTATTTATCTAATTTATAATGATTGTCGAACTAAATCCATTATACATTTCATTTCCTAATAAGGACAAATTAATTTAGTTAATAGCTCACATATTTCAAGGCCCTACATTCCCTCCTAAATTTAACATGTGAACAAATTACCCTACATATAATGATGGTAAAATGCGTGTAAAATACCCATGTTAACTGAAAGAGTCCACATCCCTAAATTATATATGTAATTACCCTACATATAATGATGGTAAAATGCGTGTAAAATACCCATGTTAACTGATTGAGTCCACATCTCTAAATTATATATGTAATTACCCTACATATAATGGTGGAGAATGCAGGCAAGAATCGAAATTTGTTATTTGTCATTTTATATAGTCATTTTCTTTGAACCATAAACGTAACATAGAAACTACAAAGTTCCACGCCTGTGACATACATATTATGTGCAAGTTTGTTGTCATGACAACGAGAGAGAAAGAACTTTTATTTAGAATTTAACAATCTAATGAAACCCAGACAAGTTATGGAATAACGTTCCAGTTAAAGTAAGACTTCACGAAAGGAATTTGACATTTGAAATTTCCCCAGAGCTTGGACGAAGAAATCTCTTTGTTCCTCTATCTCCTTCTGAATGGTCATAGTTAATAGCTAGTTTGATGACATTGCGATGTTCCAGTGCATTCAACTAGACTATTTGTAACTGTGGTTAATCGTTGAAGTTGATGTTCATATTTTTGTGTCTGCTCGCTGAGCGAATTTGAAAATAACTTGTGTAATGTGCATCATTTTCAGAGTGTATTGAATGGGAATGTAAATGTTTGATTTGCAGTAAATCTGGTTTAACTTCAATGAAAGACCCTGTTGTTTATCTAGAATCTGACACAAAATCCTCTCTGATCAAATTTTGTTGTTTAAACATCCACAGTTAACTTGCCGCTTAAATTAAGATTAATCTTGCTCCGAATGAGTTGAAAGTACAAGCGCCATTCTGTGAAACGATCACGTGAGTTGTCTGGTAACTTGCACTGCTGAAGAATTGCGCTTTAAAAGAACTAGAGTGATACTGCTAAGAGTACTGTTTATTTGTGCATTGTGGAACGCGCTGACATTCGTATGCCTCCTTGAGCTGTGTTTTCATTAGTGTTGACCAAGATTATAAATCACCGGTGTGTGTTGCTATGATGACGAAAGTTCACGGGAAGACCTAAAGAGACTCTTCCGGGGCAACTTACCACGCACGCGCAACCTGCCGACGCCACATTGTAGACAAATACAGCTAAGCTATTAGCAAAACACAGCTAAAGCTAATAGCATAACACAGCATTGCTAAACTAACAAGTTAGCAATCTTCATTAAAAGTCCATAACAACCCTAGCACCAAAATCTAGCAATTTGCATCCAGCAGCCTGTATCAGTTAAATATAGATTGTTTGTGAAAACATTTTAAGCATTTTAACCCCTTTTCTCTAACTTTAAACATCTCTCCCTCATGCATTTTATTAAAATTTTCTCCCTCTCCAATATCTCATAGCACAAATTACTGTCTCTCAATAAGCAATTGAGTAAAGTTAATTTAAGCTGAGTTTGGAGAGCAGCCTTTCATTCTTGTTATTATCTGCCACCCATTAATTTCCAGTTTATTTTAATTTCTTATTGGCTGTTCTCATTGTATTTCACATGTGTTTTGGGTACTGAGTGATTCTATGTGGACAGGCCCCCACATCGTTACATAAATAACTCTCATAACAATACAGAACAAATTCCCCATTGTGGAATTTTAAATAGATTAAATCCCTCCAAAGAATTCTGTTACAAAATCACAATCCACGAGCACCAAGCCTCAATCAGGTCTCTGTTATAGCTATCAAGCATAACAACAGAATACTCATTGGTGGACTTTGTTCATTTAGTCTTTGTTTATTTTCCATTACATTTTCGAATCTCTGTCGAAATGTAACTTTTCTATCCCTACTGTTTACAGTCTAGAGACAAAGCCTGTCGAACCACAAATAACCGTGGTTAAAATATTTGTCATCAATAAGAGTCATCTTGATATGTCAAATTATTAACAACATTTTGTGTGTTCTCCCTAGTCTGAACCTCACGCAACTACTTTCTTTGTGTTTATCAATGCAATCCAAATTCTGGTATCCATACGCAGCCACGTCCGGAAAGTAATTGCAGAGAGAAGCACCAGGTAACCGTCACCAACCCCAGAGTGTGCCTTTGAGGCATCTGTGGTAAGCAGTCCAACTGTACCACATAAACAGGTATATGGTGTCAATCCTGCCAGATTGAAAAGAAAGAAACATTTAATTACACTTCACTATTTGTTCACATTCACTGAAAACAACCTTTAGCTGTTTCTACCCTTCATTTGTGTCCACACATATTGAAGCCAACATCTAGCTGCAACATCACACTTAGGCCCTTAACCCTGTGTAGATCTTTGTCAGCTCTCTCTCCCTAGTCTTCCCCTCCAGTGTGTCAACCTGTGGCTATAAACTGACCCCACAGCCCACTGGAAAAACTTGAAGGCAATAGTGAGTGACATGCTGGGAAAATTCACCAACTACCTGGCACACAACCTCATTGGCCAGATGAATCAGATCGACGCCACCTATCTGACACAGGAAGTAAACGACCTAAAGCTGCAGTCCACAAAGACCCAAAAGGTGCTAACACATGCCATGTGCTGCATAGACCAGCTAGAATCTGAAGCCCAAGAGCGAAGTAAGGTGTCAAAACAACTGGAACAATTGTCAACGAGAGAAATCGAATGGCTCCAGGAAGCCCTGACAGCTGCCAAGTGGAGAAAGCAGCAGGCTAAAGCCGCCCAAGAGGACCTGGAAAAGAAACTCCAGCACACTGAGGTGCAACTGGAAAAGGCCATGCTTGATTTGAAAAAGATAAACTCTCGAAACAAGGCCTTGGAATGCCATCTGGACACGCCCAGAATGGAAATTAAAACCCTGACCCAGCAACTTGACCTCACCAAAGATGAGCTCCACATGGTCAGAGATTGAACTTAAACACTCTTACGAGTTAAGGCGACAGTTTAAGATGGATGGGCATCCAACAGAAGCACCCCTGGTCTACAAAGCAGCATCCTACAACTGCAGTGAAAGGGTAAACATCTCAACGAACCCTGAAGCAGTACGTGGAATGGATCTTAAGGACCTCGACAAGCTGGCAAGGAACATTGACAAGTTCACACTAGATCCTGCTAAGGGTCACAAGATCCATGCTTACCTGCGTGACATAGATTTCATATGAGGCCTCAGATGAGTAACAGAGACACTTTATACCTACAATGGATAACATCCTGCCATGCAGTGGTTAAATTGGCTTTTGTAGAGAGGGGGAGCCCTTGTTTACGGTGAATGGTCATCATTCAAAATCCCGCCGTAAAATGACTTAATGTGTTTTTACACCAAAGGGGCTCTTTTTCCAGTATTAATGTGTAAGGTAGGGTTGAGTAGTTATTCAAACAAAGACAAATACTTTACAATTCACTTATTTTATTATAATTTTTTATCTTGAACGTTAACAGGCAGGCAACGGATTTCACCCTCGTAAAATGTATGAAAGGAACATGTTTGAAAATATTGCAAGCCATATACATATGTAAATGTATTTTTTATTTGTACAATTTAGAAACGTCCCTTCGCACCTGTATGTAAATGTAACTCTTGCAGTAATTATTTATCATATTCATGCAGCCTGTGTTATTCTGTTGAGTGTTGAAAAACCATTGAGGAGAAACGCATCATGACACTTTTAGCATGTAAACGGGTAAAAAAAAAAAAAGAGTAAACTCGCCCGCTTTGCGAGAAACATTAAACGTTCTATAATTTTTTTTTTTTAATTATTAGTAAAACTGAATAACAAATTAACAGGGAAGTGGAGTTGGAAAAAAAATTATAATCTCCGCCTTTATTGAGTTTTGTAATGCCTGATAGAAAAGTATCTAAGTAGAGCAATACAATACTTTAGGCAATTGCAGAATAGTCCCATTAGTCACAGATACACTTCAGAAAATTGAGTACACAACTATTTCTGGCCTTAAAAGTTACAAAAACCAAATCAATGCAGAACACTGTATCTCAAAAGCATTACAATGTGGCCCCCCCATGCACTACTTAAAACCCGATGTGGCCCCTTTACCAAAATAGTTAAAAATATTAATAATTACACCCATCACCTTTACAAATTTGTTTCAGGATTTTACAGTAAAAGTAACTGTTATATTTTGACAAAATGTTTCAGTTTCAAATGAAATAATCTAAAGGTAAAATGTATTAGACATCAACAGTGGCAGTTTAAAGTTTCAAGATGTGTTTCAGCTAGTATTTATTTTTCATAAATGCATTAATTTATTATTATTATTACTATTATTTAAGACTAGCACACTGACCTAACCATGGTAATGAGGAGCCTTTCCTTCTGTGTAATATGTGTATAAATATTAGGTAACAAATGGGATAATAATGGGCTCATATAAGTACAGATAGGAGCAGTCTGGCCTCACTGTCGTGCACCTACAGTATAGGCAAACTGTTAAAAATCAAAATATTACTTTAAATGCTCACGCAGCTTATGTTATTCTTCATTTAGTAGTTCATTTAACATGTAAACTAACATGCTTTAGTTATATAACATGTTCTAGCTACATGCTATTTTTATATTCGATCGCTCTAGCCGTTAGCGGGATTCCATGGTAACGTCGCTGTCTTAGAATAGTGACAGTTTTCCCTTGATGGTTGTGGGCGGGGTGCTGAACCAGCGATTAATGCATTTATGACGTCTGATAATTACATGTAGCCTGGGTGTCTCTGTGTAGTCTTGCTAATTATTCAGTCTCATATGCCATGTATTTGCCAGGAGTCAGGAGATGAAAAATAATTTAAGTGGAATAACAATATTTGGTGCTGAAGGAGACGGAGCTGAGCTCCGGCAGGGTGTGTTGTGGACCTGAGGAGGCGGAGCTGCGCTCCGGTGCGCTCCGGCCCAATTTAACCTCTGCTGCCATGAGGTAAAAAGTTTTCTTGACAGACAATCTAACAACACAAAGTCTGACTACCAGCGTCTGAGAGAGGCCCTGGTTAAAGACTTTTCAGACCCAGAGTCTGGACAAGAACTGTTTACCTCCCTGAACACCAAACAGGGATGAAAAGAAACCATTCAAGTCTACTACCATAGACTACATCAAGACTACTTCCAGTCTCGAAACAAACCTTAGATGGAAGAAGAACTTGACTTCAAAACCATCTTCCTCCGAAACCTGCATCCCATGGTGAGATATCATCTAGGAGTCACGGCCTGTCCTTGCACGATGACAGCTCAACAACTCCGTGACTTAGCACACAAGGCTTATGTTAAGCAAAGAATGGCCTCAAGAAAGGCCCACAAGGCATCATCAGTCTCAAGCCTTACCTCTCAAGACCAAGGGCTGGCATCAAGAAATATGTGGCATCATCGCAAAGCCAGTTTCTTCAGCATAGAGCGAAGTAAAACACGTTGCGTTCAAGAGCATGACCCCCACATATGTGCCAGACCCATATGCACGTCCAACCACTGGGAGAACAGACCACGTCCCTCAAACAGTCCAAAGGAAAGGACGACATGGGAACCCAGATGGACATGTAAAGGCAACCGACAATGAAAGCCATTGCAACACTGTGCAGACAGACACAGAACTGAGCCTGCACATGAACACAGAACAAAGCCTTCTCACGAACCAAATGAGCCACCTGCAGAAAACTCACCAGAACAGCTGAAGCAATTCACAGCATACATCAAGCAGAATCCACACAAGGCAGACCATAAAGACCTTTCATACTCCTCCTGTCTCACTCAACGACAGGAATATCGGCGCCAGGCACAGCAGTGACCGACACGGCACTGGCTTATCGACTGAAAACTCATTAGCCTCAACCACATCTTAATCCGACATGACAGAAACTCAGTAATACAACATCTCATGACGAGTTATATACACACTTCAAGAACTGTGCAAAAGACTTCAATGAACTGTGGCTTCATCAGCACCCACAGTCACCTAGAGTCACCAAATTGGTCCACCGAAACCAAGTCGACAGAAACAAGCTCCAAGACCAGAAAAGGGGCGAGCTTGAAAAAGTCTGACACAGGTTGACATAGTCTGACACAGATTTACAACAGTCCTTTAACACATCCAAACAATATAGGGAAATAACCAACTGTTTTCCTCATAGACAAGGCACTCAACCTTACTTAAAGGCACTCAGAAACCCTACCTACCACTAGTACATATAAGATCACCCTAAACACTCAACCTTGGTTAT
This sequence comes from Xyrauchen texanus, assembly GCF_025860055.1. NCBI lineage: Eukaryota > Metazoa > Chordata > Actinopteri > Cypriniformes > Catostomidae > Xyrauchen > Xyrauchen texanus. Next base: position 32,382,867 of record NC_068289.1, on the reverse strand, counting down.
GTAACTTACACATTACAACAGGACACACTCAAATAGGCAAAATGCTAAAGCTAATTCCATTTAGCTAGTAAGAAAGTCAAGGGTATTATATCTGGATTGACTCCTTATGCTTTTTGTTCAAGAGCCACCATGAATTTATGGAGCAGTCAGAAAGCCTTGTGTGAATAAGACATTTATCCATGATATGCCATGATATTGTGGACAAAGAAACCATCCCAATTAAATTGAAGGAACTTAATGCGTTAAACTACACAATTTAACCATGCGGATACATTTCCAAAAAGAGCGCAAGCCTTCATGTTATGACTTAGCCTTCGGTACTTCCCGAGTGAAGAGTGTCAAACAAAACTCAATCCTCCTGGTTTTGAACGGGTACTCCTTCACCTTTGGTTCTGAATCGCGATAGAAACAAGGTGGAAGAAATTAACCTAACTGAACTGACTCTAATCGGTTTAATTTTACAAATGATTGCTCGTTTTCACAATGATTCACCCCAATAAGGTTTTTGAACCACTTAAGATATTTAAGGATGACTCTAAACCACGAACAATCGTAGAAGAGTCCCGAGTACTGAAACATCCCAAGAATCTTCAATGCTAGAATGCTTACTGAATAATTAGTTATTCTGCACCAGTGCTCTAGTTTTGATGGAGGTGTTGTCTTGTTGTTGTTGTTTGTGTTTGTCTTCTTCTGCTTGTTTTCCAGCTATTGCAGATGTTTGCTTCCACTTCAAACATCGTCAATCGAAAGGGGGATATGTAAAATTATATATGCAGAATAATTGAAACAACATATATCTGGATCTAGGAAAAAACCGAGCCTTTCAGTTTGGAATGTTTCCTCTTCATAAATTACCGGCCTCCCAACAAGAACTCCCACCCAGTTAAAACAGACTTTTTTCTGTGCAAGGCTACCATCAGATTTGCACAACTCTAAGACATTTCATCTAAATCTTGCCTTGCTAGAAAATGCTGAAAATCACTTTGAACTGTGGTAACATTTGTATAACTGACAAATTAATGATTAGAGCCTGATGTACCTCTTTAAAATGTGTGTAGCAATGTGCATAGCAATGTGCAGTCACCTATAATTTATAAATATCTTTAATTTTGAAAGATTCATCTCATTCTACTAATAATGGTAACTATAAGGTTTAACTTGATAACATACAATGATGTGTAAAACCAATATGATTATTTAACCAGAGATTTTCATGCTTTATTACCTACAAGTTTAACATCCATAAAACAAAAATCATGTTTAGTATATAAGCATTTGTTTGTGTATGAAGAAAAATCTGATGACAATGAACATAATGTCTCTTGTTCCATTCTCAAGATATAAAAGCTCATGATTAAATATGCACTATGTTTGAGCGGGAAATCTTTTAAGAGTCTGAAACAAAGGACCTCAACTCAACTGTCGGAAAATACAGCCCCGTTGACCATGTGACTCTGAAAAGTCACTTCTGATTGTGCAGGACACCTTTGGGGGATGCAGCCAATCTCAGTTCAAATAGTTCCAAACAGGAAGAACTCCCTCTCTTGTTCTCTCTTCATCTTGCTCTTCAGTTGCTCTCTGCAATAAATAATCTCATCCCTGTTTCTGAAAGATTTCACTTCTAAATTGTACCTAAATACATGTGATATTATTTTCAATAAGCCATGAGTATAATATCACTCCAATAAGTGAATTAGTCATAATTCAATTATTAAAGCTAATTCCTTACTGTAGAAATTGTGAGCTGATAGAATTAGACATTGTATTACGATTTCAATGGTGGAGAATCGATTAAGACAAATAATCTAGTTATTTATCAAATTTATAATGGTTGTCGAACGTGACTAAATCAGTAATACATTTCATTACCTAATGAGGACAGTTTAATTTAGTTCATAGCTCACATATTTCAGGACCCTAAATTCCCTCCTAAATTTAGCATGCGTACAAATTACCCTACATATAATGATGGTAAAATGCATGTAAATACCCATTTTAACTGATTGGGTCCACATCTCTAAATTATATGTAATACCCTACAGTTGTTCTCATGCAGGGAGCTCTAAGCTCCCGTCCAATCTGTCTCATGAACGTGCACAGGAAAACAACGGTTGGTGAAGATTTTTACTAAATAATACATTAGATTCCGGTTTGAATCTCACCAAACATAATCATATCCTTCCAGAACAAGACACAAGTCACATACAATAATTTATTTGACTTATAAATGATACTTTTATGTCCTTTTGAAGCTTGAAGATGTGGTCACATAAACTGCCATTTTATGACATCACTGAGCACAAAATGTTTTCACAATTTCTCCCTTTGTGTTAAGAAAAAGAAAGAAAGTCAAATGGGGTTATAACAACACAGTGTAAACAATGAATTAATTTTCATTTTTGGGTGAACTAATCCTTTAAATAAGGAAGAAGCCACCAGGTGTGGATTTACAATAAGAATTCAGGTGCCTCAAACAGCAGTCAGACCGGGGGCCCGCACCTACGGTCCACACCATAAGATAATGCCATGCAGTGTTGACTTGAAAAATGTTGAAAGTTAAAAGAATTTTCATGGTTCAATACCAGTTAAGCTCAATTAAAGGCATTTGTGGCATAATGTTAATTACAATAAAGGAGGGTTTAAAAGCAGAAATGTGAAGCTTATAATTGTATAAAAGCACTTGCATTAATTCTTCTGTTAAAACATGTGTAATAATTGAGCTGTAAAGTTGTTTAAATCGTATTATTTGCAGTAGTTTTAGGGTTTACTGTGTTACGTCTTCATGGCAACAGATTTGTAAAAGTGGCTTTCACTTTTAAACACAATGTTTACATCTTGTGGCTATACTTTGAAACAGTGAAATTAATATTTGTGGTAATCAACAATATGCCACTAATGCTGTCGATTGAGCTTGGAACATTCCTTAAAATCAAGAGTGTTCTTCTCAAGTAAAGTCATAGCAATTATCTTGATTTTGACGCTTATTGATCCAAATGTGAATTGATGTAATTTAAATAGGATCGTTACATATTTGCTTCCATGATCTAATAAACATGTTTTAATCCTTGAATTACACTACTTAATTTAAATTAAAAACTGAAGACATTCTCATGTATGCAGCGATCAGCCACTGAAGCGATAAAGGATACATTTGGCCTTAGCTGCAGATCTAGAGTCAGCTTTCCCTTCTGACTATTAATTAAGGTTTGAATTTGAGGTGGGGAAACAAATCCTAATCCTTATCCCAGAGCGACAATCGGAATTCCCTATCTATGTCTATATTTACACACACAATCGCACACACACACACATCATGCCCAGGGGAAGGCTATGTGTCACACTAACCAGATGTCTTTTTCTAGTTATGAAGTAATGCAGAGGATTACTCTTTATTTTGTTGTAATCCCATTACAGTTTCTGTTCTGTCGTTACTTGCATGACATACAAGATTTTAATCTGATCAAAATGATTGCATTCCATTTCGTTGGGTTGACCTGTAGCCCACTTTCCAGTAGCATTGGGACGTTCACGAATTGTTGTCCCTTTTTTGTTGAAACTAGGGCCAAGAAATTAAAAGTGTTCATTTCTGCGATTAATAGTTGACTGTTTAATGCATTAAAAGAATTTACACAATTAATGCAGTATCAGTTTTTTGCACTTCACTAATGATTTTCCCCCACTTTCTGTGGCTAAAATTGGCATATATACATTTCCTGCAGGCACACGCTTGACTCGACTGCACGTCCTAGCACAGAAACTGATAGTGTGGAGCAGTGCAAGCGTATTAATTACACGCATCACACATCCCAGGCATAAGAATGGAGACTTCCCCCACAAGTGGTGAGGCAGGTGTGGTAGAGATATGGGCAAGCTGTATCTCTTTACATCACCAGAAAATGCTCACTCACTGTCATCTGAACCAGTTGGTGTCAAACCGAAACAGTGCGGGAGAGACTCGGCGTGTACGCTATATAGATTTTAAACTTCAGCAAATTAAACTTCAGCATTCAGTTTGTTTTATATCTGTATATATAGTGTTTATAATGCATTGGCAATGTATTCTTAAGTGTATCTTGCCAATAAAGCTTGATATAAATGTAATCTGCCCATTTGATCCTATAATTATAAAAAGTCCACTGGAAAGTGCCAGAAGATTTTGCCCATTACAGCATTCAAAACTAATTTTGTAATTTATTTTATTTTTTTTAACTAAATATTTTAACATTTACATATTTAGAAAATTTAAATAAATGGACCCACTTTATGTTAGGTGTCTTTACCTAAGCATTTGATACATTGTACTTTAATGTACCTGCATTTAATTATATAAGTAGCTAAATTTTTAATCTTACCCCTAATCCTAGACCTAACCCTATCCATACCCCAACCCTTTCACTAAACCCTAACCCCTAACCCTACCCCTAAACCTAGCCATTCCTCAAACTCAGTAACAGGAAATGGGAATCTTCTGAGAATTTTGCAGAACAACATGTAGTTACACAGTAAATGCATTGCATTGTATGTATTTTAATGTTAGTACATAGTAGATAAAGACATCTAATATAAAGTGAGACAAAATAAACTAATAGTAAATAGACAATTTCCTGCAAGTACTTTGAGACAAAGTATAAAGGACATTTTTATTATATATATATATACACACACACATAAATATATATACACACACACACACACAAGGTTGGGAGGGTTACATTTGAAATGTATTCCACTACAGATTACAGAATACATGCTGTAAAATGTCATTTGTAACACATTCCGTTAGATTACTCAAGGTCTGTAACGTATTCTAAATACTTTGGATTACTTCTTCAGCACTACTTCTTCAGCACTGGCAGATTTTTTTCACTTGTTTTGACTATAAAAACTCTGCCAGTAAAGTAATACAAAATTCACATGTTAAAAATACATTCTCTGAAAAACCTAAATTTCTTATTCAAAATCGTTTCTAAAACAAGATAAATCAATCTTATCTTGTTTAAGGATTTTTTTTTATATATTTTTACAGGAAATCAATACAAAATGTATTTGTCAAGAATATGATTTTTGCCCTAATATCAAAGGTCTTACTAGAAAAAAAAAGAAATTATGACAAAACATTAATTTTCTTGATAAAAAAATATGATTGTGCCTGATAACGTGCATGCAAAATGGATAGAAAAAGCATTTTAGCTTAGCATTAACTGACAATTTACACAAGGTTTATTTCTATTTCTTCTGCTCCAAACGTACTTCTCTGTCTGCTCGTATGAATGTAACACAGCATAAGAAAGTGTTTCAACGCTGTTTAAATGCACTTTGGATCCCATCGTTTATATGTATTCGTTTTCCATTTGAAAGGACTAAATATTAAATGAAACAAATGACAATAAAATGCAAAGTAATCTCTTCAGTAATCAAAATACTTTTTAAATGTATCTATTCTAAATACCAATTATTTAAATTGTAACTTATGTTTAAAAAATTGTACTTATGTTTTGTATATGAAATATGTAATCCTGTTACATGTACTCCATTACTCCCCAACCCTGTGTAATATATATATATATATATATATATATATATATATATATATATATATATATATATATATTTAGCAATATCACACGAGCAAGAGTGCAATATGGCCCTACATCAGCACTGCTGTGATTCGGCTGCAGGCCGAGTGCCGTAGGTAATCACAGCAGTGCTGATGTAGGGCCATATAGCACGATTGCGAGTGTGATATTGCTTATATACAACAGTTCAATGAACAAATACATTTTAAAAAAATTAGAAAAAACTAGGTACGGTCATAAAAACGCATTTGTGCATGGAACTACATTCTTACATGACGAATCAGAATCTGCTGTTGCTGGTTCAAAACAAACGATGTGTCCAAGCCTCCGTTAGTAATTCAAAAAGTTAACTTCAGAAATAGTATCACGGCTTGTGCTGTTTCTAACAAGTTATTGGATAAACAAGGACAGATGGCTGGATGTGTGAGTGTGTATGTTTGTCTGTGTGTGTGTGTGAGAGAGAGAGAGAGAGAGAGCAGAGAGAGAGAGAGAGAGAGAGAGAGAGATGGAGTGTGTGCAGTCACCTGTTGCCACACCCAATCAGAAATTTCTCAATGAGCTTTCTCAGTGGAAAATAAACGTCCAAGTAGGGGACAAATCAAAATCACAGTCACCCACTAACTTGGGTTAGTCTACCATAAACACAGAACAAGTATGATATAGGACACCAAATAAGCCAACTCATTTGTCCCCTATTTCACAGGATTTTGTGTTTCATTTTACAGGTACAACATGCCAGCAAGCAGATCAGTGCAGACAAACAGTACAAAGGTATAATCGACTCTATTGTGAGGATTCCCAAGGAGCAAGGTTATGCCTCCTTTTGGCGTGGCAACCTAGCCAACATCATTCGCTACTTCCCCACTCAAGCTCTCAATTTTGCTTTCAAAGACAAGTACAAACAGATTTTCCTGGGTGGCACAGATAAGCACACACAGTTCTGACGATACTTTGCTGGTAACTTGGCCTCTGGTGGTGCTGCTGGAGCCACTTCCCTTTGCTTCGTCTACCCCCTCGATTTCGCTCGTACCTGATTAGCTGCAGATGTCGGGAAAGCTGGCAGCAGCAGGGAGTTCACCGGGCTGGCCGACTGCCTGGTCAAAATCTTTAGGTCAGACGGGCTGCGAGGCCTGTACCAGGGCTTCAACGTCTCTATCCAGGGCATCATTATCTACAGGGCAGCCTACTTCGGATTCTATGACACTGCCAAAGGTAAGAGGTTTATGCTTGGAGAAAGTAACGTAATTAGTAAAAACAATAAATATATTTCGGAATTAAAGTTTAAGATTTAAACATAGATGAGAATTGCTTACTAAAATAATGTTAAAATACTGTTTGCCGATGAATATTCCTCTCTGATCTTTGCCATTAAAGGAATATTTGGGTTAAGTACAAGTAAGCTCAATCAACAGCATTTGAAATGTTGACAACCACAAACAATAATGTCAACTCGTCCCTCTTGTCTTTAAGAAAAGCAAAAATCAAGGTTTCAGTGAGGCACTTACAATGGAAGTGAATGGGGCCAATAATAATTAAAAAAAGCACTTACCTGTACATTAATTATTTTGTACTATTTAAGATGTAAAGTTATTTAAATCTTAATTTTTGAAGTCGTTTTATGGTTAATGGCAACAAAGTATATAACTTTATTCACAGAAAACATTAGTAAACTATTTTATCACACTTAAATCATGTTATCATGCATATTGTTTACATCTTTTGAAAAAGTATTTTAACATTTACAGATTGGCCCCATTCACTTCCATTTTAAGTGCCTCATTGCAACCCAGATTTTTTTAATTTTTTTTCTAAATGCTGTCAATTAAGCTTAACTTGTATTGAACCCGTAATACAATATTTCTTTAATTGAATAAATGAGGATGTTTTGTTTTGTGTGTATAATATAATATATATATATATATATATATATATATATATATATATATATATATATATATATATATATATATATAAAATAACTGGTATTGATAAACCAATGAGATTTCTCCATTATCTTCTTATCTGTAACCAAAACCTCTTACTTGCTTGTTTGCATGCATGCATTCTCGTCTGGCGCTGAGTAGCCATGCTTCCAGACCCTAAGAACTCCCACATCGTGGTCAACTGGATGATTGCTCAAACTGTGACTGTAGTAGCTGGTGTGGTCTCCTATCCCTTTGACACTGTACGGCGTTGCATGATGATGCAGTCTGGGCGCAAAGGAGGTATTTAAACATGCTCAAACACATGCATTTATTTCAATAACTACAAGGATATTAAACAAAATAATAAACAAATAAAAGGTTTCATATTGCTGCTCCCAAAAATCTTTTCAAAATGTGATCTCACAAGCAGACTGGTGGAAAGCTATTAATCAGACTTGGTACCTGTATCAAGACTTTTTTTTTGGATGTGAATGCTTTTTACATTTGATATCTCATTTGAATATCTCTCCACTACATATGTATTTATTTCAACTTACAGTGGGTACGGAAAGTATTCAGACCCCCTTAAATCTTTCACTCTTTGTTATATTGCAGCCATTTGCTAAAATCATTTGTTCATTTTTTTTCCTCATTGTACACACAGCACCCCATATTGACAGAAAAACACAGAATTGTTGACATTTTTGCACATTTATTAAAAAAGAAAAACTGAAATATCACATGGTCCTAAGTATTCAGACCCTTTGTTCAGTATTTAGTAGAAGCACCCTTTTGATCTAATACAGCCATGAGTCTTTTTGGGAAAGATGCAACAAGTTTTTCACATCTGGATTTGGGTATCCTCTGCCATTCCTCCTTGTAGATCCTCTCCAGTTCTGTCAGGTTGGATGGTAAACGTTGGTGGACAGCCATTTTCAGGTCCCTCCAGAGATGCTCAATTGGGTTTAAGTCAGGGCTCTGGCTGAGCCATTCAAGCACAGTCACGGAGTTGTTGTGAAGCCACTCCTTCGTTATTTTAGCGGTGTGCTTAGGGTTATTGTCTTGTTGGAAGGTGAACCTTCGGCCCAGTCTGAGGTCCAGAGCACTCTGGAGAAGGTTTTCGTCCAGGATATCCTGTACTTGGCCGCATTCATCTTTCCCTCGATTGCAACCAGTCATCCTGTCCCTGCAGCTGAAAAACACCCCCACAGCATGATGCTGCCACCACCATGCTTCACTGTTGAGACTGTATTGGACAGGTGATGAGCAGTGCCTGGTTTTCTCCACACATACTGCTTAGAATTAAGGCCAAAAAGTTCTATCTTGGTCTCATCAGACCAGAGAATCTTATTTATCACCATCTTGGAGTCCTTCAGGTGTTCTTTCATGTGTCTTGCACTGAGGAGAGGCTTCCGTCGGGCCACTCTGCCATAAAGCCCCGACTGGTGGATGGCTGCAGTGATGGTTGACTTACTACAACTTTCTCCCATCTCCCGACTGCATCTCTGGAGCTCAGCCACAGTGATCTTTGGGTTCTTCTTTACCTCTCTTACCAAGGCTCTTCTCCCCGATAGCTCAGTTTGGCGGACTGGCCAGCTCTAGGAAGGGTTCTGGTCAGTCCCAAACGTCTTCCATTTAAGGATTATGGAGGCCACTGTGCTCTTATGAGCCTTAAGGGCAGCAGAAATTGTTTTTGTAACCTTGGCCAGATCTGTGCCTTGCCACAATTCTGTCTCTGAGCTCTTCAGGCAGTTCCTTTGACCTCATGATTCTCATTTGCTCTGACATGCACTGTGAGCTGTAAGGTCTTATATAGACAGGTGTGTGGCTTTCCTAATCAAGTCCAATCAGTATAATCAAACACAGCTGGACCCAATTGAAGGTGTAGAACCATCTCAAGGATGTTCAGAAGAAATGGACAGCACCTGAGTTAAATACATGAGTGTCACAGCAAAGGGTCTGAATACTTAGGACCATGTGATATTTCAGTTTTTCTTTTTTAATAAATGTGCAAAAATGTCAACAATTCTGTGTTTTTCTGTCAATATGGGATGCTGAGTGTACAATAATGAGGAAAAAAAATGAACTTAAATGATTTTAGCAAATGGCTGCAATATAACAAAGAGTGAAAAATTTAAGGGGGTCTGAATACTTTCCGTACCCACTGTAAGTATTTGTCTTTTGTCTTCCCAGCTGATATTATGTACACGGGAAGCATTGACTGCTGGAGGAAGATTGCACGTGATGAGGGTGGCAAAGCATTCTTTAAAGGGGCTCTGTCCAATATACTCAGAGGATTTGGGGGCGCTTTTGTGCTTGTGCTATATGATGAAATCAAGAAGTTTGATTAAACAATAAGAAAAAAAAAAAACTAGTAGAATAGCACTTGTCATAATATTTGTCAAGCTTTAACAAACCCTGTGCACACCGCACAAATGCAGCTGTATATAAATAGTGTAAGATGGGAAATTATTGATTTACAGAAAGTTATTATTTAATTAAAACTCTATGCAATTCTGTTGCTTTATTTTTTGCATAAAGAAAGCTCTAACCTTCTATGATAAATAACACATTTTATCATAAGAAAGCACCTGTATATGTGATTTAAGTGTGAATACTTTTGTCCCTGTACTAAGCTGTGGTTTCATGCAGTGGCTACAGAGCAGCTATGTGGAGAAATATAATGCACAAAATAAAAAAATATATACATTTAACCATTTAGCAGATGATTTTATCCAAAGCAACTTACAAAGTGAAGAACACAAGCTATTTGTTGTATGTGTATTAGTTTATTTGTGTACATGTACACGCACTTGTACTCTTTATTAGGAACACCCCTACATCTACTTATTCATGCGATTATCTAATCAGCCAATCATGTGACAGCAGTGCAATGCATAAAATCAAGCAGATATGGGTCAGGAGCTTTAATGTTTACCTCAACCATTAAAATGGGGAAAAATTGTATCTCAGTGATTTCAACCGTGGCATGATTGTTGGTGCCAGACGGGATGGTTTGAGTATTTCTGTAACTGCTGATACCCTGGGATTTTCATGCACAACAGTCTCTAGAGTTTACTCAGAATGATGCCAAAAACAAAAAACATCCAGTGAGCAGCAGTTCTGCTGATGGAAACACCTTGTTGATGAGAGAGGTCAACAGAGAATGGCCAGACTGGTTCGAGTTGACAGAAAGACTATGGTAACTTGGATAACCACTCTGTACAATTGTAGAGAGAATAGCATCTCAGAATGCACAGCACAACACGTCGAACATTAAGGCGGATGGGCTACAACAGCATAAGACCACGTCGGGTTTCACTTCTGTCAGCCAAGAATAGAAAGCTGAGGCTGCAGTGGGCACAGGCTTACCAAAACTGGACAGTTAAAGACTGGAAAAACGTAATATAGTCTGATTAATCTCGAATTCGCACAGATGGTAGGATCAGAATTTGGCACCAACAGCATAAATCCATGCAGCCAATCTGCCTTGTGTCAACAGTCCAGGCTGTTGGTGGTGGTGTAATGGTGTGGGGAATGTTTTCTTAGCACATTTTGGGCCCATTAATACCAATCAGTTATCGCTTTTAATGCCACAGCCTTTTTGAGTATTGTTGCAGACCGTGTGCAGCCCATCATGGCCAGAATTTAGCCATCTTCTAATGGCTACTTCCAGCATGGTAATGCACCATGTCACAAAGCAAAAGTAATCGCAAACTAGCAAATCAGCAGAAGTGATGCAATCACTTGGACCAGAATCTCAAAGGTCCATGCCACAAAGAATTGTGGCTGTTTTGAGAGCAAAGGGAGGCCAGTACAAGTATAGTGTTCCTAATAAAGTGCTCAGTGAGTATATGCATATGAAATGTGATTAAAATAGTTAAAATGTTTATGATCAAAATAATTAAAAATGAATTAATTTGTTAATTGTGCCTTTAATATTCCCCATAAATCTGAGCCATCTTTAGTAGATCAATAAATGTTTTTGGTCAAAGGCTCAAAATAACAATAATAAGTAGCCTACCTACTAATTATCAATCTCACCATGTCGCTACTTTATTAAAATAAAGATGGGTTTGAAATAAAAAAAGATCTACTCTATATTAGCCTAAAATAAACATGGTTTCGACAGTGATTTATTTTTTGTGGCATACATCTTCAACTTCACATTTAAAAAACTGTGAAGCAGTTATTTTGTGTGAGAGTGTGTGTGTGTTTTTTACACCTTGCTGCTGTGCCTGCTGAAAGATAAGGAACATTGTTGATGATTACAATCAACCAAATGTATCATACTGCAGCAAAACGATGTTTTCCACGAATCTAATTTGTGTTACTGTTTAATTTGTTTTAGTTATTTTTAGACTGCACTAGGGGCTGTTAAGAGCGATAGGATTATTGCACAAAAAAAAAAGAAAAGCCAGATGCAGGGCAACAACGCGCTTTTAAAAGTTGGCGTTCTTTTTAAACTGACACGACGTCTAAAAAACGCGGCGGTCCTACTCGAACTGCTAGACGCGACGCAACTGTGAAAGACGTCCGTCTAGCGTGTGAGAACGTTTCCGGTGTGAGTGGCCCTCTTGGAAAGCAATATTAGTTGAAGTTGAAGTAATGAAGTGTATTTTGTTATAATATTTTTATTTTTAATTGTCTACTTGTATTAAACTAAAAAAATAGTTAATAAATAGTTTAGTTTAATACATTTAAATTACAGTCGAATGGAAAATAATAATACAATAATTCTGTAAAAACTTTGCAGTAGTACCGATAACACTGCAAAGTACCACGACCATGACTTACATTATAACGGGACATAATATAAAAATATAAAATATCGCGATATCGTGATTTCGCGCTGTGTATTCGCCAGAACCCTTCTACATTTGAGCCTAGAAGCTTAGCCTAAAATGGTATAACGCGACCGTTTAATTTGTAATGGATGGCTACGTAAGAGATGCTTCATTACGCTGAATAAACTGGTTTTGTGAGGAAAAGCCCATAATTTAATGAATCGACCGACTTTCCACTAATCCACAACATGTTTTACACTAAAAAATATTTTGGAATAAACTATGTGTGGGGTTTTCTACGATAAAACTGCTATTTTTAAAGAGAAGACACGGAAAATATTTCGACAGGTAGGCGTCTGTTTACGCCTCTCCCCCATTCGTTTGTATCGTTTCCGCAAACGGTGACTTACTGTCGTAACACGCTAGAATACCGTTACGCTCTCTCCAATGTAAAAAAAAAAAAAACAACACATTATTGTATAGAAGATCTCTGTATTCGTAGCAGCATCCCCATCCTTTTCCGCTCTGCCATACCTCTTGCTTCTTTCAGCAGTTTTTAGTCTATTGTGTTGATAATACTGCCTCCTGAGCTAAAGTATAAGCGTTGCCATGGCTGATGCAGCAATTTCTTTCGCTAAAGACATTTTGGCCGGCGGGGTTGCAGCGGGTATTTCCAAAACTGCAGTCGCACCGTTAGAGAGTGAAACTGCTGCTGCAAGTGAGAAAAAAAAGCCGTCTAAAAAAAGCTTAATGCATGGTAAAACATTACCGTTTTCAATCGTATCTTGTGACTGGAACGATGAGATTTGCATCTTAAGGGCCACATTCATGTATGTATGTATGTACTTTCTTTCTTTCACCCTTAGAGCATCCTTTCCACAGACGTCTCGGAAGCCTATCACTCAAACTGCCGTCGTAATGCCGAGTTTCTATGCTTCCATCTTCTCATTGCCATATTTACCACTACATTTCAGTTACCCAAGTGTATTTTAAGGCCGCACGCGCACCGTGTGCATTTCTGACCCCTAGCGGGGTTGCACATCTTCCCCCTGCAGTCTTGTCTAATTTTACAGCCCCTGGATTTTATAGGTCTAATTTAGCCAAGAATGACATGTTCCTGGATCAATATCTTTTTTTAGTTCTAGAACATAATTACTGGGAAACAAATGTAACCCTAACCTTGAATTACCCCTAAAATCAAAGGGAAATGATGGGTTGATAAGGATGTTGTTTAATCTCCAAACTTTAAAACTAAAACCCTAAAACAGTGACACCATTCGTCTATTCTTTTAAAGGGGGCATGAGTGGCAGTCCTGGGTCACTTGATACCCTAAATGAAGTGTTCAGTATATACTGTATACACTGATGATGTACCTGGTCTGCAATGATGTTTAGGTTGGTGGCATGTGTCAAATTGACATCCACATAAATGGCCAGACCCAGGGTTTCCCAGCAGAACATTGAGTATCACACTCCCTCCACCGGCTTGTCGTTTTAACGGTGTTGACAAACAGGTAGAGATGAAGATGATGAAGTTTAGATGAACCCAAGTGCAGTTTATTCTCAGACGTGGAAACCAGTATCCCAAACTATAAATGTGAGTGCAACAAAAACAAACTAAATATGACAAAACAAGACTTGACACAACATGAAATAGCTAAGACTAAGACTAAGACTAAGACTGGAACAACAAGGTTACAAGCACGCTGGCTAGACTAAACTTTGGTAAAACAACAAGGTTACACATACAATACCTGACACCTGACAAAGGCAAACATGAGGGTTTAAATACACAAGACATGGGAAACAAAAGCCAATGAACAAACAGAACTCTAAAACAAGATAACAAGACAATTAACTAAAACCAATGAGAAACTAGAACTGAATCAAAGTAATCAAACAATGAACCAACGAAAACCAGACACATAAACATGGAGGGAAAACAGGACATATGAACACGACTGGGGAACAGGAACTTTAACAAGAAATTTCAAAATAAAAGTACACACACAAAAGTCAACTGAGAATATATCATAGGAGTCTTCCCACAGTGCATCCTGGTACCATCACTTCCCCAGGTAAACGGCGCAGACACACATGGGCGTCCACTTGATGTAAAAGAAAATGGGACTCATCAGACCAGGCGACCTTCCACTGCTCTGAGGTCCAGTTTGACGCTCACCTGCCCATTGTAGGTGCTTTCAACGGTGGACAGGGATCATCATGGGCACTCTGACTGGTCTGCAGCTATGCTGCACCATACACAGCAGGGTGCGATGCTCTGTGTGTTATGACACATTCCTCCCATAATCATCCCATAACCATCATTGACATTTTCTGTGACTTGTGCCACAGTAGACCTTCTGTTGGTTCGAACCAGATAGAACAGCCTTCGTTGCCCTCGTGCATTGATGAGCCTTGGAAGCCCAACACCCTGTCACCAGTTGGTGGTTTGCCCCTCTTCGGACTGCTGTTGGTAGGTACTCACCACAGCTGACCGGGAGCCCCCCACAAGCCTTGATGTTTCAGAGATGCTCTGACCCAGTCATCTGGCCATAACAATTTGGCCCTTGTCAGAGGCACTCAGATATTTACTCCTGCCCATTTCTCTTGCATTCAACATATTGACAACAAGAACTGATTGATTGCTTACAATCAAATCTACCCAGACCTTGATATGTGGCCTTGTTAGGAGATGATCAACGTTATCCGCTTCACCTGTGAGTGGTCATAATGTTTTGGCTCATCAGTGTATATAAAATGACAATAATAAAATGATGCATGCATTGAACTCGGTATTATAATGGCAGTTTGAGTGTTACATAGACATCCCAAGAAATCTCTGGAGAAGATGTTCTCAGGATGCACATTTTTAAATATATACTGTACATATATTGTGAAGCATGCAAAATTGCAACTGAACTTGATAGCTAGACATGCATTTTTGTTGTATGGAAAATAACAGCTTTGATATTTTGATAATAGATAATAACTTTTTGTAGGAAATAGTAGTCTAACCATAAAATCTGGCTTGCAAAATCACAGTCACCCACTTTCTTGCAGTCTGCTGCATACAAAGAAAAGACATGATCAGGACACCAAATGAGTCAACTCAGATCATATCTGTCTCAATGGATTTTATGTATAAATTTGCAGGTACAACATGCCAGCAAGGAGATCAGTGCAGACAAACAGTACAAAGGTATTATTGACTTTATTGTGAGGATTCCCAAGGATCAAGGTTTTGTCTCCTTTTGGTGTGGCAACCTAGCCAACGTCATTCGTTACTTCCCCACACAAGCTCTCAACTTTGCCTTCAAAGACGAGTATAAAAAGATTTTCCTGGGTGGCACAGATAAGCACACACAGTTCTGACGATACTTTGCTGGTAACTTGGCCTCTGGTGGTGCTGCTGGAGCCACTTCCCTTTGCTTCGTCTACCCCCTCGATTTCGCTCGTAACTGACTAGCTGCAGATGTCGGGAAAGCTGGCAGCAGCAGGGAGTTCACCGGGCTGGCCGACTGCCTGGTCAAAATCTTTCGGTCAGATGGGCTGCGAGGCCTGTACCAGGGCTTCAACGTCTCTGTCCAGGGCATCATTATCTACAGGGCAGCCTACTTCGGAATCTATGACACTGCCAAAGGTAAGAGGTTTGTGCTTAGAGATAGAAAATCTATTTTTTTTCACTTCAGTCTACACTCCATTCCCCATAATGTCAAAGCAAAAAACTGATTTTTGATAACTTTGCAAATGTATTAAAAAGAAAAAATGAAATATAACATTGACATAAGTATTCAGATCCTTTTCTATGACACTTGAAATTTAGCTTGGGTGCATCATATTTGTCTGGATCATCTTTGAGATGTTTCTACACTTTGAATGAGTCCACCTGTGGCAAATTCAATTAACTGGACATGATTTGGAAAGCCACACACCTGTCTATATAAGGTCAGAGCATATCAGAGCAAAATTCAAGCCATGAGGTCAAAGGAACTGCCTGCAGAACTCAGAGACAGTATTTTGTCGAGGCACAGATCTGGGGAAGGATGCAAATAAAATGTTGGCTGCATTGAAGGTTCCCAAGAGCACAGTGACCTACATAATTCTTAAATGGAAGAAGTTTGGAACAACCAGGACTCTTCCTAGAGCTGGCCGCCCAGCCAAACTGAGCAATCGGGGGAGAAGGGCCTTGGTAAGATAGGTGACCAAGAACCCAATGGTCACTCTGGTTGAGCTCCAGAGATACTGTGTGGAGATGGGAGAAACTTGCAGAAGGACAACCATCACTGCATAATTCCACCGATCTGTGATTTATGGCAGAGTGGCCAGACGGGAAACACATAAAAACGCACCTAAAGGACTCTTAGACTGTGAGAAACAAGATTCTCTGGTCTGATAAAATGAAGATTGAACTGTTTTGCCTCAATTCCAAGAGTCATACCATCCCAACATGGGGGTGTTATTCAGCGTCAGGGACTGGGTGACTGGTCAGGGTTAAAGGAAAGCTGAATGCAGCAAAATACAGAGATATCCTTAATGAAAACCTGGTCCAGAGCACTCAGGTCCTCAGACTGGACACTGTCACAACGGATTTGAAGTGTTTTAGCCATGTTTTGGTGAGTTTCATTCCTTTTTGTCGGTAACACTCTCTGACTCTCGATACTATCCGGTGGCTGGTGTTTAATTTAATGGTCTCCCGTTGAAATTATCATCATCCATTCAGTTGTTCTGAACTTTTTTCCTTGACACTGACCCTAAGGACACCGCCAAGACAATGCAAGGGTGGCTAAGGGACAACTCTGTAAATGTCCTTGAGTGGCCCAGCCAGAGCCCAGACTTGAACCCAACCGAACATCTCTGGAGTGACCTAAAAATGGCTGTCCACTGATGGTCCCTATCCAACCTGACAGAGCTTGAGAGGATCTGCAGGGAAGAATGGCAGAAAATCCCTAAATCCAGGTGAGCAAAGCTTGTCGCATCATACCCAAAAATACTTGAGGCTGTAATTGCTGCCAAAGGTGCTTCAACTGAGTAATGAGTTAAGGGTATGAATACTTATCTCAATGTGATATTTCATTTTTGTTCTCTTTTTCTTTTTAATAAATTTGCATAGTTATCAAAAATCTGGTTATTGCTTTGTCATTATGGGGTATGGAGTGTAGATTGATTTAAAAAAAAAAAATATTATAATAATAAAGCATTTTAGCATAAGGCTGCAACATAACAAAATGTGAAGAAAAACCTGAAGGGGTCTGAATACTTTCTAAATGCACTGTATATATATATTAATAATACAATAAATATAATAATAAGATAAGATGTTTGTGCTTCAGCTGATCTAATCTGTCTTTGATAAACCAATGAGATTTCTTCATTCTCTTCTTATATTTAACCAAACCTCTGACTTGCATATTTGCATGCATTCTCATCTGGCACTGCAGGCATGCTTCCAGACTCTAAGAACACCCACATTGTGGTCAGCTGGATGATTGCACAAACTGTGACTGCAGTGGCTGGTGTGGTCTCCTATCCCTTTGACACTGTATGGCGTCGCATGATGATGCAGTCTGGGCGCAAAGGAGGTATTTAAACGCATGCTCAAACTCATGCACTCATTGGAATAACTCCCTTCTCTCCATTAATTATGCATATATTACAGGTCATGTCTTTGTCCTTTGTCTTCCTAGCTGATATTATGTACACGGGAACCATTGACTGCTGGAGGAAGATTGCACGTGATGAGGGTGGCAAAGCATTCTTTAAAGGTGCTCTGTCCAATGTATTTAGAGGAATGGGGGGTGCTTTTGTGCCTGTGCTATATGATGAATTCAAGAAGCTTGTTTAAACAATATTATATGCTAAGAAATGGAATAGTTCTTGCCACAAAATGTTGTCAAGCTTCTACCAGACCCTGTTCACTCCTTAAGTTAAATAGTGTAAGATGCAAAAATAAATACATATTTTTCTGTATACTATTCAACTACACTGTTTGTGATTTTGTTGCTATATTTTTGTTTAAAAACTGCTCTAGCCTCCTATAAAACAAAAATATGTTTTTTTTTATAATTAAATTATAAAAAAAATTATACATTTGTTGATTTTGTTCATTGTATTCCTCTATAAATCTGAGCCATTGTTTCTAAAAAAATTATAATGATAATTTTTACTTATTTAAAATGTCATAATTTAAATTGTAATCTTGTAACAAAAATGATCTTTGTAATCTTTAACTAATAAAAAAAAAAAACATATTTAAAATGATTGAATTTTGTTATGAACTTGAAATGCATAAATGAAAAAAGAAAAAAGAAAAAGGCAAAAATATATATTTTTTTCAGTTTAGCAGATTGAGTCCATATCGTACAATAGTATAATACTTCCACAAGATGGCATGACAACACCACTTTTAAACCGTGAATCTTTTCGACCTATCCACCTGTGGACTCAGTTTTTAAGTTCTTTTACTCTAGTCTTGTGGTAACAATGAAAAAGCGTATCACTCTTAAAATAGAATGTGGAGTTCAAAATCCGCAAAATAATGTTCCGCACATTTTCTCCGGTCACAAGTTGATGGAGAGCTGGTGTCAGATGGTATCATAGAGGTATTAAATATGACGCTTTAATTGACAACAGATTTGCCCTCTATCTGTCTCCACTGTTAAAGACAGACCGACAAAGTAAAGCGCTCCAGAAGAGAATGTGTGGATCCAGAGACGTGGCATTTACAGTCAGACCTTATGTGACATGAAAAGTGTATTTCCATGATTTCTCTTTTTTGGAAGTCTGCTTAAGTATTTTCCGTCTTGGATAATGAGGGGAGTCATATTTTCATGGTCATTTTCTTGTCAGTCTCAGTGTTTGGTTGCGTTAGGCTGATCTTGATTAAGTAGATTCCACTTTCAGAAGTAGAAATGCAAGGGCAAGTAAGACAGGGCACTTTGAGTTCACTAATGGCAGTGAAACATTATACTCACTTTTAGCATGTAAAGCTTAGGTAATCGTATGCCACAGTATATGGAGAGAAGGGTTGTACTGACTACTTGCAGTGATGTTTGAACTCCAAGAATGCTTGTACATTCAATACAAGTGGGAAACCCTATATGGTTGCATGTTTCTTTTTTTGTTTTTTTAGATTTGGTTGAGGTTTTTAATAAGTAGGCCTAATTATTTAGAATTTGTGTAGATTCAAAGTTGTGTGGAAATAATTATATTTAGCAGTTTTCTAATCTAATACAGTTTTTTTCAATACAAATTATATTTTTAGCATAACAGTTGTGTGAAATTTGTTTGTTTCATTCCTACTGACCGCCAGAAGCAGTGTAAACACTACTGGATTATTGCAGCGCCAGCCAGATGGGTCGAGAGAATATACCAACAAAGTCACATAGTGACGTATGCTGAGCCCTGGGGCTTATAAACCACAGTCGCTCAGCACTCTGCCTCTTTTGCTTTCTCGCCTGGTTGAGATAGGTTGTTTTGGTTAAGTGATATATTGCGCTGTCAAGTGCAGCTTACAAGAGCAGCGAGATATCGTCCTCACAAGCTGTGTCAGTGCGCATCTACGCCACTTCAATGGATTTGAAGTGTTTTAGCCGTGTTTTGGTGAGTTTCATTCCTTTTCGTCGGTAACACTCTGTGCCTCTCGGTGCTATCCGGTGGCTGGTGTTTAAGTTAACTGTCTCCCAATGACATTATCATCATCCATTCAGTTGTTCTGAACTTTTTTCCTCGACCTTATGTGATACTCCGCGCCCCTCGGTTCAATCCATCAGCCATTTTAGATATTTATTTCTCTTTTTCGTGAGATATTTCTTGACATTACCTGTCTGTTCACCCAGAGGAATTATATAATTATTATTTTCCTGTCTTCTGCTTCATTACCATCATTCTGCTTGACTTAAACCTTAGGTTCTATCCGAAGGTGTTATTAGCGAGTAACTATGGCTCACAGCTCGATTGCCTCTAGTTTCCCACTGACTTGTAAGCTGTGCCCAAATAATCTCCTCCCGGATGACGGTCATGTCATCTGCCCTTCGTGTTTGGGTGTTCAACATCTGAGAGAGGCTCTCACGGACCCGTGTCTGCACTGCAGTCTTTTACCCATGCCGGAACTCGGGCAGTTGGACGTAGTCCCTTCTCGCACTCAGAAGCGCAGGGCATCTGCGGCAGCTGGCGCTCCCCTCCCATCTAAGAGGGAGAAGTGATGAACATTTGCGTGTCGAGAAAAAAATTCACTTTCTAAGACGGTTTCTGTGCTTTCTTCAGAGATGGCGGAGCTGAAACGCCTGCTTCACTCGCTTCAGCCTGTCACATCTGCTATACCTGTGAAGATGACACAGGAGGATGAGAATGTTCAGAATCGTGGAACTGGGGAAGAGTCTCTGGATTCCCCTCATTTTTCACATCATTCTGACTTGGATGTGCTTTCTACTATTGCTTCTGATTCTTTTTTCATGATCATGGGAATGCTGTGGATATTGCGGCACAACCATCACCTCAGGATGTTTTCACTGGTTTTCCAGCAGTGGAGGGGTCTAGTGGGGGGTCAGTTCAGTCATCTGGACAGGCCCAGCCCTCTTCTGATGATACTTTGGCTTTGCTTCGAATGGCACTTGCTCGTCTAGGACTTGATGAGTCACCTGTCCAATCTGCCCAAATCAATTTCTTTTTCAGGCAGGCCACAGCTGCGACTTCTTTTGCCATGCCACCATGTAAAGATTTTTTGGCTGTATTTTCAAATGTCCTCACAGGTTCTGATCCGCCTAGACGGTGCTCAAAGATTGCTCGGATGTTAGCATCTATGGCTGAAGCAGATTCCATTGGGGTGAGTCGTGCTCCAGAAATAGAGTAGCCTGTTGCAGCTTTGGTGGTGATTCCTGACAAGGCTCTTCGAGGTAATGTGCGATGTCCCAGTGCGCAATGCGGTCGCACAGATTCATTATTAAAAAAGACATACGATTCTTTTGCCTACATAACTCGTGCAGAAAACATAATCTGTCAGTTACTTCTTGCTGCTACCAGTACACTAGAACCAGCAAATTTTGATCCCTCAATTTCACAGTTTCTGCAAACGGCTCTTTTGGCAATGGGCCATGTAACCCGCAAGCTGGGTAGTCCTGCAGCCACGTTTCTGGCAGCCCGCCACCAAGTGTGGCTTGCCCAAGCACGGCTACATGAGGACTGTAAGAAAACCTTGAGAGATCTTCCATTCATTCCCAGACATCTTTTTGGTCCTAATGTTCCGGAACTGTTGGAAAAGAGGGTAAAGCTGTCGGAGGCAACTCGTCAACTGACGCAGGTACAGCGCAACCCTACTTTTAGGATGCCAGCAGTTCAGACCCAACATCGCTATGCCACACCGGAGCAATATTTATGCCAGCTTGCTACACCTCAGTCACAGCCCCCTCAAAGGCCTTGTGTTACTGTGAATGCTAGAGTTTTTCGGCCACCTCATTGACATTTGCCAGCAGGACCCCGTCAGCGCCCCCCCGCGACCACTAAAAGTTGCACACATAAAGCCTGAGACACTCAGGCTGGCGGTCGATCGTTTTTCAATAGAACAGATAGAGTACTGGAGGACCAACACAACAGACCCTTGGGTTTTGACGACTCTGAGCAGGGAATATACTCTACAGTTTTGACGCCGGCCTCCCAGATTTTCAAGAATCGTTCCTAGAGTTGTCAAAGATGCAGTTTGTTCAATGGCCCTCTCTCTGGAATTTCGTTCACTGTTACAGAAGGAAGCCATAGAAAAAGTTCATCCCCTCATTCGGGGAGAGGGGTTCTATTCAACATATTTTCTTGTTCCGAAGAAGGACTGTGGTTTCCGCCCAATTCTCGATTTGAGGCATCTGAATTTGTTCCTGAAGGTCCTTCCTTTTCAAATGACATTCTTCGGTCTGTGGCAGCAGACGATTGGTTTGTAAGTGTCGACCTGGAAGATGCATACTTTCACATCCCAATTGCTGTTCATCACAGAAAGTTTCTGCGTTTCAGTTTCCTGAATCAAGCCTACCAGTTCAAGGTTCTACCTTTCAGTCTTTCCCTTGCTCCTTGTGTCTTCACAAGGTGTGTGAGCGAAGCTCTGTCCCCTCTTTGGATGAGAGGTATGCGTATTATGCCTTACCTGGATGACTGGCTTCTTTGTGCCCCCCCCCCCCAAAAAACAGCAGACTGCGCAAGACTGCTTTTGAGACATGTGCAGAAGTTGGGTTTTTCTGTGAACGAGATGTCTGAGTCCAACACAGATCACTACATTCATAGGAATAACCCTGAATTCCCACCTAATGTCTGCCTCCCTGTCTCAAGAACGTGTGACAAACATTCTACAACTCTTGGCTCACTTTCACCCGGGTGTGTCTTTGCAGTACCAGGTAGTCCAGGACTATTAGGGACGTTAACCGCTGCTACAGTGGTGATTCCCCAGGGTTTACTCCACCTCGGACCAATTCAGTTGTGGAACAACAGTTTGCAACTAGATCCCACCAGACATCGCCATCGAATTATTGTAATTTCTCACCATTGCTTACGGGCGTTGAGGTGGTGGAGGCAGGTAGAGTTGTTGAAGACAGGAGTGCCCCTGGGTGTTGTTCCCTCTCTACGGGAGTTGGTCATGACCAATGCTTCCCTCACAGGGTGGGGGGCAACATGGAACCAGAGGAGTATTTGCGGGCGCTGGACACCGACCCAGGCTACAGAACATATCAACCTGCTGGAACTACGAGCATGGCTTTAAAGTATTTCATGCCAGTCCTGGCAGTCCGCCATGTTCTCGTTCGGTCTGACAATACCTCAACAGTGTTCCATCTAAACCACATGTGCAGCACGAAATCCTGCAGGTCACTACAGCTTACGCAGGAGATCCTGACATGGTGCCAGCCACGACTCGCTTCACTGAGGACAGCTCATATTACAGGAGCATGTAACCAGACAGCGGGTGCTCTTTCCAGGGATCGAGTACATCCAGGAGAATGGAGACTTCATCTAGATGTTGTGCAGAAGATCTGGCTACGATTTGGAAGAGCTTTTTTGCTTCGGAGATGACCACTCACTGTCGTCTATGGTTCGCAAGGACAGAAGTGTCCAGCCCCTTGGGCCAGGATGAACTGTCTCACGAATGGCCGAACTGCCTACTGTGCAAGCACAGAGTGTTACTCGTGGCACTGCGATGGCCAGCCAGACCATGGTTTCCTTTGTTCCTAAGACTTCTGTCAGGCAATCCATGGAAGCTTCCCCCCAGGAAGGACCTCCTCTCCCACCTGGAGGCCACCATCTGGCACCCGGATCCAGCTCGCCTGCAGCTTTGGGTCTGGCCATTGGGTTAAATCCTTCTCTGGAACATTGTAATCCTGCGCTTATTCACACAATCTCCAATGCTAGGGCTTCTTCCACACAACAGATTTATGCTTGCCCATTGGAGGCTTTTTTCTGCATGGTGTGAGAAACAGGGGCTCGATCCTGCAACGTGTGACATTCCGAGCATCTTAAGCTTTCTTCAACATTTACTGGAGGAGGGCAAAGTGGCTTCCACGTTGAAAGTGTATGTCGCTGCGATTTCTACATATCATGATCCAATTGGTGGATCTTCTCTTGGATCTCACAGTCTTGTCTGCTGCTTTCTGAAGGGTGCATGCCATCTTAAGCCTGCTCGGAATCCTCACTATCCCGTGTGGGATTTGCCTCTCATGCTTGCATTCCTTTGCTCATCCCAGTTTGAGCCCTTGCAAAGAATTGACTTGAAATGGTTAACCTTGAAGACTGCCTTTTTGTTGGCTATTGCTTCTGCGAAACGAGTCAGTGAGTTGCATGCACTGTTTGTTAGCGAATTGTGCTTGCGTTGGTTGCCGGATGACTCGGGGGTGACTTCTTCAGGGTCTGATTCAAGTGCTCAACATTTGTGTCCTGTTCGTGCCTTGAAGTGTTATGTGGACACTACTGCTCAATTTAGACAGTCAGACCAGTTATTTGTCTGCTATGGTGGTATGAAGAAAGGTGCTCCAGTGTCGAAGCAGAGGTTGTCAAACTGGATAGTGGAAACTATTATACTGCCTTACAAGGCAGCAAGGCAACCATTGCCCTGGGGGCTAACTTGCCATTCCACTAGGGCCATCTCATCTTTATGGGCTGTTTTTAGAGGAGTTTCATTGGCAGACATCTGCACTGGCACTACCTGGGCTTCTCCATGCACATTTGCCAGGTTTTATAAGGTCAACGTTGCTGCTCATCATGCCATGAGTTCTGCAGTTCTTCAGGAGGGGCCTTAATTTTTCATCAGGTCAGTGGCATTCCTCATGACTATGTTGGTATGGGTCATCCAGTAGTGTTTACACTGCCTCTGGTGGTCAGTAGGAATGAAACAGAACGTTAGTTACACATGTAACTGTGGTTCTGCGAATTCTGGATGACCGCCAGAGTTCTTGGTCACTCGGAATGTGCGAGAAAGGTGTACCGAGGCAGAGTGCTGAGCGACTGCTTCATAACCCCCAGGGCTCAACATACGTCACTATGTGACTTTGTTGGTATATTCTCTCTACCTATCTGGCTGGTGCTGCGATAATCCAGTAGTGTTTACACTGCCTCTGGCAGTCAGTAGGAATGAAACAGTTACATGTGTAACTAACGTAAATTTGCTTTCATGACAGCATGCACTATACAAGTTTGTGCAAAAATATTCCAAAGAGCATCTTGTGTTTCAGTGTAAGCCAGGAAATGTATACAGTAGTTTTAGTGAAATAGAAATATTTCAGATTCTGCACTCAGTTTGCATCAAACCATTTCTTTGTTTTAAACTTTGTTTATTTCCAAGTTTAAATCCCAGAATTTTGAGTGTCATCTCCGACATTTGGACTATTTTTAGAACTCTTTTTAAAATGGAAAACACCTGTTGATATTTGCCACACTTCCACTACAATAATGTAAAATCGAATTAGTTCCCCTTACTTAGAAAAGCATGCAAACCATTGCCTTGAAGAATCTAAGTAAACTTACTTATAGTAAACTACTTATTTGGCTCAAGTAAACTGAACTTATTTTTTAACTAGTTCACTTAACTCATCTGTGATTAAACTATATTTTTTTTATTATTTTAATTGAGTTGTAGCACATCTTATACAGTATATAAGGGAAATTATGATTGGACACTAGGTTAGCCATATGGTGCACACAGGATTTTCCTCAGTCATTCTAAGTTTACACAAATCTAAACTTTTTTAAAAGTAAAAAAAAAAAAGAGTAAAATACTTTATATTTTATACAGGCTCCAAGATGACACTAATCACCCTAATGATGACTTCACACTGATCACAACTATCAACCAGCTACAACAAAACAACAACAATAGTCATAAGAATTAAATCTATATACATTTATAAATAACAATTATTATTTTTCTACATAAGTTCCCTTATTTTGATCAAACATACATCATTTATTCAAGGTTAAGTCATCACGGGTATTCCACACATCTGCAATTTTGTACTTGAGAGTTAGTAGTACTCGAAGCCCAAGCCTGTAGAGTGGAGGAGGGCGGGGCCAGGCTGGAACAACGCATGCCCGTTCCCCAATCAGCCTGATGGGGGCGCACGAGGGTAAAGGTGGCCGGTGATGACAGTTTGAAAGAGAGAGATAATGACAGGCAGCAGCCCTGTGTGTTTATGTTTGTGTCTTTTGGTTTATTTCTTCATTAAACTATTATTTACAGTATATTGTCAAGCCGGTTCTCGCCTCCTCCCGGGTTTCGGCACCAGAGAGGAGGGAACAAGGGCAAGGAGGAGGTGAGAACCAGCTTGACAATATAAATAATGAACCAAAAGAAGAAATAAACCAAAAGACACAAACATAAACACACAGAGCAGCTGCCTGTCATTCTCTATCTCTTAACTGTCGTCACCGTCCGCCTTTATCCCTCGGGCGCCCCCATCAGTCTGATTGGGGACTGAGCGTGTGTTGTTCCAGCACGGCCCCCATCCTCCGCTCTATGGTACCCCTTAAATGTTTTTATTTATGACAACTTTAGGGTTCAGAGAGTAACAGTAACTTAATTAAAACTAAGAATAGTAAAAACTTAAGCTTAAGGTGAGTGAACAATTTTTTCATAACTTGAGATAACTATTAGTATTTACAGTGGTCAAGCATGTGCAATGATCTGTAGATTAACCGAAGATATCTCTATGCATGCACTTCTGAGCCAAAACTTTATTACCAATGAAAGGTGATACAGAACACCCTCACTTCATTCCTGCTTGAATAAGAAGGTAATAAACATTCATACACATAATAAAGGGTGAAACAGCAAAAGGACTGTCTTCCACAGCTAGAGCATTTCAATGGCTCAGTAATCAAGGCTGATCTACAATCTCAAGCAGATCTGGACACAGTCCCTCTATTATGTCTCTGATTTTGTTTACTAGTACCAACAGACAGATTTTGTACATCTTTATAATGAAAACCATGCAAGTCAATCAACTGGCAGAGATTAAAGGCCTATGTAATTTACCAAAATGGCCATAATACAAAGCAATCTTCTGTAATGTGAACTGCCTTGTCCGACTCCAAGCATACTGTACATGTCAGATACATATTAAGTAATTTTCTTCAAATGCAACCTTGACAGGGGTTTGGAATTGCCAACCTGCAAGTAATTATAATACTAGTGTTAAGTGCTTTGATATTAAAAATGATGGGTTTAAAACCATTAACTTTCTTAAGATAACAGAAAATGTACAACCGTTTCCACATGTGGATACTTTGGAAAACTATGTGTTTATTGATAACACAAACTTAAAACATTATATGCTTTCTCTTGTACAGATCAGTGAATGCTCATACTTTCATGCGATTTGTAGAAAGCAAACACCAAAGATATCTAAAAGTATGCACTTTAACATGTTTAATGCAGCATAAATAATAGTAATAATAATTATTATTATTTAATTTGAGCAAAATGGAGGGTACTTAAAATATTAGAATGTATTATGGGTACAGCATTTTGTATAGCACTGTGTTCTTACTCTTTAGTTCAAATATACATTATTCTTTGAATTTTCAGATAGTTGGTAGGCATAATTAGTTCATTTGATGGCACTCTTGAAATGGCAAAGAAATGAGAATGAAACAAAGTAATGGTGGTGAATGTCAGCATGGTGCATTTTACAATTCTCAAGTAGCATAAACATTTAACAAATGAAAGCCTGTTAATTCATACCATTAAAAGTATGCAATTCTGTCTCAGCTGCTACATTATAGCTCTTCTGTTTTGTGTGTGTACATCTAAAGATATTTCAGTGACCCATCATAACCCATTCTCAAATAATTGATAGTTTAGAGTAATCATAAAGCCTTCTTTATAAAGAGTTTGTAAATTAAATATGCAAAGCCATTTACAGATATTACAGGAAGCATAGTTATAGAAGATTCAGTGATTGTGTTATGAGATACTAAATGTGACTGTAGTGGGCTAAGGGACATAACTGGTAATCAGAAGGTTGCTGGTTCGAGCCCCACAGCCACCACCATTTTGTCCTTGAGCAAGGCACTTAACTCCAGGTTGCTCTGGGGGAATTGTCCCTGTAATAAGTGCACTATAAGTCGCTTTGGATAAAAGCATCTGCCAAAATGCATAAATGTAAAATGAAAATTTAGAAAAGTACTGTGGTATCCAAATGGTTTGTTGTGGTCAAAATCCCATGTGCTTTAATCAGTCAGTCCATGAGCACACAGTCATTGAGGCGTGAACTGTGAAAAGTGAAATGTTTCATGACAGAGCTTTCATCCAGACCTCTGATGACTCTTTGTTGTTTTTTCTGAATTGTCCCAATGGACCATTCTTACCTTGCAGTCTGCTGGTTGCATCTTACCAACCCTCATAAACACATAAATCTACACACTGTTCACTTCAAATGTCTTGCATGGCATGTTCTCTGTCATGTCACGCACATTCATACTCTTTCATTCTCTTTGAAAAAAAAAAAGAATATAAAATCAACACACACACACACACAAACTCTATCTAGCTTTTAATGTGGTGTTATGTCCTTAATTTCATGTTTGTATAAAAGATAGCGTACTCTCAGATAGAATCTGAATTTTGGACTATTGAATCAGTCAATTACATTTAATTAAAATCAAATTACAAATGAAAATAACATAAGCAGAAGTGATTGATCTAAGAGGGAAAACATTACAAATATTGATACAAAACTTCATCTGAGCACTAGAACAGTACAACTCTAGAGCAAAATTATGAATCTATTGTTTTACTTCTAAGGCCTATAATGACCATACAATTAAATGTAGGCCATTCCCCCAACAGAATGCAAATAATAATGTGTTCCCATGAAAAAAGAGAGTCATAGAGTATAAAAGGAAATATGCAGACTGCACTACGTGTGTTGGGCTGATACAGAGAAAGACCTCCTATATAAACTACCAGTCAGAAGTTTTGAAACACTCACTCATTCTTTATTATAATTTTTTTTCTTCACATTTTAAAATAATAGTAAAGTCATCAAAACTATGGAATAACATAAATGGAACTATGGGTATTATATATAATTCATAATATTTATATAATAAATATATATATTTATATAATAAAATCCAAAATAAATAAAAACTGTGTTATATTTTAGCATTTTTTGCCTAGAATTTGCAGACATGTACTCTTGACATTTAATCAACCAACATCTTGAGGTATCACCCTGTGATGTTTTTAAACAGTATTGAAGGAGTTCCCATCTATGCTGGGCAATTATTGGCAGCTGTTTTTATTATTTGGTCCAAGTCATACATTTAAAATTTTTTTTTTTTTTTTTTATAACATTTTAGTTTTATGATGAATTAAATTAATATGGAGGGACAATTATATTTTTGTCTACAAAACTCAGTTCAAACATTGAAGTCTATGCCTTCAGATCAAAATATGTTTAAGATCATAAGAAACATTTCAGGCAAGTATTCAAAACATTTGACCGGTAATGTACCTTGTGCCTTAAAGGAACTAGTGGTTAGCGTGATTAGCTCATGATAAACTTGTTTTTGTTCAGCAGCTTTAGACTTGCAGTTTGACTGTATACTGACAAAACCTTATAATTGACTTACTGACCAAAGTAAGTCAGTAAGTTTTAGTCTTTTAGAATGCTACAAAAAAAATTACAAATGTGCTGAATTACATTACACTGATCATGATAATGAGTGAATCTTACGGGTTTGCTTATGTAATGCAACTTACAGTACATACATTACAACATAAAACATGGGTTATTATTAGTTCATGTTTACCCAAAGCAACAGCAGATCAGTTAAAGAGACGGTCCCTGTAGAGCAGTGGTCCACAAACTGCTGGGTTGGGACCCCAAAATGGGTTGCAGGCCTGTTCTGATAGGACAGAAGGGAAAAAAACAAAACAAAGTTTAATGCAAATAATACAATGCAAAAAAACATATTATTGTGCATATAGGATAGCAAAAATAACTAGGTTTATTAACTTTTTAAAGGGAGGAGAAATGCTTTGTTGTTTATGTCAAAGGCAATGTGTCCAATCAAACTCAATGGTATTTTGCAGCAAATTCAGCTGTTACTTGGTAAATGACTATTACTAGTACAGGATTTAGCCCAATATTTGTTCAATGTGTCAAGCTGGTAAATCACACTTCTGCTCTTGTTTATACATTTACAAAATGCCATACAAAACTTCATGCCATAAGTGAGTTAATTTAACTTATTTTAATAAATTCTACCTACAAATATGATGTACATGTTGCTTAAATTTACTTAGTAAAAATATTTAATTCACCACAAAAAAAAATGTTCAGTGTTGGTGTCCTATGTAAAATTTGGGTACTAAGTTAAACCAGTTGAGAGCCACTTGTCACGAACCCCGCTCCCTCGCTCCGCCCCCTTCAGCTCGTACGCTCTTTTTCCTCCCTCGGGCTTCCACGCCCGTTTTGCTCGTTCGAGATTGCACACTCGTTTTGCTATTACGAGCTCCCATGCTCATTAGCAGGTCTCCCTCCTCGCTCGCTTCCCGCTCCCAATCCCCAGAACATTATGACCACCTGCACTCACGTCATCTGCACTCCTGCACATTAGTTTCACCTGCACTCGTCTCATCACCTTTCATTGTTTACACCTGGACCTTCCCCTATAAATACCACAGCACATCCGTTTCACGGGTGTTGGTTATTGTATTTAGATTCCCGTGTCTTTGCCCCCCGCTAGTCTCGTCTAGTTTTGACCCCCCTGTGATTCGTTACCCCTTAGCTTGCCAGCTCTCTTGTTCCCCTAGCTCCCCTGTTTAGTCCTTCCCGCTACTCACTTTGATTCCCCGGCTTTTGACCCTACGCTTCCCTCGACGACGATTCTCCCTCTGGTTTTGCCCTTTGTACTTTTGCCTGCTTTGCTTTTATTTAATAAAGCAGTTTTTTCCCGAAATTGTGACTTTCTCAACTTGTGTTCGCTACACCACTGCTGCAACTACTCTGCACCCTTGACATCAACCATTAAACATAAACTTTAGGGTATATACCTCCACCTCAAACAGGCAGTGATGAATTGTCACACACAGCCATGTTGAATTTCAAAAGCTCAGTGGTCAAACCAAACAAACCGACTGTCGTTTTCTTTCCTGCTGTTTGTTGCAGTGGCTTATTATCTTTGACATGTTCCAGTGCCTAGATTTAAAATCGGTGGTACCATTCCTGTGTTTGACAACTGTCACACATCACAGAGCTTCACTTTAGAAATGCAAATAGGTGACCCTCCACCTTAGTCCTACATCTCCCTCTTCTTCTTCTCTCTAGCAACAATTACAATCAATTCTTTAACATCACAACATTCTGAAGAACAACTTATAAATTGTATGCATCCCCTGCTGGTCTCTTGGCGGCCAAGTTGACTTCACTGAAGCGTTTCTTTGATCCTGCACCGCTTTGATTCACATTTCTCTCACCCTTTTAGCTAATCATATCATTGGAATTTTGCTCTTTGTTCCTGACAGGTCTCGTCTTAGCTTGGTTTCTCTGCAGACACGCAGCCCTTCCCAGAGGGGGAGAACTGCTCCACAGCCCAGACAAAATCGAGTGCTGCTCAAAGATTTTATCCTCATCCTTTGAATCGACTCTCTTTTCCCCTTCATTCTCTACATTGACATCTCGGGGCTGGCGTTCCATCCCTCTCGGCGGCACAATTGGTATGACATGGTTGGTGTTGTCAGTGTCATTCATCGTTTCATAAACGCTGAGCACAAGACTCATTAATCTCTATTACAATGATCAGATTTCTAAAATTAGGGGTTCGACACTGGAATATGGTGAATTGCTGATGGAATTTGATCCGTAAGTGCTTGTTTAACTGAACACCGCTGTCCTGTAGGCCTGTTTACAGTTGCGAACGGTTACGAATTAAAGGGGTTTGCATTATTCGGAGACTGATTTGTAATGTAGGGTAGTTTGCAGACGTTTAATTTTAATAAAAAGGAAAATAATTAGACATATTTGTATGCAAAAAGAGAATAATTGTGTTTGACAACTGGAAAGGCCATAGGCTCCATTGAAAATCACATTTCACAAGTGTTACTTTTAGCATGCAAGTCTTCACATGCATCTGCTTTTGTGGACAATTAAATGAATATTCTGGGTTCAGTACAAGTTAAGCTCAATCAACAGTATTTGTGAAATAATGTTGATTATCACAAAAATGGATTTCGACTTGTCCTTCCTTTTCTTAAAAACAAAAGCAAATATCTGGGTTCCAGTGAGGTACTTACAATGGAAGTGAATGGAGCCAATCATTGAATACTCACTGTTTCAAAACTATAACCATAAGACATAAACAATATGCGTATTAATATGATTTTAGTGTCATAAAATCGCTTACCTATTTTGTGCAACGTTATAGCCAATTTTACAAATTTGTTACCATGATGACGTATTGCTGTTGACACTAAAACCATAAAATCACCATAAAAACAACGCTTTAAACAACTTTACAGCTCACATAATAAGCAACATTTAACATAAGAATCAATGAAGTGCTTTTATAAAATTGCCTCACCTTTCCACCTTTAAAACCTCAAAAAATTGTCTCCTTTCACTTTCATTGCCTTATTGTAACCTACATTTTGCTTCTTTTTTTTTTAAGAAAAGGAGGGACAACACTAAATATTTTTTTTGTGGTAATCAATATTATGCCACAAATGCTTTCGATTGAGCTTAACTTGTATTGAACCTGGAATATTCCTTTAATATCCAACAATGGATACATCCAATGCAGTGTTACATAACATATACCTTATTGCACACACAGTTTCTGTTCTAAAAAGTCTTCTAATGGCTGGAACGTACAGATTAATATCAAGCAACTTGTGAGGTTGTGCTAATGAGATAAGAAGTGTGACTCATAGAAAATATATAGTCTATCAAAAGATCTTAATCACTCTTTTAAACAGCTACATGCAGTTGAAAGAGGTGCTGAGGTTACAGAAAATTATGTTATCATAAGCACTTTTTAAAAAACATTTAATAAACAAAATTTGTATTCTTGTATTCAGGTTTTCCTTTTGAACTTCATCCTTCAAAATGTTGTGGCTGATTCCAAGTATTGTGCTCAACAGTCTGTGGTTAGATTTTCTGAGAATTAAAAAAATTAAATAAACCCATCAGTGAATTCTATACAGTGGGAAAATATGAAATAATCATGATAATCTTGAAAGGTTTCACTGTGGTAAAAAGATCATTAGTGAATATTGTGAAGTTATGATTTAGCCTACCTTTTTTTCCACTCTCCAGATACAAATTAGTCTGTATATGATTAACTGAGAAATGAAATAAATATATTTCATCAGAATAAATTAGATGAACATATTGTCAAAAGCCAGATGTTTAAATCTTTCAAAAAAAAAAGTGATTTTACGATAAAGCACTGTTACTAAATAATATATATTATTTATATACCCCTATTTTATATAACCCATTCTACTAATTAATACAACTTTCAAAAGGGTTATTTAAAAGTAAACTAGCCTGTTTATTCATTTTTTCTATATTAGACAAACCCTGTTATGTTGAATACTGCTGCTGGTTTGTTAAGGGTTCTTGAGTTCACAGCATGCTGTACACTGTGACATTAAAAAAATTGTTCAACCAAAAATGAAAATTCTCACATTATTTATTCACCCTCATGCATCCCAGATGTGTGACTTTCTTTCTTCTGCAGAACACAAATCAACGATTTTTAGAAGAACATCTCAGCTCTGTCGGCCCATGCAATGCAATTGAATGGTGGCCAGCGCTTTGAAGCCACAAAAAGAACATAAAGGCAGAATTAAAGTAATCAATTATTAATGCAATTATCTAATCAGCCAATCGAGTGGCAGCAGTGTAATGCATAAAATCATGCAGATATGGGTCAGCAACCACCAATGTGGTCTTCTGCTGTTGTAGCACATCCGCCTCAAGGTTCAACATTTTGTGCATTCTGAGATACCATTCTGCTTTAATATACTACAGTTGTCCAGAGTGGTTGTCTGTGTTAATGTAGCCTTTCTGTCAGCTCGAACCAGTCTGGGTTTTTCCTTTGACCTCCCTCATCAAAAGGAATTTTCTGTCCACAGAACTACTGCTCACTAGTCATTTTTTGGCACCATTCTGAGAAAACTTTTGAGACTGTTGTGTGTTATCCCAGGAGATCAGCAGTTACAGAAATACTCAAACATCCCCTCTGGCACCAACCATCATTCAAAGGTCCAAATCACTGAGATTGCATATTTGCCCATTCTTATATTTGATGTGAAAATTAACTCAAGCTCCTGACCCATATATGCATGATTTTATACATTACACTGCTGCCACATGATTGGCTGATTAGATTATCGCATGAATAAGTAGGTGTACAGGTGTTCATAATAAAGTGGCCGGTGACTGTATATGTCATTTTTCAAGAAAGTCAAACACATCTGGGATGGCATGAGGGTGACTAAATGATGAGAGAACTTTTATTTTTGGATGAACAATCCCTTTAATAAATTACACTGTTTTTTTTTTTGGTCTATTATTACTGTTTGCTGTTTCTTTTGTCATCACTGTTAGTTATTTGCTGTGTGGAAATGTTAAGAGCTCATCCTTTAAATAATAATGTATTTGTTGATTGTCACCATTTTGGAGGTTAATGTGATGTGTTGATGGTCTATGTGCATCTTTGTTGCAAGATATACTCTTCAATAGACACAACAAATCTTACAAGATCTCATTTAACATTGCACATGATAAAGAATAAAGATAAAGAGTTTTCTGTGTTGTTAATCTAAAATAATTGGCAAACAAGAGAACAGTGGTCAGTATATTATTCTGCCTTTTTAAAAACTTTTCTTCACCGTTTATTTTTATATAATTATTTGTTTTTAATTTTGCATAGCAAAGCTTAATATTTTAGTTGTGTGAGGTACTTTTATCAAAAGTAAAAAAATAAAAATAATAAAAAATATATTTTGCATCACGTTGCCATTGAAAGTTTACTCAACTTTTGAGAACTCTGACCCCAAGATAACTGACACAAATTATAATGCCATATCTTGCAGATTTTTATCACGATCCACACTTAAGTCCACACTTAAGGTTTGTTAATAGTTCTTTGCAGCACCTTTTAGATTGGAACCCCTTCTTATCAATAACTATTTTCACTATAAGGGTTCTTGAGTTGATCATATGTTTATTTGTAGATTCACTGTAAAACGTTGTGATGCTACATTATAGGGTCTTCAGATAAGAACATTAGTGCTAGGTAACATTTGATAACAAATGTGAAGGTCTGAAGATTTTCCAAAGAACCCTGGAACTTAAAAAAAGAAAGAAGTTTCTTATATGTAACCCCCTTTATGGAATCTATAGAGTGTAAGCAAACTTTTCAAATGACAACCCTGGTCCTTGATCAGTCCAAAGCCACACAATGAAATCATCAGCAATTATTTCTAACAAATTTATTGGAGTTCCAAGAAAAAAATACAAATTTAGAGAGGAAGAGTGCACAAATAAAATGAGAGTCTAAAGCCCTCCCCCTCACGATAATGAATCATTCTAAGAATAAGAAGTGATGGTGAGACAAGGGGAAGGAAATTAGTGTTTAGTGGCACAGGTACTATAAATTGTGACACATTTCCTCAATGCTGTGAGAGCTCTTCATTGATAAGTGACCGAGACAGGTGCTGATATGAGCAACTGGCGTCAGTGTCTCCAATTTGTCCTTCTTCTGTTCTTTACCCCTAAGTCCATGGCTGAGTATGTCGAAGAAGGTAAGAGATTTCACTTTTACCCCTCTGTCTTAATAAACAGTGTCTTATTTAAATAACTATATCTGTTGTTTAAAATAACTTCTGAATTAATTGAGAGTACAATTCATTGTTATTGTCATGTGACAGATTATGTTGTGATTTCAGCCACTTTGATTAGAGATATCGATACATGTATTACTCCGGTTGAAAAATCACACAGATAAATCGATTACATCTCAGAAGTGCATTCTATATACAATTATACAGATAGAGCTCTTAGGAAAGCACCTGAAAATTAGTACTGTATGTGTAACTGTAGCCAGCTGGTAGGTAGCTGTGCAGTGTGTAAACCTCACTCCCCTGGCCTCAAGAGGCACACTAGCAACTGACACTAAAGACTGTAGCCTTTAGCCTCCTTGTTAGCGCTCCTGCCTCCCATGCCAGAGACATCAGTTTAAATCCTGCTCGAAGCAGGTAGAGCAGGACCTTTTACAGTGGTGCCGTGACCCGGAATGGAGTGAGATTTAGGGGAATGAGAGTTACGGTAGCCAGCTAGTAGGTAGCTTTACTGAGTGTAAACCTCACTCCCCTGGCCTCAAGAGGCGCACTAGTGACTGACACTATAAGCTGTAGCCTTTAGTCTCCTCGTTAGAGCGCCTGCCTCCCATGCCATGATGCTGGTTCGAATCCCACTCAGAGCGAGTCTAGGAAAGGTTACATATGTACAACAGTAACCTCAAGTTACCTGAATTATGACTAACACTTACATAATGATTAAGATCTTCTTATGTGTTCCAATGAAGAAAGAAAGTCATACAGGTTTGGAACAACATTAGGGTGAACTATTTTTTAGTGAACTATCCTTTTAAGGCAACAAACACTAATGTCATAATCTGTTCTTTTCATGATTTAGACCTGTACAAGATTGACATGGACAAGATTGATATGAAGATCAGTAATACATCACATGTTATCAGTGTAACATGGAAGCCACCAAATAATAAGAGCGATCCCAGGTGTTATACAAGCGAAGTACAGTGCAAAAGCCAATGTGTCAAAGACTGGGAGGTACTTCACCACTGGACACCCACAGACACTTACACAATAAGGAACAATACTTTCTAGTATACCAATACTTTCAAACTGCTCTAAGGCTAACTGTGAGCAGGACGTAGAAGCAATTAAGATTGTGTTTGTTTGATGTGATGTGACTGAAAAAAATATAGTTGCACATCTAATTATACATCTAGTTATATAAATATTATTTCTGAAAACACCTACATTCATTGTGCTCTGGATGCTGGTTTTTAGCAAATTTGCTCATGTCCCTACAAGGAGTCTTTATTAGCTTAAAGGAATATTCTGAGTTCAATACAAGTTACAGTAAGTTAAATCAACAGTATTTATAGCATATTGTTGATTACCCAAATTTGACTAATCCATCCTTTTCTTTAAAGAAATGGCAACAAAGTTGTTAAATTGGCTATAACTTTACACAGAAAAGTTAATCACACTAAAATCATGTTAACCTGCATATTGTTTATGTTTTGTGGCTAAAGTTTTGAAACAGTGAGTATTTTAATGTTTATAGATTGGCCCAATTCACTTCCATTGTAAGCGCCTCACTGGAACCCAGAATTTTGCTATTTTTGTTTTTAAAGAAAATGAGAGTTATGTAAAATAAATGTTTGTGGTAATTGATATTATGCCACAAATGCTGTCGATTGATCTTAACTTGCATTGAACCCGGAATATTCATTTAACCAGCAAACCTCCCTTGGTCAACCAGTTTCATTTGAAAGCTAATGTAAGTTGATCATCATTTATTTTATATTATTTTTTGCTGGTGAACAACATGGAAAATAGGTCCACTAGCAAGACCAGTAGCAAACAAGCATAAAACCACTTAAATTTCCATGCTGGTCTAAGTTGTTTTTTAGGGATTATATTTGATTTACTGCTTATTTCCTCAAATCTCAGGCAACTGACTGAACTGTTCAAAGCAAAGTTAGAAAATATAAACAAAGATATCTTTGTGTTTGTACTTTTGCAGAGAGGTCTGAAGTATAAACTTGAACACAAAAACGAGGAGTATGGTTTAAACATGTCTACTCTCAGTATGAAGAAGAATTACGATTTCAGAATAAGAATGATGCTGAGTTGCATAGGAGGGGAATGGAGCAATTGGACACAAGTGCAACACTGGGGAAATAATACAGGTAAAATCTCTTGGTCTTTGGAAAACATGCATGTGTTTAAGTTAATGACATACATGGCAAAAGCTGTAAAAGCAATGTATTGGCCATATATATATATATATATATATATATATATATATATATATATATATATATATATATACACACACACACACACACACACACACACACACACACACACACACATATATAGTCAGCCCTGTGATGGCCAAATGCAATGTTAATGGTTCAAGAGTAAATTTTGATTATATTTAGTTATAATAAGGGATGATAGTTTTGTTTTTTATTTCTTTTTGAACTTTTTATTTTGTGAAATAACAAGCAGTTAGAATGCAAGTAAATATTTTGTTCACAGATGCTTGTATGGAAGAATCATCTTCCTACATATGGATTTATGTTTTGATACCTGTGCTGCCAATGACCGGCTTACTTCTAATGTATCTGTTCACACAAGAGAGGTGAGTATAACCAATGCTTAGGTTATTATAATACTCTCCTTGCACTGTTTTTCTAAGACATCTAAATGATGATGCCATTTTTGTCTTAAAAGCATTAGAAGACTGATTCTTCCTGTGGTACCAGATCCCAAACACTTAAAAAATAAAATAATAGACATTGACCAGTCTCAGGTAAGGCTAATGTTGTCCATCATATCAGTTGAAGAATGATATACATCTGAAATCATTTTGCCCGTCACTTCCATTCAAAGTGGTGGAGCAACCTTACACAGTGCAGTGAGGAGTGCACAACAACAGATATTGAGATTATCAACAAAAGTGAAAGAGATGGGGATGACCAGACTCTGGTAATTCAGTCCATGGGTATCAGCCCCGCCCCGAGCAACAAGACAACATGTACAGCATCTACTCCTCTGAAACCCCCTGCTTGAACTCACAGAAGGTATTGGGGTATATCACCCTTTGAGAGTTATTTCTGTTATCAAGTCATTGAAATCATACTGACGAGCCGCTTTTAAAGACATCATTAAATCAGAATTGAAGTTTGTTGCTTTTAGTCCATGTCTAGCTTTGAAGCCATTTTTAAGCAGCCAAGTCTAAAAAGTTGACAAAATTACTTTTAGCTCATAAACCCATGTACTATATACAGTCTTATATAGTCTTTCTATTCTGGTAAAATGGATACAAAGTATAGTGTGTTTCAATCTGTAAAAATCCTCTTAATTTCTTTCCATAGTGAAACTGATTGTAAATTATTATTTAAAAAAAAAAACAGACCTTGACCTAAGAGATTGTTAATCAAATGTATATGCTTCTGTTAAAGCCATCAGGTCGAGTCATTTATACATTATTAGTGAAAATCCCGACAAAAAAACTATACTACCCATGCTCATGAGGGGAAAGCTTCACCAATCAGAAAATTGCAGCAAACAAACCAGCAAGAGCCCTGCAGCAACCGTCCACTTCCATGATGCACATTAAATGACACAATCAAGTGTCATTTAATGTGCCAACACAATTTCTTATAAATTTGTGTCAATAAAATAAAAAATATATTGTTTTTATATACATATTTTAATATTTCCATTGTTTTTTTTTTTTTTTTTTTTTAACGTCATTCTCAATGCATCATGGGATTGTAGTTCATTACCTCATTAAAAATGTTAAGTACTGCACTTTTGTCTTTTTGTCCGATTTAAAAAAATTATTAAACAGATAAAATCTTTTTTGGAAGAATTTTGTGAAATCCCAAGAAAAAAGAAAAAGAAAAAAGAATGTGAAAAATACTTACGGAATTAAGAAAGTGAAAAAAGTGTGTAGGACTCTATTGATTATTCATTTTGCATTATGCAGATTTTTGGCCAATCAAATTCTGGCAAGACTGTGAATATCCGTCCATTTGCAACAGACTTTATAGAAAATCGTGTTTCATTGCTGTTATGTAACTAAAGCCATATGGCTTATTATTATTTTTATTTTTTTAAAGGGACTTCAATATGATCTGCCCAACCTTTCTGTTTCAATAGGAAATGTATCAATACAGGACAGAAAACTGCCCTCATCAAATAATTTCATGGGGTCATTAAGACTGGTGTAGCATTTTACAACCTTCATTGGTTTATCTTCTAAAGTAAAAGGGACTGTGGAAAGTGTGCTGGCTGGAGATTGGAAACAAAACATCTCGTCTTAAGTTTGCGATCAAACTTCTGCTTAAATCAACCGGCACCGATTTAAAGACACAGAAAATCCTCTGACCATTTTTGCTTCTAATAAATTATGTGTGCAGTACAATAGTTGTACAATGGAGGGCACTCTGACTATCCTGAAATGTTAAAGAAGAGTTGAAAAATATCAAAGCCAGCAAGGAACACCCTCCTCACAGCATCGCATCCCTCTCTTAAGGGAGGATATACGTTAATTTGAAGACTGATTTAAAAGATTAATGTGAAACTGCATAATAGATGTGGAGTTCCAGTGTGATGGCATAACAAAGCCAGGGCAGCTGCCATGCACTTCGATCTGTTGTAACTGATGAACAGGAAA
The DNA here is from genome assembly GCF_025860055.1 of Xyrauchen texanus. Lineage (NCBI taxonomy): Eukaryota > Metazoa > Chordata > Actinopteri > Cypriniformes > Catostomidae > Xyrauchen > Xyrauchen texanus. The sequence goes on along the minus strand of NC_068289.1, from coordinate 32,342,599 downwards.
GGAGAATATTATGAGCAAATAATCATTCAGAGATAGAACAAGGATATCAAAAGTGAATAGCACACAGGTGGATAAATGAAGACAAAAACATATGCTCAGTCTCAATTGTACCTGTTGCAGAAAATATTTCATATTTAGTTGCTATTCCAAAAGTCTGAGACCATGTTGAAATGTTTTTCCCCCCTTCATTTAAACCTGTATATAAGCTGTATATGATTTTGAAAAGTTATGATGTCACATGAAAAAAAAGAGAGAAAAAAAAATGGTGTCACTAATAATATGAAAGCAAATCATATTAACCTTGTAAATGTCTTCATACAAAAGGTCTGATTTACTTGCTTCCATTGAAACAGTTCCGTTGAAGATTCTCTTTGGAACATTCTAAAATCATGCTGGGATTACATAGATCATCAGGTTTCATACTAACTTTTGGAGTCCATGCCAGCTCGGGCACATGCATTAAAGCAAAAGAGGCTAAAACTAAATAGGGCTACTAAGAGATTTTGAAATAAATGTACATTTTTCAATTCCACTTTTCATACAAATTCTTATACTAATAATGCAGTTTGATCAATGAAAACATTATATTACATTAGAAAAAAAATGCAAAATACATTTGCATTTTTACTAGTGGTCTCAGACTTTTGCACCCCAATCATGCTTTTTCATGTAAGACATGTATTTCTTTGTATATAAAGAATTCAGCAAAGTAGCCCAGAAGAAAGCACTGGAAGATCTGTGGCCAGTGGATTCTGTCTCTCTTGTAATGCATGAACAACATGATTTATAACTTTTTGTTATATTTAGATGTTGCCAAGGCAAAGAAAAAATATCCTTTGTATGTTTTTTTAGCACTTGTAATAATCTTTAAAACTTAAAGTTCTTCTGAAAAAAAAATATATATATATATATATATATTTATTTTACTTTAAGAAACCTTCTATCTTTGTATCCACCAATGGTTTCATGTTGCTTACTCTCTCTGACAAACTCATGGCCTGTGTGAGGATGTGTTGAGGCCTTGATGGAGAGACCGTAGAAATAAAAAAAGAAAAAAATTTGATCAACAGAAAAGATAAAAAAAGTGCCAGCTTTACTCAAACTGATAAATAATATCAGATAAAGTGCTTTCACTATATGTAATTTTCCATTTTTCGAATATTTGCATATTACTCCTTAGCATCTAAGCATTATACAGAGAGTCCATTTTCCAAGAAGAGGATGTTGTGTTTGTATTTCTGAGATGAGAACTGCATATTTGGAGTTAGTAGCAGTAGTCACTGTTATATCAGAGTTCACAGCTGAAGTCTTCATACCTCCTTCAGCTTACATAAGAGAAGCAACAAACAGCTTGCAATTAATAAATTAAGTATGTTAAATATAGCTTACAGTCATGTTTCTGAAGCGCTATTTAATACTAATCAACACTCCAACAATGACATTATTACACTTTACACTTTTAATTATACATTGTGCTTTCTGTCTGGCAAACGGGAATGAATCGGGTTCCCTGGTGGATTGTTCTCCGAAACATTAAGCAATAACGTGTGGGTATACTGTATCTGTGATGGTTTTTGCTCTTAACAACTAGGAAACACACACACACACACACACACACACACACACACACACACACACACACACACACACACACACACACACACACACACACACAAGAGATCTGCCTTGCTGGACTAAAATGTTTTATTTATTGTAATGTTTTAGTGGGGGACGACCCAGATCATGCATTCATTATCATAAAGGCCTCAAGACATTCTACACAAAGAGTGAGATGAGTAGTATGCGTTATACAGCACCGAAAGAATGCGCAGGTGGAAGAGTGACTTCTGTGGAAGCTTGATCGCAACTAGCTGTGGCGACATGACAGAAGATGACAGTGTCAAAGAGCTGCTATCTCTAGCACATAAACTGTCCCTGAAGCAGACTCTTAAGGGAGATGTGAAACACTACACATCTCTTTTTTCCCCCCATTCAGCCACGTTTTCACTCTCATCAACATGTTTTTAATATGCTACGTTGAGTGTGTCAGAGCCCCCAGGCAATAACTGGTGGATGACAAATGTTACTGCAAGCAAACCCACTGGAGGCTGACCATATTGTACTGTACCTGTGTTGGGCTTCTTCATACTCATTTTTGTCAAAAGTTCAAATGCAGGAGTGCCTCTTTTGTCACCTAGCCTAGGATGTGTGTGTGGTGTTGCACAGAAGTTGAAGATTCTCGCAAAAACTCGATAATATAACTGTAGAGGCCCTCTTTTCTATTCAATTATTTAGAGTTGGAATATGGAAACAAATACCTTCTTATGGTATTTTTTGCTATCTAAATTTACATATGCTCTGAACACAGATATCAAATTGAAAATCCTTTGGACCAGTATGCACAGAAGTGCTGACAAATGCCTACTTGGTAAATATATTTCTGCTTGTTGCAGGCTAATATATTTTCTCCTTTCTTCCCTCCTTATCTCCTGCCTAGCATTTCCAGAGAAGGAAGTATACAAAATTACTCTGCCCTGTTGCCATTAAATTGTATTAAAGCTTCAAGAAGTGATCATTTCCACACCTTTTACAGGTATATCATAACACCTACGCACTTTTGCACTTGATAACATGTCACTGCCAAGCAGTGGGGCAATGCTTCTAATTATGTTGAACTCAAATAAATACATTATTTGCTTTCCACCGGGTGAGGGTGACAGGTTTGCCAACAGCCTGACAAATGGAAGAATCGATTGTAAATGCAACGTGTGTACATAACATACAGCCGTGGAAAGAGAGCCTCAGACAGTGTGAGAGCTTGACAGACCTTTTTTTTACCCTCCTGTGTTAACAGTCTTACCGCTCCACTCAAAATAAAGCTCTGTTTGAGTATATGGTCTGTGTTGCAATCAGCCTGATTGTGCCAGTCTGATCTGGTATTCATTAGTGTTTATTAGTTGTGACCTCACCTGCAAGTTGAGCCTGTCACTATTAAGCCCGTTTCTGCATCTCTGCCACTTGCTAAGACTCTCCTATGTGGTTACTGAAGAAGAAGCCAGACAGACAAATTACACAAAAAGATTTCAGAGTATGAAGCAACATGTCATTGGGTTGGTGTATCGATTAACAATTGTTTGTGAAAACCAAAAAAAAAAGAGATTGCCAGCTTGGCAGTAACTTTCCAAAGAAACCCTTGTGTCTGTGCAAGGATAGATTTGATTATTATTTTTTGCCACTAGCATAAAGGAGAAGGTGGTCTCAGCAGAGAATGAGGAGGATGCATGGCCTTGGGGGTGGAGCCAGCAAAGAGTTGATGTTGTATTCAGTTACATCCAAAAGTCAACCTGAAACTTTTCTGTTGTTCCTTATGGATGGATGAATGGCATACATTCATTAAATGGTGCTTTGTTCCAAAACCTAGTGAGCTGCCTACATAGGCAGTATTTTAAGGCATCATAGGAACGTTTCTGATGCGAAAGCTATTCCAAAAGGTGTGCTGCAAAATTATGCTGCCCTCTTAAGTGCATGTCCACACTAATCTTTCATTCGAAAATACATTGATTTTGATATGTTTACACATCTCATTAAAATGGCATTTCCCCTCCACCAAAACTTTCGAAAACGCTCTCTATTACTGCATACTTTGGAAAACTATGGCGTTAGGAAAGTTTTCAAACATAAAGGGATTAATGTGGACGTGGTCTAATACAGTTTTTCTCTACTATTTGATTCCAAAACCCCATTGTCCAAGACAATTATTGTTATAAATTATTATAACATGTGACAATGGAGCATGACTGCAAATGTGATATTGCTTTATACAACAGTTCAACAAACAAGTAAATAAATAAGAAAAAACTAAGGACTGTCCCAAAAAACCCTCTTGGGTTTGGAACTACTTTCTAACTTTCTAATGCCAAGTATCTGGATCTGATGTGCTAGTTCGTAAGATGTGCCTAAGCATCTGTTTCCAATTTAAAATGTCACTTTAGAACTAGTAACGATGGCTTGAGCTGTTTCTAACAAGTTATTGGACGTGTGTGTGTGTGTGTGTGTGTATGTGTGAGTGAGAGAGAGAGCAATTGAGCGTGATTACATGTGTGTTTCTACTCACAAGCAGAGATGAACAGTATTGCTGAAGCTGTTATTTCAGCTCTATTTCTCATCTGTTGTGTGGAAGAAATCTGCTCTGAGCGATCGTCAAATGATGCTGCCTATTGCATGTGCTATTGGAATTATCCAATGAGTATTTCACTCATGTTCAAATGTTTTATTGTCAGAGAGAAAACATGGAGGACGCCAGTTTCATTCTTGTATATGTCTTGGGAAACTCTTATTTTGACACCGACAAAGAATCAGTACCCTGCTCCACTGAGTTGAAACTGTTAATTTAACTCTATTTCTCAGCTATAATGTAGCAGTAATCCTAACGATCATGGAGTGAGAGACAATGGCGGATGACTTCAGTGAAACCAACACAGCCTCTTTCAACATCAACTCATAACTTGCTCATTCCACATCCAAGATGGCCTTTGCCGCCACCTGCTGGTTGAAATCTTAAATGTCACAGGGATCAATGAAAATCCCCACATATAGCTGCTCTTACACATCTGCACTGCTCTTAACACTTTAGTATAAAACACCACAAACACAACCGGAAAGATACAAACAGTGCAGCTTTTGAGGAATGAAACTGTTTTATAATATATTATAGCTTATTAACTTATTTTGAAAAATTCTACATGGATTTGAGGTCCTTTTGGAATTTTGCTGATGTTGAGAACCACTGGTCTAGTATACCTTCTTTTGGCATAATTCTGAGGCAGCATCACATGTATCATTTGCTGATGCCAGAATGCATTCTGAAAAACTTAAAAAAAGGTATGAAACACATAGGGGTGGCGTATAAAGGGGGACTCTGGCGGCTCACTAAAGGGGGTGCACCCGTCCAATCGTGACGTTAGCTTAGCAACATGCTAATGGAAAACTCTATTTACACCAATTGAGTGCTATTTGCATGGAGTTCATGCCTATGTAGACCATTCCGTATAAGACTCTCGTGGGATTCCCTTTGAGTTGGCCTTGGAAGGCAGCTGTCTATCTAGGCAATTGGCAGCAAGGCAGCTTACTAGGTTTTCAAACAGTATGTTTATGTTATATAAAAATTATGCTTTTTATGTGTTGGAAAAAGATCACAGATTTGTGTACTGCACAGAATATGTGGGAGTAAAGTCTTTGTAATGTAAAGTACAAAAATAAAGTTGTTGTCCCATCAACTCATTTAGGGACCTTCTAGAAATAGATTCATAAATAGGGTGCTGAGGTACATCAAGCTGACTAATTAGGTGTAACATGACTAATTGTATGTACACTAGTAATAAGATCTTTATCACTTGGCGCTTCACTAGGGGAGGCAATTTGTGAAAACTGATTTGCCAATATCAAATGCTGCCAACGTCAACATGGTCCTGCTCACTATGGGAGAGAAACCCTTCATATAAACCTACTCATAAGACACACAGAGAGATATGGACACATACAAACACACACCGGCCTTCTACCGAGAATATCTGTCTGCTCCAGAGGTGTCATATTATGCCAGTACAGCTGCTGTGAGATGTTTTTTCCATTATTATTAAGTATTCACATTTACAAACTAGCCCTGTTCACAGATGAAGTCTTACCTTATAAATTATAGATGCTGAAACAATCTCTAAAACATGTTCATTAAAGACAACGCTTTCTTTTAAAAAAGGGTACCCGCTCATAAATATTTCTTAAAAGCAAATTTCCACGCACACACACACACACACACACACAAAGAAAAGACTCCTTCCTCGACATCTTGAACATGTGAGAGGCATCGCATCATCCTTCATTTGCAGACATGCAGAGGACACACGCATAGACACACACACAGAGACAGGGGTGCGATTGCGTTGTCTGCACCAGTGATGCCTCTCTCTTGGAAAAGCTGAGCTCACGTACGCTTGCCTGCTCTGGAAGTGATGTTTGTGTGGATGACACATATGATGCTTTAATCTCAGGCTCAGCTTGTTGAGCATCAAATTGAAATATCCTGAACAGATGTAAAAACACATGTGAGCCTCAATGCACAAGCTGTGCCGAGCTTTGTTTCATCTGCTGATGATGGGAGCCTTAAGGAGATCTTTTTAAAATTTCATCACTATTCAAAAGGATAATTAATACGTACCCCCAGGCTTTGATTATGCTCCTCTTACTGTGTACGGCTGGTGTGGAGATAATGAGACACTCATCAGTTGCAGCCAGAGCTCCCCAACAAACGCACACAGTTTGCATAAGAAACTGGCGATTCTGAAAGGTGCACCCAGCCCCACGTTAATTGCATTCAAAACGTTTAGGCGATGTGATGCACCTTTTTTTCTGTGTTGAATCGTGATGTACATGGGCCATTTCCCTGTCATTTGTGGCCCAAATGAGAGAAAGGATTTGGGGACTCTGGGCAATGACCAGGAAGGGGCTTTCACAATGACAGGTGTTTGGGGAGACTATAATGAGAGTTGTCAAGTAGAATGCAGCTTGGTGGCCATTTTTTTCTACCAGTTTTCCCAGGGAAAAAAGCATAACCTTTGACCCAGACATTCTCCTGACACTGAGTTGTAGGCAATTACCTGGCAGCTCTGGTCTACAATGCTGCAACTTGTCCCGGGCTAGGATCTATGAAGTAGGTTGCACCTGCAGTATGGGAGCCCTTGGTGGCATGGTGTGAAACCTTTACATGTGCAAAATGTAATGACACCACGGCACCCAAGTCATTGGATAAGGAAGTAATGGACTGATTTTGAAATTTCAGAGACAGCTATGTTTTCTATAGCATTCCAATAACCTTGCCTACCATCCTGGTCATTGCTGGTGACAAGAGACAGAATTGAAAATTCTATTTCAAAATGTATACAAAATACAGTATATTAAATAAATAAAAAAGGAATTACATATTTGCTGTTAGATAATCAGGTCAACCAGACCTTCCTTATAATTTGTAATCAGTCAAATATTTCTCTGTTAGCAAATATGTCATTGAGCATCTTCAAATAATGCCTTAAAAAAATTTCAGTTCAAAATGACCTTTATTTACTTTAAACAAGTCATCAAACACACCTCTACAAGTGATAAAACATATGTGCGTTGGCAAGGAAACTCGCATATGCGCAAATTTGCACTTAAACTGGACCTGAGTGATACAACCGACCCTGAAAACCACAATCATTTCAACTTTAAAGTTTGTTCGAGTCTTTTATGGCAATAATGAAAACATGGACTGATACAGGAAATATATTACAGGTAAAATTGAAATTCATAATTGTTTTTCAGTTGTCTCCATGGAATGATTATACTGTAAATTTAATACATTAATAGGTTTCTGATTTAATGCTGTCAGACTTTGGATCTGTACATTTCAATTTATCATCCTAATTTTGTGTTCAGTTTTAAAGGGTGTTATCCAGAAAACAGTAGTGAATGTTTTTCTCTTTTTCAGTATTGTTGCTTTATTAATATTCCCTACAATTGTATATGTACGAATCATATGCAATCTAAAGGACTGTGGTTATTTATATAATAATTATTATATTAGTAGATACCATGTGCCCCCTTTGTTTTTCATTTATATTTTTAAAGCATTATAAAGTGAATCTGGACTTTATGTGCATCAAATAATCATGTTTTGTGCATGCACTCTTTATATGTACAGCAAGGTTTAACCATGGATTTAACAAATAAAAAATATTTGTCCTGCATAGTGAGATTTTTTTGTCCTATATATATATATATATATATATATATATATATATATATATATATATTAGATGAAATCATGTTTAATGATCCTAAAACAAATACAAATAATTTAATTCACAAATTACACTGCCTTCGTTTACATTTCTAATGTACAACAATTTATAGCTTTTTTCCCTGCATGTGAATGCAGCAAGAAATATTGGAAGATGTTATCAGCAACCACTAATCTAGAATCATTTTTACGTGTCACTTATCGTTAAGGTGTGGATTTGGCTTTGGGAAACTGTCCAGCAGTAAAGGTGTTATGATATATATGGCTAAATGTTATATACCAGTTAGCTGGTCAATTAAGTGAGATAATTCTGCAATGAAATTCTCTATGTGAGAGCGTAATTCTTTACTAATTAAATGATCAAAAAACAGAGGCATGAAAGCAGAATACTCTGCCTACAAATTAGGACACACTGATCTGCAAGATCATACAGGTTTATTGGTTTTGTGTGTGTGTAATCTGGGTTTCAAGGCAAAATGCTTTGCCAATATACAGTTTTATTAAACTAGCATATTCAATTGAGGGTGCTCAAACTTTTGCAACCCTGCAGAACTGGGCCTGCATTTAGCTGGCAGTTGCACTAACATGATGGTAAAACAACAAGATACATTTCTTATCTATTAATTTATTATCGAATAGAAGTGTAGCCTACTAGCTCACTTTTTGCTGCACTACCATATACACTCACCTAAAGGATTATTAGGAACACCTGTTCAATTTCTCATTAATGCAATTATCTAATCAACCAATCACATGGCAGTTGCTTCAATGCATTTAGGGGTGTGGTCCTGGTCAAGACAATCTCCTGAACTCCAAACTGAATGTCAGAATGGGAAAGAAAGGTGATTTAAGCAATTTTGAGCGTGGCATGGTTGTTGGTGCCAGACGGGCCAGTCTGAGTATTTCACAATCTGCTCAGTTACTGGGATTTTCACGCACAACCATTTCTAGGGTTTACAAAGAATGGTGTGAAAAGGAAAAACATCCAGTATGCGGCAGTCCTGTGGGCTGAAAATGCCTTGTTGATGCTAGAGGTCAGAGGAGAATGGGCCGACTGATTCAAGCTGATAGAAGAGCAACTTTGCCTGAAATAACCACTCCTTACAACCGAGGTATGCAGCAAAGCATTTGTGAAGCCACAACACGCACAACCTTGAGGCGGATGGGCTACAACAGCAGAAGACCCCACCGGGTACCACTCATCTCCACTACAAATAGGAAAAAGAGGCTACAATTTGCAAGAGCTCACCAAAATTGGACAGTTGAAAACTGGAAAAATGTTGCCTAGTCTGATAAATCTCGATTTCTGTTGAGACATTCAGATGGTAGAGTCAGAATTTGGCGTAAACAGAATGAGAACATGGATCCATCATGCCTTGTTACCACTGTGCAGGCTGGTGGTGGTGGTGTAATGGTGTGGGGGATGTTTTCTTGGCACACTTTAGGCCCCTTAGTGCCATTTGGGCATCGTTTAAATGCCACGGCCTACCTGAGCATTGTTTCTGACCATGTCCATCCCTTTATGGCCACCATGTACCCATCCTCTGATGGCTACTTCCAGCACGATAATGCACCATGTCACAAAGCTCGAATCATTTCAAATTGGTTTCTTGAACATGACAATGAGTTCACTGTACTAAAATGGCCCCCACAGTCACCAGATCTCAACCCAATAGAGCATCTTTGGGATGTGGTGGAACGGGAGCTTCGTGCCCTGGATGTGCATCCCACAAATCTCCATCAACTGCAAGATGCTATCCTATCAATATGGGCCAACATTTCTAAAGAATGCTTTCAGCACCTTGTTGAATCAATGCCACGTAGAATTAAGGCCGTTCTGAAGGCTGAAAGGGGGTCAAACACAGTATTAGTATGGTGTTCCTAATAATCCTTTAGGTGAGTGTATATATATATATATATATATATATATATATATATATATATATATATATATATATATATTTTTAAATCAACAGTCTCAGCATGCCATCCAAACCTGCTGTCCAGACACCTCTGTTCTATACAGTATGTATGTATACAAGACGCACGCACGCATGCATGCATGCATGCACGCACACGCACACATACACATACACACACACCCTGCTGTTAGCTCTGCCTCCTGCTGTGCTGCCGTACAAGGGCTGGCTGTGTGCTGAGCTAGTCATGCAGCGTTCATCCTCTCACTGGGAAGAGGCTGGTATAGACAAAGCCCTGCCTGTAGGTACGATGTACGCCACATCAAGGTGCTCCAGAGTTTTCCTGTTGTGACAACTACTGGAGCAGCATACTCATCAGCCTGAGGACACATTTGCTGGTCCACCTCTGGGCCTGACACAACACCAGTGACAGGGTGACAATGAGTTAGTACTGGCTGGGATCTGGGGACACCTGCTGTAGCCCAGAGTAAACTGCATGGAGATGTGTGTGTATTCATATTTTAAAGTCCCCATGAAATGACTTGACACAGATTTCTTTCTGGTGTTGACATATTTCCAACTAAAAGAAGTCGGGACAAGACATATCCAAGGGCTTGTTCTTACACAGAATATGCACATATATTTATATATAATATTTTGGTCTCTTTATAACATCATTTTAAGTATTTAAATTTAATTAAATACTTCACATTATGCTTAATTCGTAATATGTACATTATTTAACCTGTTGATTCGCACCCCCTTTTTGAGCACAAACCACAAAAATGACATAACTGAACTTAAATGGTTGTATTTACTGAACCCTTTGGAGTATGGACACAGTTGTAGTATCTTTTGAAAGAAGACACTGTGGGCTTTATTTCCCAAGTTTCAGAATTAATATATATTGTTATTTTTTAATGTTAGAGAAGATGACATTTATAGTAATTGAAATAATTTGTGCTTAACATGTTTATATAATCTAAAAAATAATAATAAAATTACCAAGACAACCCTTTGGAGACAGGCTTGTTTTGTTTACGAGACTCTACTATATAAGATAATATACAGTTTTACAACATGAATGCTGATCAGATTGCATAGTTTGTTTAAGAACGATGACAATAGGGTAATTCTTTTAGGTGAGATCGAATGTAAACAATGGAGAATATATAAATATTTCTCAGATTTATCACTTTTATGGACAATAAGTGCTATTGGATGTTTTTCAATGAACGCTTGACATGGACAATTGACCCAAGTGTGGCGAACTGGATTCATCTGGTGATCCTGTTTTCATAACAAAGGTATGAAGTCCCGTTTTAAAATTGCATGTTTTCATTTGTACTCCTGGCACAAATAACTAAATTTCTGTTTCTGGAGCATTGCTATCGTGAAACAGAGATTGGATATCAATGTTGAACCCTTAGACCTTTGAAAAGATGTATAATTTGTTAACATTTATTACATTTATAGACAATAAATTATATATTAAATGTAAGCAGAGTGACATGGAGTGCGGGGGGATTGCGTATCAACAGGTTAAACATTATTCAAATGATTTTGATGGAAATTTGTCATGCAACTGAAATGCATAAATTGTCAAATTAAATTCAAAGAATATTTCAGTTTTTTTTTTTTAACATTTAAACATCTCAACTGTATGAAAAATTTCCATCAAACTGAAGTAATCTTTAATTGGTGTATACACTCACCTAAAGGATTATTAGGAACACCTGTTCAATTTCTCATTAATGCAATTATCTAATCAACCAATCACATGGCAGTTGCTTCAATGCATTTAGGGGTGTGGTCCTGGTCAGGACAATCTCCTGAACTCCAAACTGAATGTCAGAATGGGAAAGAAAGGTGATTTAAGCAATTTTGAGCGTGGCATGGTTGTTGGTGCCAGACGGGCCGGTCTGAGTATTTCACAATCTGCTCAGTTACTGGGATTTTCACGCACAACCATTTCTAGGGTTTACAAAGAATGGTGTGAAAAGGGAAAAACATCCAGTATGCGGCAGTCCTGTGGGCTGAAAATGCCTTGTTGATGCTAGAGGTCAGAGGAGAATGGGCCGACTGATTCAAGCTGATAGAAGAGCAACTTTGCCTGAAATAACCACTCGTTACAACCGAGGTATGCAGCAAAGCATTTGTGAAGCCACAACACGCACAACCTTGAGGCGGATGGGCTACAACAGCAGAAGACCCCACCGGGTACCACTCATCTCCACTACAAATAGGAAAAAGAGGCTACAATTTGCAAGAGCTCACCAAAATTGGACAGTTGAAGATTGGAAAAATGTTGCCTGGTCTGATGAGTCTCGATTTCTGTTGAGACATTCAGATGGTAGAGTCAGAATTTGGCGTAAACAGAATGAGAACATGGATCCATCATGCCTTGTTACCACTGTGCAGGCTGGTGGTGGTGGTGTAATGGTGTGGGGGATGTTTTCTTGGCACACTTTAGGCCCCTTTGTGCCAATTGGGCATCGTTTAAATGCCACGGCCTACCTGAGCATTGTTTCTGACCATGTCCATCCCTTTATGGCCACCATGTACCCATCCTCTGATGGCTACTTCCAGCAGGATAATGCACCATGTCACAAAGCTCGAATCATTTCAAATTGGTTTCTTGAACATGACAATGAGTTCACTGTACTAAAATGGCCCCCACAGTCATCAGATCTCAACCCAATAGAGCATCTTTGGGATGTGGTGGAACGGGAGCTTCGTGCCCTGGATGTGCATCCCACAAATCTCCATCAACTGCAAGATGCTATCCTATCAATATGGGCCAACATTTCTAAAGAATGCTTTCAGCACCTTGTTGAATCAATGCCACGAAGAATTAAGGCAGTTCTGAAGGCGAAAGAGGGTCAAACACAGTATTAGTATGGTGTTCCTAATAATCCTTTAGGTGAGTGTATATTTTAATGTAAAATGTTTAACTAAAATGAATGAACAACGACTTTTAAAACTTATTAAACAAAATTCATGTTTAAACAGTACAATTTGGTAAATGGTCTTAATAGAACACATTTTATAACAAAGCCTATTTAAATAAATCTAATAAAAAAAAAAAAATGATAGAACTTTTGCCAATATTTTTGGTGTATTGCCAACAGCCTTTTTTAACGTATTGTTTTTATTATTGCATATTATCATCAGTGTGTAGTGAGTTATCAAAGACTTATTTTATAACAGTGTCCTATACCACAAAGCTCCTTGAACAAACTCAGGGTTACAGGTTTGGTTTTGAGTTGATAAAACCAAACCAATCCAATCAAGCTTAACTGGTACCTTGATGCTGCTCAAAAACGTTATCCGTTAACTCAAGCTTTGATCCTGAGTTTATTATTAGTACGCGTGCACATGAATGAGTGACGTTTGCAGCAAACAGCCAATCACATGAAACACGGAAAGAGAGCGCAATTCAGATTCACTTCTAGCAAGAGCCAGTGGCGCCTGCAGCTGTACGGCCATACGCACTGTGCTCTCCGACAAACCTGAACATTTTTTTCACTGAGGATATTTAAGCAATAATGACGCATCTCCTGTGCTGATGTTGTCTGATTAAAAGAACCAGCAATGCCCGAATCACGAATGAATCATGCTTTTGAGTCAGCTCTTTTCAGTGAATTGGCTAAACAGGCTTGCAAAATGGTCTGAATTTATTTGTGATTCATCCAGTTCATTTGGACCGCTCTCTCGTGGAATCATTTGGAGTGGTTTCTCACTTATTAAAACAGTATCATGATATTTAAGGACACTTGAGAACAGCACTGGATAAAGTTAATATATATACCTATACATATACCTACAATCAACTGAAACAAAAAACTGCCTTTTTGAGAGGTAACTCTGAGAAAATTCAGCTAATGCAGTTCAATGTGAATAAGCTGTTCAAGCCAAAATTGTTTTTGTGGCCGCTAATGCTTTTTCAATCGTTTACCAGGTAAACATTCACTAGATGTGTGTCTTTTGACAACTGCATCATGTTTCATAGTGTTTTTAGCATCTCTTACAGGACTGCTGCATTTTTAGGCGTCATGTTAAAAAGAACTTCAAATGTTAAAACGCGTCTTCTGCTATATTCGTGGTGGCAAGTCTTGCTTTTTGTGCATGATTGTGTTGTGAACGGTCACTGGAAGAAATCATTTAGCCAACAGTTACATGAATGCTACACATAGTCGAGAAACAAATAAAAATGCTTCTGTCATAATCACTAAAACGTAATGTATTGGTGGTTTTTTTTGCAATAAAGAAAATTCTGCCCCTGGACCCCCCCTAGATATAAGTGTAGTCCGATTTCTGAGCGTACCCACCGATTAAATCCTGCATGTGCCCATGGATATCGCCATGACATAATGAAAAATTCAAACACATGATTTACACAAGTATTATATTAATAGATTTTGCTAGTTGTTTTATAGATAGCTTATTGATATTTTTTTATTTTATGGCTAGTGAAGTTAAATGAAAAACTATTATAGTAGATTTTTAAACAATACAAGACTCTCATCTACCGAAAATGTATATTTAGACTTTCAAATAAATATATGATCATGAAAAGTCGATTTAAAAAAAAATTTAACATTTGTAAAGTGTGTTAAGAGAGACGGGGGAGTGACAATTGCATCAGAGATGTCACTGCACTCACAGCTGATTGGTTCAATATCTGTTAGCGATCTGTTGCCTAGAACAAAACCTACTAGGGAGCAGGTTAGCCATGTAGCGTAATTTACTATGGTGATGGACATCCCTAAAAGCCGACCAGCCGTTATGTACCTAAAACCAGGGTTGATGCACAATAAATGAAAACTTACCTGGCTAGCCACCAAAACCATGGTATAGGCCTCAGGTGTAGCAGGGCCTTAGTCAATCAGGTGCAACAACAATGCAGACAGCACGTGCAAATTAAAAACACTGTCAGCGGGCACAATTCATTCTTAGTGCATTCCCCTCACAGTGATGCTAATGAAGGCAGTGACATAGAGCGAAAGGAGCATTCCAGTGAGACTCTCTCGTTAGCCTCTAATGATGCATGCTCATTGACATATTTTTGTCAGAAATATTAATCAGTTCAATAGTATAAACACATATGCACAGATATACACACACATAACATGCTATATATTGTGCCATATATATTTTAAGACAGCCATGGTGGAATTAGTTTTAAAGTCTGTACTTGTGCATTTGTGTTGACGTTTAGAACAAACACAATAGATTTGCTGATGTTCAAACTGACATTGGTTAGGGACCTCATGGTACCTAATGCATTGTTTTGTAAATTTGTTGGGCTGAGCAATAAGAAAGCCACAGCCACATCCGTATGGCTGCTGGATTCTCCCAAGGTGCTTTTCTATTATGCCTTTTGCAAGAGGCATCTGCAGCAGCCACACAAGATGCTCTAATATGCCTCCTGTGAGAGGCATCTGTGGCAGTCGCATTTTGAAACTTCACACAGCCTTTTACACAAAAATTATTTGATCCAAGCCATCTGCCACTCTGTCATGGATACATGTGTAGAGACACGGCTTTCTGACAACACTGTGTCGTCTTGTCTCCAGACAGATAATAGCATGTCAGAGTCACTGGCCAAGGGGCCACATGTAAGCAGTTGGCTGAAGTGACATTTGAGATGGTCTTGGGACCTGTTGGCAGTGGCAGCAGCCATCCAAGCATCCTACAATTCAATTCAGTGCTTGACGGTGTACGAAATCTTCTTCAGACATACGAAAGAATGTTAGTGGACTGAACATTTTCTATGAAGGGCAGACATTCAATGATGTCTGGTTAGACCACAGTATTGAGGCAATCGGTCATCAATCTTAAATGTAATGTTTTAGTATTTTCAAAATTAACATTTTTGTAATTGCAGGATTACAACTCCAAGTGCACATTACTGTCTGCAAACAGAACTGTTTCACTGTATTTGGACTGACAGTTGCAGGCTCAGGCCTCTTTGGGGTCAGGATTTCTTATTCTTCGCTCTGCACTCCCCTTAACCTGAGTGACAAACAGCGTGCTGAGTCTCCGAGCTGTGAGCTTGATCTGTCCTAATCCTCCTACCCCACTCGCTCCGGTCAATGAGTGTCAATCAGGCCTCGCCCTCCGCTCGCATTCGAAACAAGTTCCGTATCCTTAGAAAACAATTATGATTGGGATGTTGTGAAAATTGATCCCTGGGTTGACGAGCTCAACGCACACATTCTTCTCAGGTTGGTAGGGTCCTGCCATGGGAAGCAATTACTGCTAGTTGCCATCTGACAGCCTCATTCCATAGTGAGTCAGGGCTGGCTTGATCCTCGGGCACTCTCTAGGCAAATTGTATCCTCGCACTCATCTCAAACCTCTTACCAACTTCTGGCTTCTATCAGAAAAATAGATTGTTCCCTTTGTTCCCAATGCATGTTGGGGAATGGGGTGGACATGACGTTTCAACAGTAAGGAGCTGCTTTAATTTTAATAGGCTGCACTGTATGCTGGGATGGAGGGGGGCTTTGTCAGAATGCAGGCTTCTGCCTGCAGACCTGGAGGAGGCCAGAGCATGAGACCTCCATCAACTTGACGGGTATCATATCATTCAGTGAAGTGCAGAATCCACATCTCTGTTTTTTGTCAAATTGTTTTAGTAGCCCACTTTGGCACTGATGGCTCGCTCAAGGTGATATTTGTCAATTACAGACTTTCTAAAAAGACAAATAAAGTTTTAGTCTTAAAAGAAAACTAACACCATACCCCACATAAATGCTATCTTAATAGGGTTTGCACAGTCTGTATAATTAACCGTTACAGTCTACAGTACATGGGAGTTTAAAATTTGCAAAAACATAACAAACTTTCATTGTTACACAGAGAGGATGATTAGGTGCATTAATTCAAACCCAGAATCATGAATTTTGAATGATTAAGTAACCCCAAAATATTTACATGTAATAAATCCATGTGCAGCTCATTAGATCAAAATAGTCTCACAATCACATACAGTAGAATAATACCTTGTAATATAAGACCATGCTGAATAACGAATGTCATGAAATTTCAGAGATGAAATTCATCTGGAACCAATTATTGTTTCATTAATCCTTTTTATGTAGGTCACAATAGTATGTTCAAGCTTCATTACTTCACAAAGACATGTTTCTTCCTCAATCCTTAACACTTACCCCCTCCAGGAATGGAAGAGGTTTGATCCCTTTGTTACAGCCAGATTTAAAATGTGCCAGGACTCTATATAAAAAAAGAAAACATCTCAGTGAGTTCCAAAGTCTCATCTGTCAATTCACTTATTAATTTAATAAACACATCAAGAGACAGCTCAGTGAACACTTTAATCATTGTAATTAATGCATGTAGTTGCATTCCTTTCTCCACGTATTCCAAGCACTAGAGAATAAATAAATTTAAATATATACAGCCCTCAACTAATTATCATGCAAATACAGCAGCAACAAAGCATAGAGGGGCCGTTAATCTTTACCAGAGCGTCGCTGCAATTCCCAGATGTGCTTAGAGGTGACCGTAGCACAATTAGAGACGGAATGATATGGAAAGAGAGCGACAGAACACCGTCATTAAGAGACAGAAACGTCTGTCACTTATTCATTGTCAAATTAATTCCGTTTTTTTCTTCAGCGGTGCACCGAGCGGTGCACTCACTTGCCTCTCGCGACGACATCGATCGGAGAGGGACAACAGTGAGCGCCAAATGCATCTTAACACATAGTCACCTGACCTGTTGCGCGATGTCACGCGGCCGCAGCGCACGAGCTTCACGCGATGCCCGAGATGAATAAGCTTGCGTTTGATATGGGCGCGCTGGCGGTGTAAATGGTACAGCTGTTTAATTGACTTTGGGAGATGAGCTAGCATATACAAAAGATCAAACCAACGCTATCAAGAACTCATCAGGCCCAGAAATTTTTCCAAACGTGGTAAGAGGGAATAGGGCAGAGACATACCATTACCTGTCAAACCAATTCGCACCCCAGGTAAAAATACAAGTTTAATACTTTGGCTGCAAATGGGTTGTATCACATGGTCTTGTTTACAAAACGTTGCCAGGCTGATTGCTTGAGCTAAGATTTATAAGATGGTGGGATCAGGTAGGAGACTGTTTAAAATGAATACATCTTTTGCACTGTCATCAAAGTATAAATCAGGGGTGGACATGGAGAGGTCATGCTCCCTCATATTAAAGGTGAACACATTTTTCAAAGGTACACCATGTCTGCGTCTCATTTCAAAGGCTGCATGCTAGGTAGGACGCATCCTTTGAAGGCTGCAGTATACCTAGCGTCCTCCTTTAAATAAATCTAATTTAAATGAGACTGCCTTCCTAGGGCAAATGGAAACAGAACATAACATGGTTGCTATGACATCATGCCACTCTTTAACAAGTGTGAGCGCTTCGAGTGAGATGGTAACAAAGTCCCTTTAGAATGGAATGTATGACATAAAATTTAGGAGTTACAATGATATAAAGAGAAATGTAAATAGATTTTACCAGTGTACTTTTAGTCTAATACTTGGGGGGGGATTGGGCTGGAGCGTGTGCAATCACCTGCTTTTTCAGTGGAAAATAGATACCCAAGCGGGGTATTCCTCTCTATTTCACTGTAGCCGGTGTGCAAGAGTCATTCACTATAGAAACAGCGATGTCCTCCGCCATTTTAAACATTATGTATTAGAGATGCACCGATCGAGCGGCCAGGGACCAGAATTAGCCAATTTTCCACATGCTCGGCCAGTCAGCCTCACGTCTTTCTGATTCCAAGCTGGTCCGTTTTGTTGCCAGCGGCGCAGGCAATAACGTCACAGCTGCACGTAAACATGTCATTGGCGTGGAAGATCTTCACTGTGAGTGAAGAATACATAAAGTTTGTAAGGCTGACATCAAGAGGTCGTAAAAGTCAAAGAACTCTGCGAGAACCAACGTCATAAAACTCTCACACAGATGAACATCTCCACCCAAGAGAACACTCCTTACTTGCTAAGGACCATACAACGCAAATCCCATTTTGACCTCTATCTCACCTAAGGGCAATTTAGAATGACATCCTTTTCTGTAATATAAGAGGTTTTCTGTTCATACATGTTTGATATCATTCAAGAGGTCGCAGTGCGACTGGTAAGGTGGTCTCATTCCCTTTTCAGAAAAACCAAATCTCCATTAAGATTTTAGAACTTAACAGAATCATGCACTCTATTAGAGACATGTCCCTCCCAAATATCCCACCGGGACCACATGCTGTATGCAGATTAGGTATATTCTTTGTAAGCATCAAAGGACCTAATCAATCACAAGTTTCAAAGGTCTTTGCCAAATGCTGTATAGTTATGTATGTCTGTCCCATCCCTGCCTGTATGTTAATGAGGTATGTCCCCAGGACTACCAAACCTAACCACTCCCAAAGTTTGGGTATTTAAGGAAAGGTGACACATTACTCAGGGCTCTCTGTAATCAGACGATCCCAAACAGTTTACTGTTTGTAGTTTATTTCAGGTGATTGCAATTCGAATTTCTTATGTTTTGATAAAATGTCTAACTTTGACTTATCAATGTCTAATTGGAATTGATGAATTGATTATGTTACCTGATCAATAAATTGTCAACATCTGATTTTATTCTGACTGACTCTGACATTGTGTTTCCCAAACAGATTAAACGATTCGTATGTTACCGCAAGTCTGCGTCAGATTAGTGACGACTAATAATTGGCATCGATTCAAGTGTACTTGGTTTGCAAAGACAAAAAGGGAATTTCCGTTTAGAACAGCAAACGCTGCTTGACCAATCTAAATCTGGGTGTCTTACCTCTGTTTTAATTTGGTGTTTCTCCAGATAAGTGTACGTGGGAAACCACGCATGGCCAATCCAAAGCTATTATAAGAGAAGTTATGTTGGTCAACTTACATCTGTAATAGTGGCCGTGAACCTCTGCTGAAGAAAACGTTAAGTTACATTCAAGTGTATGCAATTCCATGGGGCTATACTGAAGTATCTTTGATTGTGTATACGTGAACGTAACCGATCTCAGGTATATAGCAATTACCTCTGTTTGATGATCCAATACTGGCCACTTGTGATCGTGAGACCCGCAGTGTAGAGAAAACACGCAAGGACCTCAAAGCGACATAGTTTCTTAATCTAAACGGGTAAAATATAATTAAAGGAGTTAAAAGAATAATCAAATATTCGCTCACTTTTAATGATACTCAGATATCATTAAAAACCTTTTTCATTTATGGAGTCAGATGAATAAACGAGGTAATACATAAGAGAAAATGTATTTCATTTAATCTTGTTGTGTTGCGTACAAGAAAGACAGTAACACGCAGAGACCTTCACCCGTATTATTGTGAGACCACCATTGGACCAATAAACGGGCTTACAAGTTCGAAATGTGTAATAATTGTAAGGCCAAAGTAAACCGCGGGGGAACCACCACAATAACTTTCGGAACAACAAACCTAATTAGACATTTAAAACACCATCACCCAGCTGAAAATGCCCATTTTAAAAAAGAAGCTAAAAAGGGAAAGTGGCTAAAGCTAGCCAGAGCTCAGAGCCAGTCACAAGTCAGCAGCCTCTCCTATCATTCCTTGTAATGAGCAGTGAAAAGACCAATGCAATTACGAGGAAAATTATGGAATTCATGGCCCTGGATGACCAGCTTTTGAATAATTTTTCAGAAATTGGATAAATTTACTCGATACAGAGTAAGAGGTACTTTCCGAGTTGTTTAATCTCGTGTCATGTCACACGTGTTACCTGTCAACGTTTGGGTACACAAATCCGGGAGAGGGGAAGTGGGGTGCTGGATGGCAGAGGCATTTGTATGATGTGTCGATTGTGTGAGTAGGATGCGTTTCATTCAAGATCTGGCAACTGGACCACCTTGGAATAATATATTGATGTGATTATTCATATAACGTGGTTTGGGCCATACAAATTACGGGAGTTTTTTTGGGAGAAATAACAAAACGGGAGACTCCCGGGAAAAACGGGAGTGTTGACAGGTATGGTTACAAGCCGTTCCCTAAGCAGTGCTCAGTTTTACTGATATTTGGACATCTAATGTAAGTTGAGCGTATTGGACACTTCAGTTTTTCAGATCTTTGGAATTGTTTTGTTAGATGAGAAATAAAGAGAAAAAGGTCCATTTATAAAAATAGTAGAAAATGACATCTGTTATATAAAGCAACTCATTTGCAGTTAATTGTTATTTCTACCTCTTTCCAGTCACAGAGCACTTTATTTTGAGAGTTGTATAAGTGAGAGAAGATCCTGTAACTTAGTGCAGTTTGGGGGAAATTGTAATGTTTAATAATTAATTTTATTATAAAAATAAAATGTTGCATTGAAGAAAGGTAGATTTTGTTTGTATATGCGGTCAATAATAGTTCTTAGAAAGAAAATCGGAATCGGAAAAAAATCGGTATCGGCAGGTCACACTTGCAAAAAATCGGAAATCGGAATCGGCCAAGAAAATTGCAATCGGTGCATCTCTAGTATGTATCCAATGTGGAAACTCCGATAAAAGGTAAGCACTTGAGTTCTGTAATAAATCAGTCTGTTGTGTCTCTCAGCATGAGCCTTAATCCTGAAGTTGTCCATTTAAAGCTATTTCCAACTTTGGTAATGTATTAGTAATACAGCGCCCAGTTCTATGTTTACAATGACTAATGGATTCACTTTACGTCACCAAAGGCTCATATTTCACACATGAAAAATATCTTTTGCCACCACCTGCTGGCTAACATATGTAATTTCAAAAATAAATCCAGTAACTCCTAACACTTTAGTTTAGAACAGCATGAACGCGGAGTGATACACACACAGTGAAGCGTCACATCATCAGTGCTCATGGAACATCTCGTCCAATCAGATTCGAGGACTAGAACTAACTGTGGTAAATATTACTATAATAATCCATATTATATACTCCGCACCCATCTACTGAGGTACTTCAATTTGGGAATTAGCATTACTTGCACTTGAACATCATATTTACAGGCAAATTGGCATCATTTTGTTTTTAAACATTTCCGTTGAAGCAAAGAATTGTGGGTTTTGAGTGCCCACGAAGGATACACCTCATGCATCCTCTGAATTCCCATTTGAAGGCTTGATTCACGAAGTGTCCTACTCGCTTTTCTGAAATGAGACAAATGCGACCTCCGTAGGATGCAGCCTTCCAAACGAGACAAAGCCCATGTTAATCAGACAATCTATAGCTTTGTATTAGAGGTCGACCGATATGGGTTTTTTTCAGCCCGATGCCGATCTTTTGAAATCCGGGTCGGCCGATGGCCGATTAATGCTGCCGATTTATTTTGGTCGATATTTGCCCGATATGTGCTTTTATTTGAAAGATAAACTGTAACACAAATAACTACTTACGATAGACAACATTTCTCAACAAATACATTTATTGAACACTTGACCAATCTGCACTTGTACACTTAAATTAAAAATGTATAATGTAAAAACATATTGTATAAATAATGTATAACAAATATATTAAATAAACAAAGCAGGTGTTACGAACTGCTCCGATACACGAAGGTTGAGATCCAAATCCAGCTTTAATTAAGGGGCAATCCAGACACGTAATCCAATATTCAGAGCATCCAAGAGAAGCACAGGCATAACTAGGGATGGGTATCGTTAATTTTTTAATAGTATTACTATCTTACCGATACTGCTTATCGATCCGGTACTTTAACGGTATTCTCAATGGTTCTTTTTGTTATATATATATATATATATATATATATATATACATATATATATATATATAATAATATATATATATATATCCTTCAATAGCCTATAGTGCGTTGGTATCTTTTTTTATTACTTGTTTCTCTGCATTGAGTGACAACCCTCTCAAATATAAGACACACAAACAGAACAAATAAAAGTCTCAGATTCACTGTCTGTAATTGCAAAATACTTGCTTACTTATTGTGACATGATAGCAACCCTTCTGCTGTGATAATGCAACTTCAAATATGCTATCAATATCCAAAGTAGCCGATCGTCATGTCGCCTATCGCGTTTTTTCTTGAAGTTGGCAGTAACATATCAAAAGTTTTTAATTAAATATAAAGGAGTTATGCAAATTTAATCCTTACTGTTTTCTCCAAGGAACTTAGCTCCTTCCTTAGGCACTGGATGAGGTCTGCTCACTCTGCTTGAAAATGACTCTAGGGGCAGCGTGCGTCGAACACGTGTTCCACAACAACACTAGGCTGCCCACAGATGCGCCTGCCTAATAATCGGCTTGATATACTTGGATATTGGCCGATGCCGATTATGTTAAAAAATGCTAAATAATCGGCCGATTAATCAGTCGACCTCTACTTTGTATTATTTAAAATTTCACAGCCTAGTCCTGCTGTCCACACATAGATTTTTAGGAAAATGCTTTGCTCTAGACTTTTTTAATCTTTCATCCAAAATGTTCATGAAATGGAAACAAACTTTTATATTAGAGTTGTTAGACAAAGATTTAAAATACACTCCTTTATTTCTTCATTTATGTAACTTATCTTTCATAACATAGTCCGTTTTAATATCTACACTGAAAATGCTTGATAGTTTCATTTATACAGCAATGTTGCTGATTAATATTGGCTGCATTTAAAAGCAGGGCATCATAATTGTGTCCCAATGTTAAGTGGATTAACACTCTTTCCAGTGCCTGAATTTGTGTTAACAACATACTGATTCACTTCATGGGAGCTTTAGTGCTGATTGAGACACACTGTATGTTTTGCATATGACCTCAACATGTGGGGCTGACATGTTGAGGTCATATGACCAGACCAATTTTGTTTATTTTTAGTTCACGTTAACTGATGTAGTTAACTAATTTTAATAAATACAGCCTTATTGTAAAGTGTTACCAATCAGTTCCTTCTATAAGGCGATGCTTGTTGAGTGTATGTGCATGTGTTTTAGTGAGTGGGTGATGTGGGTCAATGCCAGCGTTTAGATTGAGAACATGCCACTGAATTATGCAGCTACCAAACTAATCCTGATCTCAAAGCTGTGAAAGTGCTGTGCATTGTCTAACGCAGCCTATAAAAAGGCCCTGTATACACACAGGCAAAATGTTGCTGTGCATATATTTAAGTTAAGCGTATGCGTTGATAAGTTTAGTTGAAAGTAGCTCAGCATTAACTGATAATGTATTAAAAACAATTTTGAGAAATGTTCCTTCTCTGGCATTTAACGCAATTAAGGGCCTTATTGCAGCATCATACAATAAAATGCAATAACTCACCAAACCCTTTAACATTATTCTGTGAACATTTCCAAATCCACTGGTAACCTACTTAAGAGGAATCAAATTCTCTCAGGTAATTACAGCTATAGAGCTCTGTGTCCTGATACAGAAACTTACAGTATATTCTCCAACAAGGACTTTTTAATCACACATTTTTAATCACATTTTCCATTTGTCCCTGATGAATTTAAAGTCCATGGCCCTGTTTTTCTGCTATGAAATCCAATTCAGAGAAAGACTAAAATCTAATTGGCCTTCTTTTGTTCATCACAACAGTTACAGCCAAAAGAAAACAAATAAGTAAAATGTGACTTATTATCATAATGACCTTATTTGCTTAAATATTGACCCTATTATACGAGGTAAAGTCCAGTTCGTAATGAACATCCAGGGTCCTGTATCACACTAGGGACTTTGACATGCCTTTTATTACTTTTACACTAAATGGAGAAAATGATGTAGCTCTTGTTGGTGATTACTTAGTGTCTCCTTGATGTCAAAGTGAAAAGTGTAGCCTCTTTTAATATTTGATTGTTTTTATCTGATGCAATTTTATCCAATTCATCATTTTGTGTGCTAATTTACTGAGTTTGTGACACTTTTGTGATCTAAGTTTCTGCATAAGTGGACCTTCTAAGATGATGCTGTCGTTTGATGTCAAATTTCCTTTTGGCAAATTGACTACATTGAGAGAAAAGAGTTTTTGCAAAACACATTTCCCTCATTTCTCATACTTTCAAACCAAAATAACTTTATAAACAACAGAGAGCACAACACAGGCAGTCTTTTAATGTCTGAAGAGTTCATATGTAGAAGTTTCTACACATATGCACAAATATATGTATTTATTTCTTAATGAGGGGGCCTATTAATGTGCTTGCACAAAATGTAATTATTTTGGCCCATCTGAAAAACAGTTATTCCATGCACATTTGCATTTAGTGATCAATTAAATTGTGTTTTGCCTGAAATAAAACTTTAGTATGAGCTAGCTGCTCATTTCCTACTTATCCATATCATAGTTATGTTAGGGGGTTATGTTAAGGCTCAAAAGCTGAGCATTAACGGCATAGTTGTCACAGCTTTCCTTCACACAGTGAACTGGGCATGCATTCTTGTGACACATCAAGCTCGTTAAAATAGCTGTGAAAGTATTGGTGGTGAATGTAAAAGAATACAAAATAGTGGGAAACAGTGTGTCTATAACCAAGACAAAAGTCAAGAAAAAAAGACAAACAAGAAAGCGAGACACTGAGAGAAAGATATTGAAGTCTGTCTTTGTCTGGATTTGTTTTCCTGCTTGTTATTAATACGTTTAGGACATCGACAATTACACTGAAAAAATCAGAGGGGAATATTCATTACAATTCATTATCTGCTCCACCAAATTGCATCAAGCTTATGAAATATTTCTTTCACTTGTTCAAAGGCTTGTTAGCACTTAAATTAAATTACTGCTCACTGTAACAGACTGTCAGGACTTTTTATCAAATCATTACTCAAGGTTTACTCCTGGGCAGAGAACAGTTGCTTGACAGTCTTAATTGTTGTGAACCATTTAAAGGTCCACTAATGAAACAAGGGATATAGTCGGCCAGTAGCTGGCTCAAGATTGAAATTTCCCAAACTTTGGCAAGATCAAAGAGATACAGTGCAGACCATTTGCCAAATTATCAACTCAAAATTAAGCCCATCCACAACCTTGCTTTCTGTCTGGGGTTTTCTCAGATGGAGGGGAGGAAAAGTTTACCCTTAATATCAGTGCCATTCATCTAAAAATGAAATAATATGGAGAAATATGAATTAAATATAGTGTCTCAGAAAACGACAAAAGAGAGATTAAGCCAATCATCCTGACATGGTAAGTAGTGACAGCAGCAGAATGGCGTGTTTGTAAGCAGGAATATAATTTCTGAGGACAGCCAAAGAGCAGGAGAACCTTGGTTGGCCTCACCGGACCTAAGTTTGTCAGTATACTTGGCCAAATTATGGCCAAGTCCATTTCTTTATAAATGAAGCATTATTTTTGTAATACTTACACCTTTTTGAATCACATAGGCTATACAGTATGAGTACTGCTAAGCATTTAAAAAAATGCTGTGAATATAAAACAGTTCAACCTTTGGTACTTGATGTATTAAGTACATACTAAGTGGTCTTTGTTTTGTTAGCACTGTTTTGCCTTTTCCCATGTATTGCATTCCTCTGTAGTGATTTGCTCAATACAGACAATGTGTATTTTTTGTATTGTACATTCTTTACAGCTGTGTAAAGACATTTAATTTTCAGTTGGTACCTTGATGTCACAGTGGAATGAAACTTGGAAAGAAAATTGGGGGGGAAATAGTGTTTTATGTACTTATTAACATATGTGTTAAATCACAGATGCTATACAGAGGATTTCAGAATGTTTAATAGTCATTTTGTAACCTGATGTCAAGACAAGTCAAGGGCAACAGAGTGGGCGAAATCATACAAGTTGGCAAAAACGAATAACTTTTACTCCTATAGAAAGAAATTAACCAACGAACAATGTTATTATGACTTTTCCTAAGTTTAACCCCAAACCTAAACCTAACCAAGTATAAACCCTTACCCTAACCCTAACCATGATTTCAATAGAAAAATTACTTATGTACCATGGAAGAAAGGAAACATCAGGGTTTGGAACAAGGAGAGGTGTATTACAGGTTATTGACATACTGTATATCAGTCATACTGTACAAATAAATATGGAATGAGTAACCAAATTTGTTTAAAGGCATTTCATTTCTTAAAATAAAGTGTTAGGAGGCAAGTTAAAATGTGATGCCTGTATTGTATTGGTTTGAAATTGTTAATTGCTTGGAAATAAAAGTTGTACGATAGCTTATGATTTTGCCATCTCATACTAATTATTACGGGTTGTCATGAGACTATGTTTGTCATTTTTTTAATCTGTAGTGACAAGCTGTAATTAACCTTCCCTTTAGTGCTACATGAGCAAATTTCTAAAACTACATCGCAAAATTTCCAAAATTATCTTTATCATGCAGTCAATAAAAAGGAAAAAGTAATTCAGACAAAACTTGTTTGACCTACATGTTCGAAGTAGTGACGGTCCACTCAGTGGAGGCTTTTTCCCACACATTTGATCCATAAATTGCCTTCAGATTTTCTTGGAGGTGTTTAGATAAGCCCAGTCCCTGTGCAGATACTGTATGGTTGTTGGTGCTTTCACATCATTGGAATGTAATGCACTCTTTATTGTGACTGACAGGAGGCAGCACAATGAGTCACTTTTTGCAGCTACCCACCACTGACCCACACCAGAGCATTTTTCTCTGAACCCCACCAGCTGGCAGCCTGCAAAAGTGAGAAGATCAAATGAACTGGACTGTGGCTTGCTGTCGAGGCACTGATGGAACCTTTTAAGAGTGAAATTGTTGCAGAGTGAAAACAAGGATCACTTGGCTAATGTCATTTCACAGCTGTTTGCTCAATTAAGCTTTGCAATGGCATAGTCCCCACCTTATTCATTTGCTCTACACATTAAGACCTCCACAACAGTTTATGCCCTTTTTTGTGGGAGACCAAATGCCTAGTGACCTCTCATGAGCACTGCTTCAAATATTTGGCTTCACTCATCACATTGTTAGGTTGTTGTGAGGTTTGCTCCCCTTGTTAGTAATTGTCCATCAGTTCTACTGAGACTTGCTTTTGCAGCTTTCAAAAGACAGCTTTTGCAGCTGCTTAGTTGCTTTCTCTTTTGATTTTAAAAGCTCCCCATTGTTTAACATTTATCTTTCATCAAGGAAATGCAAGCATTTTTGGTGCCTAAGCTTGTGGTCACAGAATTCAACCCATCAACCTGTGTGTCCTCACACTTTGCTTAACTACTGGTTAAGCAATGGTTCTCCTACTTGCAACTGTTTGTATTGATTTGCCTTCTATAATATGCCAGTCTTGTCCATTACATTTGTTCCTCGATGTCTTGATATGCTTCATTTAGTTGAAAAAATTTTCTATATCATTTTACATGGATTTGTGAGAGGAAATCATATTTGCAGAGAATAAGCATAAATATCTGAACCATCATCAAATAACAGAAGTTGACGAAAACGCTTGTAGACTCAGCACAAAAGAGGACTGAGTGTGCAGATCTTCTTTCCCATTGAAAATACCTCCCAAGAAAGACATGCACCACATGGCCAGAGCTTTAGTTTAAGTCACTCAGAGTTATTGGGTTTTGACAGTGTGTGCCATCAAGGCTTTACCCTCAACAGGTGTTTTACATTCCCATTCTGTGCTCTAAAGGGTGGCCTGTAGACTACAGAGGCTGCACAACTCTGGCTTGGATTGTTCCCTCCGATGCCATTTATGGCAAGACATCTCACACTTTTATTGCTACTTCAGACATTACATGTATGCTACACAAAGCTGAGCTGTAAACGTCATACTTTGAACCATGAAACTGCCAAATCCTCAATATAGTGCCATCCTTAGTGAACCTGAAAGGACTTTGCCGTGTTGCTTTTTATTCTGCCGTTCTATATACAGCCTTGAAGCAGTTGAGTTTAGTGCTCGAGGAGTTCTCTACTTCCCTCCTCCCATCATCATCAAGTATTCCACAAGAAAGCTCAACGGAATGTCAAGACGATGATAAGAAGCACGCCGCAAGCTGTCAATGCTGTCCTGATTGGGGAGCGAGGCTGAGGTGGGATCCGTAGCTCGAGCGAACAAAAGTCCTCGCAAATATCTCCAAGCATATCAAATGCAGCTGTACTGAGGTATCTGTAGCATCTGGGCTCCAAACAAGAGGAGACTTTATTATTATTTTAATTAGGCTCTTTTTGTTTAATTTCCCCAGGCTTACCCTGAGTCAGTGGTGGTGATAGGCAAAGCCGTGTGAACGAGGAAGCTTGTACTTGAAGTGCCGATACCCCCAAGTGATTATAGTGCAGGTACAATAGCTGGCATGTATGAAATTTCTCTTATTAAAGTCAATACATCTACATATGTCTGATGCATAATTTATACCAGCAGCATGTAGCGCCAACATGGGAGAGTAGCTTCACAGACTTTGTACTTTTGTATTGCCTTCAAAGTGTTTAAGGAGGAGCATCAGACTTTAGAGGGAATTCTACAGAGCTTTCAGCAAACAATGATTTGGGTGAATGTCCCAAATGTAGTACCCTCCACATTTATTTGGCCAGGATACCAAATATTTAGAGAAAAAGTTTCTTATTCTTTTTCAGATTTTGTCAATGTAGGATTACAGGTGCTTCATAATAATTAAGGCTTTTGTATTTTTATAATAACACATATAATAACATAAAATCGTGGTTACAGTAAGGCTCTTACAGTGGAAGTGACTGGGGCCATTCCATAAACACTATAACCACAAAACATAAACATGATATGTTTTAACGTGATTTTAGTGTAATAAACTAGCTTACTAACCTTATCTGTGTAAAGTTATTGACAATATTGCAACTAAATTCCAGTAAATAGTTCATCACACTAAAATCATGCTAACACATATAATGTCTTGTGGAGATACTTTTGGAACCATTTGTGTTTTAACATTTATGGACTTCCATTGTAAGTACCTGTTTTGCTTTTTTAAACATACACAAGGGGACAAGTCAATAATTTTTTTATGGTAATCAACATTATGCCATGAAAGCTGTTGAGCTTAAAGGTGCAGGATGTAAGATTCAGAAACCCTAGTTATTAATGACACCTGTGGCCATTAAGTGAACTGCAGCCAGCTACCTGTTGCACGTGCACACACTCCATAGGGACACGAGCGAGCATCGACCAAAACGATGACATAACATACAAAGAGACCAAATGTGATTCACCGGCATCATGCTGACAGATGAGGTAGCATAATTAAAACGATACAGTTATGATTGTTTTACTACAAACTTTGAGACTAAACTAAAACTACTTATCAGCTAACATAGCATACTGATACACACATTGAGCTACATACTACCGAACTATACCAGACAGTTTACTGTTGCACTATTGTATGTTTTTGTATTATTATTGTCATATGCTGTACTATGAATAAGAAACCAGCGTATTTGCTTCAATATATCCTGTATACCTGACTTTTAATATAAAGAAAAGATTGTTGAAAATATACGAAGCAAGCTTGCAATTCGTCAGCGTTAGCAGGCAAGATCAAGTTAGCTAAAATTACACAGATCAATCCTTCTGGCACTATATTTCACATGCTTTGCAGTTATGTAAGCTTTCCTGTCCTATAAGAAGAACTCCAATTCAGGGTCCAGGAATCAAATGCCCTGCCGATGTTCACTCTAGTTTTCGCTCGACAACGATCATGTTCCCGCTTAGCCAGACGGGATTCATAAGATAATTTGTTTTTTCATTTTTTTCTTTCTCTGAGTTTGTGTAGGAGTCAGTGTTGTGTTGCCGTTTGCTGGATTCCATCTATAAGATAACGTTACCTAGTGTTTTAGTTTGTTGTCACTGTTGAATAGCAGAGGCACTGAGGCAAGGCTCTATGGAGTGCGCATAAACATCACATCCTTTGGATTTTCCTGGCAAAAGCGACTCGCTCCCTTCTCATGAAAATCAGTCTACAGGCTTAACAGGCCTGTAGCAAGTCCTGGAAGGGCTCATTTTTTAAGTTGTGTTACAAGCCATTCACACTTTGGCAAAAAAGGCAAATATTACATGAAAATTGTTACATATTGCACCTTTAACTTGTGTTGAAGCTGGAACTTTCCCTTAATAAACAGAAACGAAAATGTAAATAAAGTTAGTTTATAACCAGACAAAACTGTCATTGTACTCATCCTTAATTTGATGTAGGTGCCTGATGAAAGGTTAATGGGGCAAAACAACTCAATTAAAAAAAGCAACAGTTTTGGTTCCCATCATCAAAATTGCAGCCACTCTGTTAAGAACATAGTGCATTCCTTGTAAAACGAACCATCTGGTCCCTGAACAGACAAAATTTGCTTTCATATTAGATGTTCTGAAAGATTGATGCAGTTAATATCAGCCTTCACAATGACAGATTATCATCAGCAGTTAATCAGTGCAATTAGGAGATAAATATCAGTAATTTAATCAGTACAGTAATTTCTTTTACAATAATACCATTTACAAATGCAACATCGCTCCAGATCACAGTCTCTTAGAGTTCTGAACGTCTGGTTTCTGTAGATCACAGCGGTTGATTTTAGTCTTCCCATTTTTTTTCGGTGTTAGTGAATGAGAATTATTTGTTTTTGGCTAAACCCAGAGCACTTTATAAATGACCCCCGGCTCTCTTGAAGGCCCACTTTTACACAGGTCCAGCCATTTCCATGTTAGTTTGGACATGAAGCACCACTGCTGCACACTAGGAAAAAAGAATGCCTTACATTAAATTCAACTGAAAAATTATATGCACTTGATAAAATAAAGCCTGCCTCTGGGCTGACATATCTAAACAGCTATCAAGGATCCCTTTGTTGCTCTGCAAGCAGCACCCCGCCTCAGGCAAGTCCTGGTTTCAACATTCTAAAGTTATACTCCTTTATTTACAAAGCAATTTGTCGGTTAGTGTTAATTTCCTAAATGCGACATAAAAGGAGTGTGGTGGAGAGAAATGTTTGGGAGAAAATCATAAAAACAGCCCAGAATCAGGCAAATTGCTAACATGTGTGCCCTACTGCTAAGGGCTGGTTTTAGAGAGCTGTTCCTGACCCTCTGAGCATTGGCCAGTTCCATTTGAAGGGTGCAGTTCTTTAATGAAGGGCTAATTTTTATTGCCACTCCATTGACTTCAAAGCAGTTCAGCTTGCCAAACATAATTTCACTGAAGGTATTTTCAGGTGCACTGCAAATAGTTCGTAAATAATTTCCCCATTAGGCAGGTTTCATGTGTTTGTCTGCATGCCACTTTCTGGTTCTTCCTCTTGGAGCTCATGGAGTCAAATGGCACTTACTAGATTTGTGAGTTCTCCACTGGCCTTGAGACATGACTTCAGCAGCAGACCTTTCATTTACTTGTTTAGAGGCTGCAGAGAGAAGCCCTGATTAGAGAATTAAAATAAATCCTACCAAACATGGCTAATGGGTGACTCCTTATTGCTCATGACCAGGCTGCCACGTTCAAAGCTTTCTTAATAGAGTTTTGGAATGAAACACAATACCTCCCGCCCCTTTGCCACTATGTTGAATTATCGCAAATTTCACCCCACATGCATATATAATCCTCTGCAGAGTCTTTGCTAACCGTGCAGTGAGTCTTAAGCATTGAAAGTTGATGAAAGAGTTTTGGAAAGAATATTTGTTATGAGTGTGATTAAGACAGTTGAAGATATGTGTCTATAGTAGATGCATGTTTGGCTCATTCAGTGAAAATCTCTTGTAGAATGATTATGAATATACATTAATTCCAAATGAACCTAAATGCCTAAATTGTTATGGTGTTTGAATGTACAGAAGCATTTCATTGTTGAAAAGATGTATCTACATCATTGAGCAATTAAATATATTGAATAGGGATATTGTACCTACATAGTGCTCTTATTAGCATTTAATGAAAAACAACTTTCCTTCTTCATGGCATTCACTTTTTACATAAAGGCAAATATATTAAAATGCACATTTTTTCCTTCATCAGTTTGAGATGTTAATGGATTTTGAAGGACTTCCAGATCCAGGCAATCAAAGTCCTCCTTGAACACAAACCAGCAATAAAGAGGATAATGGCATCAAAGCACATGTTTCACATTCCGCCACATTCTGAAAGGATTATATGAGATTTATGGGGCCATGCCTTGAATTAGCAAGCTATTAAACATGCTTTGCCCATGTCAAATGCTTTGTAAAGAACTTCATAACTCTTTTGATAGGTAATAACATGGAAGAAGGACTCAGTCTTTTCTGTAAAACACTCGATCAAAAAACAAACAAACAAACAAACAAATCCAGCAACAGAGAAACCAGCATGAGTTTGTAACATTATTGTGTGTAAAGATTTATTATTGTTTTTTAATTGCATTTCTATCCCTGCAGCAGACTGCAACCTTTGAGGGGGGGATGGAATTACCAGGCAGGTATTAGGCAATAAGGCACATTTGTGTCATTGTACACATAACATGTTTACTGTGAAAACAGACCATAAATCATAAATCATTCCAATGATATTTGATTATGCTCCATAAATGTTGTTATCAACACCAGAATTTATGCTTGTGTTGGGATTAAGTTTAGTCTGCTCTTTAAGCTTTATAAGTTGGAAATGTCACTAACATTTGTGACTTACAAAATAAGTTGTTCTTGCAGTATTTGTGTTTTTTCATAGTGTACAGTATAGTATAGTTTATATAGGTCATCATGATAGAAAGATTTTGTCAAAGTCTCTATGAATCTGCAATTTTGAAAGCCATTTGTAATGTTCCAAGACTATCCTTATAATAGGACCCTCACAAATGAAGAGACTGTTACTCTGCCTGGTCAGATATAGTGCAGCTGGGATGTTTACAAGCTTATTATGAGGTGTCTCAGCTCACATTTAAGGTTAAAATGTACAACACACGCATAGTGTGGACAAAGTCTGATACCAATTTTGAAAATGCTTCTCTTTTACTACTAGTTTCTTGTCTAATTTAAAAATGAACATGAATTTAAGAATTTCTTTGTATTTTGTTATATACACAACATGCCCTCAAGGTGTCATCGACCCCTTGGAAGTTTGTGCAAAACATGGTGATCCATGGTTTCCCAGCATGATTTAGCTATTCCAAAGAGCATCTTTTGTGCTTCAGTGGAAGCAAGGGTTAAAGGGATAGTTCACCCAAAAATGAAAATTCCCTCATAATTTACTCACCCTCATGCCATGCCTGATATGTATAACTTTCTGTCTTTTGCTGAACAAGAAAAGTATCTCTGCACTGTAGGTTCATACATTGCAAGTGAAAGATGGCCAGGACTTTGAAGAACCAAAAAGAACAGAAGAGGCATAAAAGTAATCCACAAGACTCCAGTGGTTAAAGACATGTCTTCAGAAGCATTATGATAGGTGTGGGTGAGAAATTGATCAATATAAATCCTACATTAAAAAAAAATAAAAAAATAAATCAAGGTGGTTTCTGACCTTTAGACAAAAATATTTGGCTCTATAAATTTAGATACCGGTATGTCTAAGCCTTCTCTGGCCCCCATAAAGCACCAGCTAAGAGAGTGAAAGTTTGGGATATTAGACTGGTGCTCCTATTCAGCCCTAATAAAAGATACTGTCTTAAGTCCAGACAAATACAAATTAGGCAGTTTCTCTTTTGCCTTCTTTACCTTAGTGTAAAACACCGGAGTGCTGATGTCCACAGGGTCACACTCATTCACAAAGTGTTGTAATTCTCATTGAGGTGTGTGCTTTTATAATTGGATGTATGCCTTTTAGATTATGCTGCTCTCCAGTGTGCTCTTGTTTTTCAAGATCAAACCAACAATACAAGACAGACTGTTCTTGTGATTCATGACTGCAGCCTGACTAATTCCTCTAGATACACAAACACTTAATTAATGAGTCATTATGAGAGGAAGGGAGAGCCAAGGGTATCTGTTAAACACATTCACCGATTGGGGCTAATGAGTTCTGTCTGCACAGTGTGCCCATTATGGGATTGGTGCTGACTGGTGTTACACCTCTGGGTGGCGTCAGTGCTGGGTTACATGCTGGACAGTCCCGAAGGGCCTCTCTGACTCCCAAGGGACTGCTGAGGCCCTCAACCTTTTTCTTGAGCCAGCCAACGGAAATGAGAGGCTGACCTCTACTCTGGGAAGAATAAAGGCCATCTAAAACAGCTGGCAGGGAAAAGAGTGCATTTATCTTCCCACAACATACTCAGATAATTGTTTTGTAAGTCTAAAGTACAGAGTTCCTATCATAATCCATCTCCAAAGGACTAAAGAACTGGAATTATTCCAGACCATATTCTGTAAGTGGCGAGTCCTTTGTGAGTAATAAAAACCCAATGGATCCAAAGACATGGCACAGAATAGTTACCACATTCAGTTTTACTCCTATAATGCATAACTCAGCAAAGGGACCTTTATTCCCAGACCTAGCTCATTATCCTAACCCATGTTTCAGAATGCAATTTTGATTCAAAGTCACTTTTAATGTTCCAAGAACATCCTTATAATAGGGCCCTCTCAAATGAAGACACTTCTGCCTGGTCATAATTAATCCGTAAAGATCACTCACTTAATCATTCACATCAGTCCCTAAAAAAATCTTCTAGATTTTCTGTGCTTTCTGATCATAAATAATCACACAAAAAAGAAACTCGATTAGATTTCCTTCATATGTCCTGGCATTATTTCGGGGGGAAAATCCTCTAACTAGTCAGGCTACATGTGTAATTGCTCTCGGGTGACTTTGATATCAGTTTTAAGCTGGAGGTTTAAGTTCTCCTAATGACGGCTTCTTAGAGTTAAAATTTTCTCCATAATTGCAATTATAATTATCTGTAAAGTTATTTTTTCCTCCCTGAATATTTCAGCTTAGTTGCCATTAGTGGCCTTCAATGGAAACAAAATTTTGTTCTACTTAAGTGAGTTTCTCTTATCAATGACTCTTTTCTTCTTACTGGCTCTATGTCAGAAACAAGTGAAGAAACATGAGGCAATCAGTAACCATTAAGACAGAAACATACTCAACGCAAATACACGAACACAGGTTTTTCTTGCTTTGCAAGCTCAATTTTGTGTGTTTGAACGCAATTCAAACACAATGCAAATAAGTGTTGCACTCTCAACATTGTGACAAGAGGTGCTATGGAATTACACATTGTGGCATCACATTAGTGTGAACTGTCTGCTTCTATTGTGAGTTCCGATAAAAAGTCAATATATTTATAACAACTGAATAATAAAAAAATCTGTTTAATGGCTCGGACTTCTAGGTATCTCTATCGCCCCCTTGAGTACTGAGGTTTGTTACTGTCAAAGTAACGCAAGAATGCACGCTATATATGTTCAACCGGATGCGCAATACACTGGCCAAGCACTCGTTCGTGTACTTGCAAAATGTTTTTGGCCTAAAACTACAGATTCTTACATGATAAAAAGGTGTTTTTCTCACATACTGCACCCGTCTGGCGACAATATACTGTAGCAATGTTGGAGCAGAATGGATGATTACATTCTCAAAGAGCATGGATGAAAACGTTCAGAAACATCATGTCATCTTAGCCAACCAGTGATAAGGGGAGTAACTGGATCTAGTCAAATTCTTACGGCTAGTAAGCCCATTATTGAAAGGTATGCTTACCCAAACTCATGTCTTTGTTTCGTCTTCCGCCAACTAAGATTACTGCATAAGGATTTTTCCCCCAAGTGCAAGAAATTGCATTGACCTCTTATATCTATTGCTTCCATATGCAAGCAGTTATCTTTCTTGCAAATGGAAATGAGACCCAAAATTGCAACAAATGGGGCCATGCCACTGAATGCAGATGTTTCCCCTTTTTGCAGAGAGTACACATGCCCGATCGAATTAACTTTAACCCCTCTGTCGATGGAACAGACGTCTCTTTTAAAGGCTCTCTTTCCCCAAATTTGTTTAGAGTTGGACCTAGCAGAATAACTCTATATCACAGTGGAATGAATAACCTGTGATTGTAATAAACACATGGTGCGAAGTGCTCTCCCAGGGCCTTAGCAGGGGTTCGTCAGAGCCAACAGCTCACCATCTTCACCCCTTTGCTGAGTAAAAGAGTGAGATTTGAAGAAAACCACCTGTTTGTGAGGTGGTGGACAGATGAAAGTGGTCAGCTGGGTGAAAAAGAGGCCATGGGGATCCAAACAGGTGCTTCCTCCGCTCTGTGATAGGAATGCAGCGCTATAATGTATGGAAATGGGCACAGGAACTCTCACACATTTACTCTCTCTGCCCCAGCATATAATGAGGACAACTTATAAAACAGCCCTGAAGATAATTTGCCAAATTGGTTAAATGTTGCTCAGAGCCCTGTGTGTTAATGGCCTCCATTCGAACCAGGGATTGTTCACCTGAATACAGAGCAATGTGTGTTGGATCGTACATCTTACTACCCTGCAGTTTTGCACATATATCACTATAACTTGATTATCTTATCTATTTTTAGAAAAGTTAAAACATGCAATCGAATTAGGCCACTCTATAAATTTTACATAAGCGTAGTGAGTATTTAACAAACTGTAGACCCGTTATTTTATTATTTTTAATGCATTACCCATTCACTCACCATTACAAATAACCGGTTTCCTACTTGGGCCATAATTCATCCTTGTGACCCTGCTGCACAGGATGTATTAGCTCTTTTTCCAGCTCAAGTCTTTTCCCCCCTCAGCACAGTCTTCCTCTACCCCAGCACAAATAGCCTCTAACCCCATCATTTATAAGACTGTCAGCTCAATACACACAAAAGTTGTACACATGCAGAAAACACACAAAATTGGAACATACAGGTGCTAACTTATTTCACTTTGGGTTTTCCTGTCCAAAGTAATGAAGAGCAGGTGCTTTAATCAGGTCGAGAGTGGGGCTCATTGAGATTTGCTGCTTGTTGAAAGACACACTGACCACATGGGGTTGATTAAGGGTTTAGAGGACAATCAGTCATGTACAATTGTTTTCCCAGTCCCCATGCTCAAAATGGAATAACTTACACATCCAGTGAGAGGTGACTGATTCTGACCTCATCAAACTCCCACCAAAAAATTCCTCTGTGCCCAAAGCAGACAAGAGTGTGCTCTTAGTGTCAACTTACATTTTGTTACTGTGACTCTCACGTTAATTTTGGCCCTTCTTCTGTTCAGCCGGTGTGAAAATTCTATGTAAATCACTCCAAGTGGTTCATAAGTTGAATAATAGCATCATTATTCAAGTGCTTCTGTCACTTCTGTGGAGTAAAATGTGAGAACAATGTTTATAATGTGGACTGCTTTTTGTAAAGCATATTTGATTCACAATCAGTCAGTTTTGTGGAAGGATGGAGTGAGAATTGCTAAATTTAAATTGTGGGTATCTATAAATTCAGTGCTTATTGAGGTGTATGGCTCACAACAGTACAATGAAAAAGCTTTTTAACAACATTTTGACAGTATTGACAAATGAAGGAAAACAAATAGAACGTGTGTTTCATTCTTAAAGCGATAGTTCAGCCAAAAATGAAAAATTATGTAATAATTTACTCACCCGTATGTTGTTCCAAACCTATATAACATTCTTTTGTTGAAGACAAAAGGATATGTTAGGCATAGGCACAATGTTAGCATTTACACTCACTGAGCACTTCATTGGGAACACTACCATCTTAATAAATCCTAAATAAATACCATCCTTTCTATCAGCTAGAACCAGTTTGGTCATTCTGTGTTGACCTCTCACATCAACAAGGCATTCCCTACGCAGAACTGCCGCTCACTGGATGTTTTTTGCTTTTAGTATTATCCTGAGTAAATTCTAGAGACTGTGGTGCATGAAAATCACATTAGATTAGCAGTTAGAGAAATACTCAAACTAGTCATTCTGGCACCAACAAACATGCTACGGTCAATCACTGAGATCACATTTTCCCCCATTCTGATGGTTGATGTGAACCTTAACCTGACCCGTATCTGCATGATTTTATGCATTGCACTGTTGCCACTCGATTGGCTGATTAGATAATCGCATGAATATGAGGTGTTCCTAATAAAGTGGTCATGTGTATAAGTAAAACAGGTTTAGAACAACATGAAGGTGAGTGATGATTACAGAATTTTCATTTTTGAGATAACTATTTTATTAAGGTCTATCATGCTGAGGAGTTCTGACTTATTAAACCAAGCTGAGATATGGGGGGTCGGAGTCAGGACCCCCATCTGAGGGTTGTCAGATGGGGGGGGTCATTAAAATCATTAAAATATGTGTATTGTAAATAATATAATGATATATTCTTAAAATAATTGTTTAAGAAATAAAATAATACAAATGCAAACGGGGCAATAACAAAAAACCCCTTGGTGTCCCCTTCAAAAATTGCTCTTGAGAATTGTTTTGATGAAATTTTCGCCCCTGTATGGAAGTTTCAATCATTTTCAATAGGGGAAGTAATATAGAATAAACAATCAGAATTTGCCAATCACCACTGAATCGGGAGGTTAATTGCAATGTTTGGTAAACAGAAAGGTTCCGATTTCATTTGGCCAAGTAACTGTCTGACCACACTGGGTTAATTTTATTTGTCTACTTCATATTTTCACTATTTGAACACGTTTCAGTTAAATGCATGTGTATGCAAGAAAAATTTCAACAGACGTGTAATTACATTTGTGTATCTAATTGTGAAATCCACAGAAATGCTCTTAAATAAGCACAAATCCAGTTACACAGCACAGGAAGGAAATCTAGGAATATTCTTTATGCACAAATGGTTTGTTTTGATGTAACATGATTATTATTCTTTCAAATGTTAAAATTGTTAATAAGTATAATCCCCAAACAAAACAAATAAAAGCCTTTTTACTCATACTCATGTGCAAAGTTCTTTTTTATTTTTCTTAAGTCACAAGCAACTTAATCTATTTCATTCACATTAAATCAGTTTAACTGAGCCAACATTATTTATTTGGATTTGGTCAAACCCCCCAAACTCCAGCCAAACAAACCCTGTTTAAAAAAATAAAAATAAAAGAGAACAGAAGACATGAACAAATCTCATCCGGTTGTTATCTTGCTCAAAAATGCATAAAATAACATTTTGTTTCAAAATTTGTTCACACAATTCAGTCCCCTGCAAAGCATGTGGGGAAATCTAAATCACCTGGCCAGTTTCATCAATGTTACAAAAAATATTCATGTAGACCTTGGATTAAGTAAACTTACATTTTACAAATTTAATTGAATTTAACATAATTAATTTTGTGAAAGTTAAGACAAAATGTTCCAGAATTGTGTTGCTTTAGTTCATTTAAATTAAGTAAAGTGAACAACCTGCAAAAAACCCCTTTTTTTGAGTGTACCAATAAGTCCCCCAGCTCGGTTGTTTACTTCCAAACTTCCCAAACAACCCACATTTATCTTTGGCTTTGCATGTTTTTTGCATTCACTAAAGAAACATTTAAAGCACTGTTGTTTGCACTGAATGTGTTAATGGGCGCTTGTAGTACCATAAAACTTTCAGCTCATCATGACGCTCAACTTTTTGAGGTGAAAAAGTGGTGGGAAAAGCTAATACTTCCGAGGTCATAAAAAGCCCACATAAAGATATAAAATTTAATCTAGTCGACCTTGGCAGAGAGAGAACTTTTGGAAGGTCATCGGCATGTAAATGGAAAGCATCGTTTCACATAAAACTCCCCACCTGATCCATGACAACACCACTTACCATGCCATTCCATTGACAAGTAGGCATCAACTCCCATTACCGCTTTCCACGTCAAAGGTGTCAGGGAGCTTTTCAAACTTCTGCTCTCCTCTGTCATATGAAAGTTGGTGACAGACACAGTTACCGTCTCTGGACTGAGTGCTGCACTATGTGACCCGTTCCCATTAGGTTTAAGAAAATAGTACGAGGAGGAGAGCTGTGGGAGAAAAAGATACAATAACAATGTGCCATTTGGGTAGTCTCTAAGAAGTTACCAAGGGACAATTAAGCCCCTATTTTCTCTGCCCTCGTCAACCTGGGCTCAGGCAGTTAAGTCGTTTCTGAGACATCCTGCACCTGTAAAATTGCTGCACGCCTCTGAATTATGGAGGTGGTGTGGGAGTGTGAAAATAACAGTCTTTAACCTCTGATCTCAGAACAATGAAGGACTGGCGGCACTGGAAGATGCAGTCGAGGTGAAGATGAAATAAGCTGGAGTTTAAAAAAAACTCCCAGCTTACTGACATCTCCAAGGCTTTGGTCAGAGATGTAAGCTTGAAGTGTTAAAGTGAAAGGTGGATGATAAATAAATACTCTGCCCTTTTTTATGAACTTGATGTAGATCAGTCCAAAATTGTTCAGCAATTGATTGTACTGCTCAGATAGTCAGACCATGGTGTGCTCCTTTCATCTGTGTTTTCCTAGTAGAGTTACATTGGGGACTTAACAGAGTATGCCTGTACTTTACCAGTAGGTGCAGCTGTGGTCCAACTGGAGCAGTGAAGAGAGAGGGGGGCCCTAAATTCCAGGCGTCATTTTAGCAAAGCTATGCTGATGCAGCCGGGTCACTAGCTTCCATGATTATATTAAGGCTGTGATCAAAACTAATGGCATGCAGATCAGATCATGCAAACTACGCTAGATTAGCCAACCGTAGTGAAATTATACTTCCTGATAAATATATTGCTCTGTTTAATAGAAGAATTTCAGGGTGCAGTACACTGCATCTGGATGTTGGATGTGTCTTTTTGTTTGGGGCTTGTTTTTGCTGCTGTATCCTTGGTAACTTTAGAATGTGTCAGAATAACTCCAACAGCAATTGTGACAAAATAATGCTTAAATGAAATAATGACTGTAGTGAAGGAGTAGCTGATTATATGGTGTGCATGAGTCCAGTTTCTTTTAAACAGTTTAAGTCACAGAGGTTTTAATTT
Organism: Xyrauchen texanus; assembly: GCF_025860055.1. Taxonomy (NCBI): domain Eukaryota; kingdom Metazoa; phylum Chordata; class Actinopteri; order Cypriniformes; family Catostomidae; genus Xyrauchen; species Xyrauchen texanus. The sequence continues at coordinate 32,300,977 of NC_068289.1, read as the reverse complement.
GTTTTTAGTTTAGCATAATCATGTCGAGGGAGGGACAAATCATTATGCATTAAGCCATGGTCACAGTAGGCTTTGAGCATAAAAACAATACAAACATGTCTCTTTGAAATATGTACTCTTTGTATTGAGCCAAGAGGTCAGTGTGTGACATTTTGAGCTTTTATATGAATTCACCTGCCAGATTTTGCCAATTTCTTCCCATGAGCTTGCGTTTCACCTCTCCCACATTCAGCAGCGTGTGAATGACAGTGAATAGAATGCAAAGTGTAGTATGACCACGGTTATACTCATTCTTGGTCTTTATCAGGATATAACAAAGCCAGGTTGAATGGGATAATTCATTTAACAAGAAAAAAAACAAGGCTTAGAGGCATAGACATACAATCCATTCAGTGATTCAGATGATAAGTTAAATTTTGCACTTTTAAAAATGCATATTGTTTCAAAGCAGCGTGGTATAAGTAGTTGTAGTAGTAACAGAAATAAAGAAGTAGATGACTCTTCGTTGCCATGTGTCAGGTGAAATATTCCTGAAGACTTTGAAGGAAATCCTGCAGAGTCTTGCAGGCCATCTGCAACTAGTCTTAGTCCATGCACTTTCTGTTGCTCTGGCCTAGAGTTGAGCACAGCAGCAAGCCACAGCCCCAGGGGGAGCAGAAGTGGGCCTGACTTCATACATGATTAATACCCCTATCACTTTCTAAACGCCTGCCACAGTTTGCCAGACCATGTCCGGTGTTTGGTTTTCAGAAATATTTTTCCGTTTATGAGGGGGAAGTCTTCTCCAGAGCAAGAAAGAAGTATTCTTTAATTTGATAATTAGTGAGCATGGTTTTTTGGGTGAAAGCAAAGGATTGCTCTCATTTGGCTTAATTTTCTAATTGGCATCTAAATGGCATGTAGTTTCGGCCGTCCATAAATATCGTAAATGCACCTCTCTGTTGTTTGTGTATATTTGCACAAGCTGTAAACATGAACACATATAAAGATAGAGACTTTTTTTGAATGTGTGTCTAAGTGAAATGGAATGGCAAAGGGGTGAGAACATGCAAGATTGAATGGCACCACATATATCTGCCATGACCCCATTATTGTGATAGGTGTTTGCTTTAGCTCAGAGAGAGGCCATTGTAATCTATCCTGCCGCTGAAAGGAGGTTCTATTAGCAGCCCCCGACCTGCCCTCATGCCCTGCTCTCTGTAGTGCTGGAGCCAGCTAGGACAGGGCCCCTAAGGACAGCGTCAGCTTGCTGCAGAAAGCCTCCATAACAGGCCTATCTGGATGGAGCCACCTGCTGATGGAGCTCTGGCCTTTGTGTGGCTGTCTGCACAGGCTGATTCTCTAACCCCAGGGAGTGAGACATGAAGGCTGGACAAGCTGGCTCCTGTCAAGGCCCACCATTGAAAAGCAGAAGGCCAGAAGATATACTGTACACTGAACACTTCTGCTTGTCTGGATGATGCATTAAATGCAGTGTTTAGAGTTGTAGGTGTTCTTTCTGCAAGTTATGGCCCTCTCCGATTCCTGGTAAAAAAAAAAAAGGCTTGAACCAGCCTAAGAGGGGTTAAGCTTGTCTTACGGCCTGGCCAAGCTGGTCTAGCTGGTCTCACATAGGCCATCTGAAAAATGTCCAAATCCTTTCTAGAACCAGCAACCTGAACCAGCTTTGGCTGGTTTTAACTTTAAAGGCTCATTATGGTTTCATTAATCTGTAATTCAGCCTCATGCTTTTTGAATGAGGGATTAAACTGTAAAATGTTCAATATTATTGATCTAACTAACGTGAAGCGTTTAGCAGTGAGGGTTCTACTCATGCAGACTGATAATTATTAAAGGGAATACACTGTGGCATCTGTCTCATAAACAGCTCACTATTATAATTTTGTTGTTTAAAGCTGAATATTGTGAAATTAAATATTCACAACAGGCTTTTTTGTTTCCAGAGAAAACTGGTGATAGAGATACATCCTTCATAAAGATTTGTGGATGTATTGTCAAAATTATGGAAGGGATACATCTTCATAATCACAGACATATTATGGATGATTGTTCATTCACCACAAAGTTTATGTCCAAGGGAAAGTTATTTGCTTTTAGAATGAGGACAAACTCATAAAAAGCCACACAATTATTATGTAATCCGCAGCATCTGGTGCTATCCAAAGAAAGAATTATTCTGAGAGCTATGTTTCAATGAAAAGAAAAAAAGTCGATTTAGTTTTGGTATACAGTCAGTGTACTTGTGTACAGTGTACTAATTTGCCAAAAGTAGGTGTGTTGTCCTGATACTGATAAGAAATAAGTTTATCGTAAATCACATTTATGACACTACCACGAGGACTGAAGCGTATGGCCTAAACAAATCTGTGTTTGTAAAGAAAATTGAATTAATACATTTCATTTTCTGACATGGTGTTTGATGTAAATTTAATCTTGTGAACAATTTTGTAGTCTTGTTGGACCAACCCCCCCCCCCCCTTCCTTTTTTTGTAACCTTGTGTCATTCTGTCATTGTGATTTATATTCCCCATTGTCCGCCTATATTGAGTAAATATGCAGGTTTCAGTTCATTACAAATATATAAAGAGGGGCAGTGTCAGCTGTCCATCAAAGAGTCAATCTGAGCAGATCAGCTGACAAACACTCATGTAATCTAACCTGACAGATACCTGAAAGTAAACTCTGACCTTCATCTGGGTATTGCACCATCAAATAAAGAGAATTTTAAGGATTGCCCTCTGACTAATGTCAGTGGTCTTGATCTGCGGATGAATTGACACCTGTCTTACCATATTCACTTGTGTCAAAGTTGTCAGTTTCTCCTCATGTACGCTCAGTTTATGGAGCTGTGTGAAATTGTAAAGTGTAGATTACCCAGCCCACAGTCAAACTGTGATTTTAGGAGCATATCTTGCCGTCTACAACTAAAGATTTTGTGTTTAAAGTTCAGAATATTGTCTCTTTTAATTTTATAGAGTTTATATATAGTTATAACATCAAAGTACCATTTGATGTACAGTATTACAGTACGTACAGTATACACATGAATTTGCAATTGGTAAATGTTGGATATTGTGCCTCAAGCCTTTCAAGTTTTTTACCCATACCCACAATTTTTTACCTCTTTATCTTGTAATATGTGGAATAGCCATACTTTCCTTACTGAATAATGAATATAATACATTTTACAACATATTGAGGTTACTTATTACTCATTTACTTAGAATTTACTGTAAGCAAAGCTCAAACACTGCTTTCGCAACCTGTAGGCCTGTGCACTTCTGATCGTCATGGAAACACACAGCCCAATGCATCGTGCCTGTGTAAACGAAGAATCTCCTTTCCTCTTGTTATTTTTATGACACACATCAAGTGCAGCGCTGGTCTGAGGCATTGTTTTGTCTGCCCTGCTCTATGCTCATGCTTTCAGCTCCAGTGCCTGCCATTCTACAAGCACTGGGAGCGATCTCCCTGACCAGCCAGGTCACTTCCAGAACGAGAGGCCAAAATGAGAATTTCTGCAAACAAACAATCAAGCTGTGATTAGATTCCGCTTTCATGATCTTGAAAGGAAATGCAAAGGAGATTAGATAACAGGCAGGCCATAAGGCTCATTTATCCCACTTGGCGCTAAGTGTCTAGAGATGGCTAAATGCTTTAATTCCCTACTAGTGAGGAGCACCTCAGGCCAACTCCAGCTATTGCAGAGCCTAACTAACGGTATTAATGTGTAACAAGGAAAAAATAGCAACGCTTATCACATGAAAGTTTGCTTCGTTGAGTTCCCCCAAACTGATCATTTTTCTCTTTAGTTCCCATCCGTTTTAAGTGCCACTCTGCAGTTAAGTGGCCATGGCATTTTTTGGATCCACCAAGAAAGAGTTGTACTAGTGCCAATGTTTTTGATTTACAGGCCAGCCCTGGCACACCGTACCCGATCGTTGTTATCTGACTGAGGCTAATGGACACACTAGAATTAGAACAGGCAGAAAACATCTTAAATGGAAACCTTTACAAGGCAGCTGGTTGCTAGTTCACAAGAATACCAATAAATTGCAGCTACATAGCGTTTCTTAATCAGATTCGAGCAATCAGCTTGAGAACAAAATCCCATATGGCATGGAAAAATGGCGAGAAAGAGAGAGGGCCAAGGTTACTGCAAGGGCACAGGCCACTTCAAGGTTGCCATGTCTGGCTACAATTAGCCACTCACAGAAGAAACTGGAATGATGCTTCAGGGAGCTTTTGCAGCTCAGTCATTTGTAATTAGTCAGTTAGGAATTACTCGCCATGAAAAGTTTGGCTCTGTTTGATTGTTTGCAAACATGTTTGCCTTAAAAAGGGTGTGCTACTCCACACGTCAAGAACTTGTAAATATACAGTTGCTTCGAGGTGCAAAGTTTGAGATGCTAAACTTTGAATACATTGATTAGGTATATACTTAGTTTGACAGTAATTGCATCATTTAGATCAAACACAAATCTCCGTGAACGGAAAAAAAAGGAAATTATTTTGTAATATCCAGCCTTATATTGGACAGATTTTGCCACTGGTTTCCAGTCATATTCTGTCTATGGTGATTATTTACAAATATCTTGCATTTCAGTGTAATAGAACATAAAGGAATAGACCATTTCAAGACAGTTTAAGGTAGTGATATCTTTTTATTCCTTGAACATTTCAAGCTACTTGTTGAACGCAGACTGCATTCCAAATGGGATAAATCACTCTCCGAAGGGCACTTTGAAAGGATAGTCAATAGTCACTTACAACATGATAGTCATGATGTAAGATCGCTTCAAACTGAATTTCCCATAAAAATTACTTAAAAGTGAGTCCTGAATTACCCTTATTTTTGAGCCCCACACCCTTTGACCCTTCAAAGTTCTCAGAGTGGATGGTAAAGTCTTCGAAGGGAATAGGGAATAGGGCATAGGGATGATCACTTCTTAATGAAATGCACCCTCATTCAAAACACCAGTGGGAGATGCTTCATTCATAGTTACTTTAACATGATTGTTGTTGTAAATGTTAACAAGATTGTCCAAAAATGCCATGTGGACCATGTTTTTTAGTGGCTGGATGGCAGGAACTAACGGAAATTATAGTGTTTAGATCTCCAAAAAAGCAACGACAAAATGACGCATTAACCACTACAATGAAGAGAGACAGCTAGATACAACATTGATACCATCTAACTGTTCTACTAACCATCTACTATATACATCATGCACAACTCTTCCACCATTTACGCACCTTTTTCAAACCCAATTATTTTCATTCTTCCATGGAAGATTTACAAGAGTTAAAAGGAGAAGTAATTTCTTTGCTCATTAAAAAGTTTTACTCCTAAATAAATACTTGTATTTTTTAAATATGTTCATAAACTTTTAACCACTCACATGACCTCATAACGACCCCATTCAAATCATTAACTTTTAAAAGCTTTTTATTCTACATGCAGAGGGTCCCCTCATGGGGGCTGCCATGTTTCAATCACATGACCAGCTGAATACTACTCTCTAATCTCAGTTACTGCCCTGTTATTGCACACTTTCACTCAATGATTAAAGTAGTCATGACTGACTGTGAATAGTACATTTCTACAATGAAACAGAAAACTATAAATGGTATACATTAATTTTAATGGTGCTTCATCCAAGCCGCTAGATGGCAGTTAAAAGCCAAGATGACACAAACAAAAAAGGTTACTGAGGTCACCTTTAAGAATGTACTAATCGCTGTTTTCCATGCAGTTACAATGAATGGGGACTAGAGCTTTTGTGCTTCAAAATGATAAAAATGTATGCCATTTTTCAAGTCTCTAATGTCACACAACAGTATTTTAATCCATTCAAAATTTAAGAAATGTCATAATCATTTGGCTTTAGAAGACTTACCATATAAATCACATGGCTGATTTTTATGATACTTTTATTTATGCTGCTTTTGCATAGCTTGAAAGCTCCAGTTTCCATTCATTGTAATTGCATGATCAACCAGTACTGTACTGCATTTATATTATCTGCTTATTTCCACAGAAGAAAGTAAGTCATGTGGGTGCGTAGATGTTGAGAACTTTAAATTTTGGATAAATATTTCCTTTAAAACAGTTACTTAAGCTTAAGCTAATAATTTTTAATCAAATCCTTTGAAAGACATATTTATGTACTGCACTGCTTGTATTCCATATCCCATAACCCATAATCCTGTTTGAAAACCAAACTAAGTTTGAAAGACTCAGTGGTCTGACAACCATACCAAGTCATCAGTATTCACCACAAATAATTGTCTCATAAAATTCATGTCAGAGCAGGACAGGCTAAAGATGTTCAGATCTGTCTGCATTTATGCGACTTTGCTTCATCTTCTCTTCATAGCAGATTGTCTTAAACAATAAAAGAGCCTGTAAATCTCTCATCATCCTTCCTTAACAAGACCCTTTAAAATCAGCTTTCAGTTTATTTCATAATGTTCTTTTAGCTGTAAAATGTAATAAACCCTGCTGTAGTTCATTTAAAAAGAGTGACGGTGTCCTTCTTTTATAAGAAAGTTATTTTGTTACCCAGCTGTTGGTCATCGAAACTTTGATTACTACACAAGTGTTTCATAAGCGAAACATCATGTGAAATATTGCATGTTTTTCTCTCACATCTTTTGCTAATGAAATGTGGCCACAGAGCAACTGAATTTCTATGGTCTGAGCAATAGGAAACATACAAACATTCCATGTCATGTTTGAAGTTGATGCAGTTGACTTACAGTGGCAAGGGATATAATGCAGCTCTTGTATTATTCTTATGGTTGAGTAAAGAACTCTTTATAATAAGGTTCCATTCGTTAACATTAGTTATTGCATTAGGTATCATGAACAAAACGTTGAACAATATATCTTTTTACAGAATTTATTCATCTTAAAGTTAATGTTAATAAAAATACAATTGTACATTGCTAGTTCATGTTAGCTCATAATGCATTAATTAATGTTAACTAATACAACTTTTGATATTAAAAATGGTATTAGTATATGTTGTAACTAACATTAACCAATATTAGTAAATACTGAAAAAGCATTGTTCATTGTTAGTTCATGTTAACTAATTTTGTTAAAGGAATATTATGCATTCAGTACAGGGGCGTCGGACTGGGGGGTAAAGGGTACCGAGTACCCAGGGCCCGAGGCAGGGGGGGCCCCTTAGAAGTCAGTGTTCTATACATACATATTTGGTACGGGGGCCCAGCAAGATGGTTTGTACCCAGGGCCCAAAATTTGGTGCTACGCCCCTGATTCAGTACAAGTTAGCTCATCAACAGAATTTGAGGCATAACTTTGATTTCCATAAAAAATTAAATTTTCATTTTTATAGTCATAGGTTTTTAGGGTTTGTTGACATTACACCATGATGGAAACAAAGTTGTAAAATTGGATATAACTTTAAACAGAAAAGGTAAGTAATATTATCATACTAAAATCATGTAAAGTGAGTATTTTAACATTTACAAATTGGCCCCATTCACTTCCATTGTAAGTGCCTCACTGGAACCCATATAAATGTATTTGCTTTTTTTGAAAGAAAAAGGGTGAGTCAAATTTGATTTGTGAACTTAGCAATATTATGCCACAAATGCTGTCGTTTGAGCTTAACTTGTTTTTAAGCCCGAATAGTTATTTAACTAATGTTAACAAATGGAACCTTATTGTAATGTGTTACCAAAGTAAACAGGTCTAAAAAAAGAAGAAAAAAAAAAGTTTTTGTTCTGTAGTGAATGCATGCAAAATTGGCAAGCATGCTACATGAGCTGTACAAGAAAGTTAAATTGTGACCGCTAGCAAATGTTTGCATATTGTCAGTGCCCTTCTTTGCCAGTCATGCTAATTACAAAAAAGTCACACAAATCTCTTATGCATACTTATTCATTTTTTAAAACGGTGTTAAACATATGTATAAAGAAATTAAACTTTTTCTTTAAACAATAGAGGATAAGTGAGGATAGTTGCCCAAGAAAAATGCTCACCTCTAAGTGTACATTTTCCCATTCACTGTGGCAATCTCTCATTGCAAACCATACTTATGTGTGTAGGCAGTAAAACTCCATCCACAACACATGGTGCAAATTGTTGTGGACAGTCAAGCTAAATAACTCCTGTCATTTAGTTGTTACTGATTATTTTTTAGTATTATTGAGGACGTACTGTTCTTGAACTCCATTGCACGCAGATGCATTTAAACATATTGTGCACACATATAGTGGGCAGAGCTTGCCCTTTTGTCAAACACAACAAAGCATGTGGAAAGCGAAGATGATATTAATTGAATAATATTATTAGTCATGATGATGATTACTATAATGGACCTCGGGACTGCAAACCCTTGTGCTGGCAAACAATACACTTCAGCTTCGTTTAGGGTTCTAGTCTTCAAGCATTGAGTGAGAAATCCAGATGTGACCATTGCTATCACCCCTGGATTATTCCTGACCTCAAATATATATCCAGATCATACTCCCAGCTGCAACACTATAGAACTTTCCCTCCTCCATCTGGGACAAGCAAGCTTTGCATTGATGAGCTCCACCTTGGGACAGAAACCCAAAAGAAAGCTCCGCAGCTATCACAGACAAGAGTGTTCGAATCTGTTTTAATAGTGGCCATTACGAGTGCACTGTACGATCATAACTCCCCCATCTCCATCATTAATACATGAGAGGATTTTCGTGGCATCTTTCATGAAAGTCAAAGCAGCCAAGGTCTGCTGAAGTGCAGAGCAGACCTCAAAGGGGAAATTTCCCCTTGTGGATGTCAGGTGGAAAAGGGGTATTTAAATATCAATACACACAATAGTTCTGAATCAATACAACTCAATAAGTCAGATTTGTTTTAATTTATGTGAGACACTTTCTGTATGGATGAACCTCAGGGAGTTCCATCAGCTCTCTTGCCTCCCCTCAACCACCAGCCCAAACCCTATTGTTATTATTGTAGTGTCTTTCCTCTCATCATACATTCCTACAAATAAAAATAAAAAGTCAATGTATTGTAAGCTGCAATTTTTACGGCACTGATTTAAGTGACAGTGGCAGACTTAATCCAATAGTGCCACTAAAGCTGACAAGCTTGAAATGTGCCTTGCCATGCTGTCCCTCAACTATGCAGGACCCAATGTTTCCTTGCCTTTTAATTGAATCACACAGTCTCAACCATGTTATTTTTTATTTGATTTCTTACACCAATGCCATGGTGGCATGAATTATGCAGAGGGAGACCTTAACTGTGGACAAAACTAATTTTGAATGATTAAAAAGTGAATCAGAAGATGTTTTACCCTTGTATAAGTTTCTGCATCTGCCAAAAATTGCTAGGCTTGTTTATTGTCAGCACTGTGCATGTTTTAGTGGCACATGTCAGAGTGCTTAATGGCCATGTAGAGAATGTTCTAAACTCTGTGAGGGGAGCAAGTTGTGTTTTGATTTTTAGTTGGGGCCCACTGCTATAAAAGAACACAGTCACAGACATCTTTTTTTTTAACTAGGGAAGACTTCATATGAAAGGAATTGAACATAATTCACTCTTTTTTTTTTTTTGGCTAGTGCAGCATGATAGTTAAGTTTTATTGATCTTTTTCTCTTGAGTTTTGATCAGTTTTGGGAGGGACTGTTCATTACACAGAAAGTTACTTTTAATTTTGGGCTGAGGTTGACACTGAACAGACATTGCTATGCATTTTAGTAGCTCTTGAAACCCAGACCATCATAGTTCTCCTTAATGGAATACATAAAATTCAACGCAAGATGTGCATTAAAAGATGAATCTTTGGACTGCATGTCTCAGTACATTTCTATGCTACTGTACATTGACTGCATTTTTTGTACCAATGTATGCACATGACTAAAATGGTATGTACTCTGAATATTCATTACTGCAGATATATCATGAAAGTGGTGTTTATAAAATAACTGTTCTTTACTATCCTTTCAAGAAGAAATTGCTAAATGTAGCCTTTGAGCGAAACTGAGTTACCAGGTATGTAAGGTACATGTCTTTTAAACTTCTCTTTTGGAGGTATCTGGAAGTCATTTCTCCCTCTGCACTTGCTTTATTTTCATGAATGCTCAATCAATTCAACACGACAGCTTAAACTTTCCTTCTCTTTTTTTCTCTCCCATAACCACAACCATTTAAAGTTCCAAAGGCACTTACTGACTGAATTTAAAGTCTATTCTCACAAAGCCCTGAAAATGCACTTTTGGGGGGCAGTTTGGAAAGACAATCTCCAAAGTGAGGGAAAATCTTTTTTTTTTTTTTTTTTATCTAAATGGTTGAAGGGGCATATGTTCATATGGCTACACTTCCTTTGTTGGACTATACTTTCTGCCATGCTGCCTGTCCTTTAAATCAATATGATTCAGCCAGTCTTTACAAAACAGAGAAGGCTTTATACTGGCACCTGTTGGCTTGGTTTGAAGCAAAAGTCAAATGCAAATGTTTTTGGTTACCAGTGCCATTGTAAATGCAGTATACCCTGTTTGCAGGTATATTCATAATAATAATAATAATAATAATAGTAATTTAAATACAATTTTATATTGGTAACTCATGATGATTTAGTATTAAGCAACCAAAAGTTCACATTCTTATGCATATGGCCAACTACAGGCAGGGTGTTGAATATATGGTAAAAACTGATTTAAATGTTTGTCCGTTTCTCATGGTACTTACGTGCATCTTGGAGCTTAAAAGTTTTGGTACCTATTCACTTGAATTGTGAGGACCTACAGAGCTGAAATATTCTTCAAAAAATTTTTCATTTGTGTTTGGACAAAAACTGTGAAAATGTGAAATAGCTTTTTTTTTGTAGCCAAGACTTTTAACATGTCTGGCTTTGCAGATATTGACTTAAAAAATAAACCTAGCCTAATAAATATTAACTTAAAAAAAGTGCAGTATGTACGTTTTTTTAATGTGTGTGTATATATGTATATATGCATATGTGTATATATGTATATGTTTATATATATGTATGTGTGTATATATATATATATAATTTTTTAATTAACCTGATAAAATGACACAGAGCCTTTCAAGAGCATTCTGTCTTGTTGTAGAATTACCTGCCCAGGTAATGTTGTTTGGCCTGTGAATTAAAAGCTTTCCTAATCCTGTATGCATGATAAGTATAGCTTGACAAAGCCTATCAATTTAAGAAGTTTGTTTTAGCATAAAAGTCTCTTCCAATAAGGTCTCTTTGCCTTGCACCAACCATATGATAAAGTCGCTCAATAAATTATAAGAGCATCTCTGGAATGGTAGCAGATTCTTGTCCACTGAAATGACAATTAGAGTAACTTTCTACACAAGTTAGGTTTGATGTCCGCTGTCGGCTGCAGGGAGAGCGATATGTCCTGAGACAGAGTCTAATCTGTCTCAGCTTCTGATTGCATTGCCCCCTCATGATCTTCTCATTGACCACTCCAAATGTGGGGACAGGAGATGGACATTTTGAAGCTGGTTGGAGGGAAATAGTCCTCTGGCAGACTTCACATTTCTTTACTTTCTCTAAAATGGATCTGTCATTAAGCTGGCCTCTTTTGCTCTTTCACTTTCTCTGTGTGTGCTGGCTTTCTCCCAGCAATGCAACATCTAATATGATTGGAAGTGTTAAAATGCAAGGAAAGCATTGGAAAAGACTTGACTTAGCTTGTCGAGCATTTAATTTAAAAACCATTGGCATTAATAGGGAGTTGGTCCTCTGTTTGCTGTTATAACAGCTTCCACTCTTCTGGGAAGGCTTTCCACTAGATGTTAGAACATAGCTGCAGGGATTAGCTCCCATTCAGACATAAGAGCATACTTGAGATCAGGTGCTGATGTTGGATGATGGGGCCTGACTAACAGTTGCTGCTCAAATTCATCCCAAAGGTGAATACACAGTAGGGTTCAGGTATGGACTTTGCAGGCCAGTTAAGTTCTGACTGAAATACATTTTAAGAAAAGAACTGAGCTCTTTGGGATGCCCCAAGGGCGTAGATTTGGTTTGAACATTGAACATCTACACCCCTGCTATGCCCCATTCTACTGAAAATGCAGACTGGTTACACTGTGAATTCTAGCTGGAAGTGATGTTAGATGTATGGGCATGTTTTGGCTACAAATTCTGGGTGAAATGTCCACAGAGTGGCGCCAAAAGTTATTTCTATTTTTAGTTGAAATTATGTAATACATTGATCCCCTAACCCTTAACCTAACTATCATTGAATTTAAATAAAACATTTTACATAGTCAGATGACGGCAAGGCCGGCATTTAAAACCTGCTCTTAAAGCACTGACGTCCCGCTACGCATCTCACTCCCGTCTTCCTTGCAACTGGGGCTGTAAACAAATGTTCTTAGATGTCATAGATTGCAAATGTTTGTTGTTTTATACAGCAGCTCATTGCACTCATGCTACTACTAAACTTTTAAGTCCTATTTGCATCGGAACATGTCGTCTTCACTAACGAAATGGTCCCACAGTGCATGCTTCATATTTCCTTCTCTGACAGACTGAGAGGAAGATAGTGGTTTATGTGTTAACAGCGCCTTCCTGTGTACAGAGAATGCCCTACTTGATCATTACAGTCTTGGGAGTCTTGGTGGTTGCTTATGCATTACACAAATGAGGGAAATGTATTTATGCTGAAATTGAATGAGGTAGATTTCAGGGTACATGAACTTTCGACAGAAAATGTCAATTTACAATGTGATCATGTTGGAAAATGTTTGTCTAAGAAGATTGGCTGTATTTCACACAACTAATGGATAGAAGAGTTCAAAAAATTGTGGGAGTAGCAGAAGTGAGCAAACCCATTGATTAGAAGGGAGTGTTCACATACTTTTGGCCAGGTAGTGTATGACCATGGTGTGAATAATCCTCAATAAATGTAGCTCCATTCTACTTTAACAAAATAAAACCTTTGGTTTCACTTAAAGGGATAGTTCACCAAGATTCTCTCATTATTTTCTCACCCTCGTGCCATCCCAGATACTGTATGTATGACTTTCTTTCTTCTGCTGAATATCTCAGCTCTGTAGGTCCTTACAATGCAAATGAATGGTGATCAGACTTTTTGTAGCTCCAAACATCACATAACAGATAGTTTAGGAAACCTAAAAGTAATTCCTATGACTCCAGTGGTTAAATCTATATATTCAGAAGTGATATGATAGATGTTTAACAAATGGTTAAAAATGTAATGTCCTTTTTTGCCCTCTGTATATACTTTCACTTTTACATCTGATAGCCACATGTGGTGCCGGTTTAGTTTCACATCTGAAAGTGAAAGTGGAGATTTAAAGTAAAATGTACACTTTGATCTGTTTCTCACACACATCATATCACTGCTAAAGATATATATTTAACCACTGAGTCATATGGATTACTTTTATGTTTCCTTTGTGGTTTTTGGAGCTACAAATGTCTGATCACCATTCATTTGCATTGTAAGGACCTATAGAACTGAAATATTTTTCTAAAAATCTTTCTTTGAGTTTTGCTGAAGAACGAAAGTCATATACATCTGGGATGCTATGAGGATGAGTAAATGATGAGAGAATTACAATTTTGGGGTGAACTATCCCTTTAAATGTGTGACAGGATATGCTATGTTCTGTTTCTGAAATACTGCCTCATTGTAGCATCCAAAAAAAAAGTCTCTGACTTGTATGATTTTCCTCTGACGGCAGTCCATAGTCAGGTGGTTGCATTTATAAATGACTCACAGAGTGATATCTAATGTGGTTTTGTGGCAAGATGATCTGTAAACACCCATCTGAAATGCTTGTGATTGACTGATGTAGCTCTGAAGAACAGGTGAAATGTAAATATTTGCTGTTTGGAGTGTCTTGTCCTGGTTTATTCCCATTCTTACTTATCTGAGCGGTTCAGTAATTGCCGTCAGTTACAGGCATAAAGGCAGTGGTTTGCAGCTGCTCAGTAAGAGTATCTGCACATTTCTTCTCGGATGTGGCTTTCCCCCTCGCCTCCTGAGACTTTCCTCATCTTCACCATCGTTGTTTACCTGGCATTGTCAACCGTGAACATGTTCAGAAAGAAATTAAAGGGGGCCTACCAGACAGCACAACAGGCGTTATAATTGAAGAGATTACCCTCTTTATGCCAGCAATTTGGGTGCACCAGAAAAACAAGAAAGGTTTTGACATTTTTATCTTTTTGTTGTGCCACCGGCTTGCCTCCTTTCATGGAACAGAACAGCCTCAAATTATTGCCATTTCACTCGAAGCTGTGAGGCACAAGATCACAATTTATGCATTGCTGATTACTTCTGTTCAAAATAACTTGTTAGTAAAACATAATCTTGTGCTTGTATGCACATGTGGGGTTGTAGGGGGTGTCAGACTGGGGATTCTAAGGTTAAGAGTAGGGCTGTGTCTATACAATCAAATACCGATATATCATGATATTTTTTCTCACGCTGTTGTTTCGATACTTAGATCCATGTATCGTGATATATTGTGATATTTTCAGTGTAGTCAGAGATGCTTCTATGAGGCACTAAATAGAAAAACGGATTCTGATTTGTTGGACCTCTCTCACGTGTTTGTATCTAGGGCTAGGCAAAACTATTAATTTTCTATTTAATCTTCATTTGTATGATCCCAATGTTGATTCTTAAAATGCCAAGATTGCTCTTTCTTTCTGTCTGCAATACCCAACAATCAGATGTGTATAAATACTTCCCATTTGCTACAAAATAAGTCTGTGATTAGCCACTGGATGGTAATTTTTTTTTTTATTTCACTCACCAGTGTTTGAGTTGTGTTTTGGCATAGAAGTTCAGGACCGAGATCTTTTCCCTGCATGCTGAGAGTAAAACTTTTGACTCTTTCTGTTTAATGTGAGTCCAAAGACTAGATCCAAGCAAACCATTTGTTGTTTGATAATCAGGGGTGGAAAGAGTACTGTTACTTCCCCAAAAATGTAGTGTGAGTTAAAGTAGCTGTCCTAAAAACTACTCAAGTAAGAGTAAAAGAGTAGCTCATATAAAAGTACTCATGAGTAATGAGTATTAAGTACTGAGTTGCAAAACCTCTGCCCCATTATAATGAACACTGTATGCCAACTTTACATTATCTTTGATAAACACTACCTCTGATTCAAAATATAAAAGGGACACATGATAACTGAAATGAAAAGATTAAAAAGTTATTTTCAACACACAGATCACCATTTTAAATCATAATGTATGAAACAATTACATTAAAATCAGTTAATTTGTATGGTTTAAATTTCCCTTAGTGCTGACAGAGCGTTATTGTTGTGCATAAAACATGTTCAAAGGATGCAAAAAATGCTAAATAAGCAGGATTGTAATGTCATGTCCTGCACAATAAAGGAGCTAGAGCAGGCATGTCAAAAGTTGTTTGTCTTTCTTCTGCAGAACACACATCAAGATTTTTAGAAGAATATTTCAGTTATTTTGGTCCATACAATGAAAGTGAATCTGTGCTAAAATATTGAAGCTCCACAAATCACATAAATCGGCATAAAAGTAGTCTAACCCATGTGCCTCCAGTGGTTTAATCCATGTCTTCAGAAGCGAGATGATACATGTGGTGAGAAACAGATCAATATTGAATTTCTTTTTTTACTATTAAGTATAATTCTCCTCCCTGCTCAGTCAATCTCCACTTTAACTTTCACTTTCTTCTAGTGTTTCTGATGATTCACATTCTTCATGCATATCGCCACCTACTGGTCAGGGAGAAGAATTTCTTGCAAAAAAGGACTTAAATATTGATTGATTCTTGCCCACTCCTGTCATATCAATACTGAATTCATTGATTAAACCACTGGAAAGCATGCTGCTTTTATGTGCTTTTTGGAGCATCACAATTTTGGCACCCCTTCACCTGGACCTACAGAGCTGAAATATTCTTCTAAAAATCTTAATTTGTTTTCTTCTGAAGAAAGAAAGTAATATCTTAGATGGGCATGAGGGTGAGTAAATGATACAAGAATTTTAATTTTAGTGTGAATTATTTCTTAAAGTAGCACATGGTTGGCCACATTGTCCACTTTTTGAGATACAATGTTCAACGTTGATTTAGTTCTTGTATCTTTTAAGCCCAGCAATATTTGTGTTCTCATTCTAATGCATGATGCATTAGTTTGTGACTGGTGGAATGTTCTGCTGAAGTATTGCTCTGCAAATGTTGATACTTTTCTATCTTTATAAAGGCTAAGCATAATTATACATTATTTTATCATCTCTACTTTCCTGGTAATTTATTATACCAATTAACATACTCCTCTAAATCAGGGGTCAGTAGTATTATAAAATGAACAATATTTTCAAAAAAATATTATGATTTAAAAATGTCACTGTTATATTCTATTTCATTTATACTTTTAAAGCTACTCAAGTTATTCAGCCAAAATAGTGAGTGGTTTTCATGTTTCCTTGTTAATGTTGTTTGATTAATAGCCTTTATATGACATAGCCTACTACACAGTGCTCAATTCGGTTACATGTACACTTCAAGTCCAACATTTTGATGCAAATATGCTTTTTTTCCCACTATTTAAATTCACTTTAGACATAAATGACTGTGTTTACATTAAATCCTCATCAAGACATGCATTGGCTGAATTTTAAAGTGTATTTGATCATTTAGGCACGAACCGCATTAGCGCTCTCCGAGCACACTCCCATGTAAAGCGTACAAACATTAGCTGCCTGTCAATAAAACAGCAGCAGCTACAGACATCAGGAAAAAAAAAAGTCAATCTTTTATATTTCATCTAGATCAACCAACCAGTGGTTGTCTTGCTATCACAATTGATGTAATGAACATCCCTGTTCTAGATGTAAAACTTAGGCTAAATATAGAAAACTACTCAAAATTTTGATCGAGGACATCTTTCTGATAAACATCTAGATCATTTTATTGCCCATTTGATAAAATTGCATTAATCTCTCACAGCAGCCCAATAATTTCAGTGATAGATAGCTAAATTACAGGCTACGTTATAGACACACAGAATATATTAAGCAGAAATATGAAATTTACCTTGATATTTTTCTTCAAATTAGAGGCAGGATTAATGCTGATATATGGCTTGAGCAAGTTAAACTCACATGACACGATCATGAAATTGGCCTTTTTCACTGCGAAAATTCCTTCTAGGTGCTGCTGTGATGTTCAGCTGTAAACTATGCTTGAGGCAATCTCCACATCTAGAACAGTTGGCGCCCGTTCAAGTTTTTTACATGTGATTTAATTTGACGGGTGTCACAAGACACTCCCTAGCCAATCATAAAAATAAAATCAGGAAACGGAAGTAGCGAACACAAACGGTGGGAAAATGTAAATGTACAGTTACAGCACTTAAAATATACTCAAGTAAAAGTATAAAAAAAAATTAACTACTTAAAGGGAAAAAGTAGATAATTACATTAACGTTAGTATTTGTAATTCGTTACTTTACACCCCTGTTAATAATGTCTCTTTTAAAATCCTTTCTGTTCTCTACAGTCAGTTATTTATCAAAAACAACAAAAGAAACATTTAATTCTAATCACACATAGCTTGGATTCTAAAATGCTAAAATGTCACCAAAATGATGAAAATAAAAAACAGCATTAAAATAACCGCATTAGCTGAAATTAAATTTATTTAATACTGTATGCAATCAAAATTGACATTATAACGGAACTATACTCAAATGAATTGAAATTGAAAGTGAAATCTAACCATGATATTGTGATGAATCACGATATATCAAATCGTGACGTGTATCGTAATATGTATTATATCATAAGGTGGCTGGCAATACTCAGCCCTAGTTATGAGTCCCTGAATAAGTAATGGCACTTCTAAAGCACATGGCTTACCTGCTGGCCGAGAGTGTTTAATCTCTACCTTATTGGCAAACATTAGAATTCATTCAAAACTGGTGCCGACTGAGGCCAAATCCCATCTCAAGGCTCAAAGCTCCAGGAAATTGCTTGCATTAGAGATATTTATTGCTGTGGAAAAAATCCCATGACATTACATTGAACTGGTTAACATATTTGAGCTCAGACACATTTTCTATTTTTCTTTACTTGTGTTTTTAAAATCTTTATTTATTTAATTTTAGCAGTGATATACTGGACAAGCAAAAACTGACATTTTGAATTTGCATCATGATTATTGCAGTAATAGTGCCATTTATCTAGGCTGATAAACTCCAAATCAGTCAAAACTGTTGTGTATTTATAAATGTATATAACTTATTGTGTATGTGAACTTGTGGTGTAAAAGTAATGTAGTGGACCTGTTTCTATAATGGTTCTCAGTAGGCTTGGGATCTATGCCTTTTTCACACATTGAAAATCTGAAGATTCTCCCAATGATTACTGACATACTGTATATCAGGATTTGTTATAAGGCTGCTCATTGCACAATAGTCTTTGTGTTTTAAAACCAGTCTTTTTTAACATAACTTTGGTAAAGTGTGAGTAGCAGGGTAAATGAAAGGAGGTCACACACTGGACATCATGTTGCATTCTAAAATTCAAAATATATATTTTCTATGAAGGCACATACACAGTGCGGTCTCACCGTCTCTCGAGGCTGCTCAAAACTCTGCAGCGCCATGGAGTGTAACTCACAGTGTTTTCCATTAAATTTGACCCAAATCATTGTCAAAGGACAAAGATTATTTTCTCTAGACATCAGTGGATGGTATATTTTGTATATGCATCTTTCCTATAGCCTACACAATGTATTTTAAGTTACAAGTATGTCTTTTTGTGGTTTGACCGCATGAATGAAACCTGTTCAAAGATACATTCAGAGAAATGACATAATCATTTCTAATCATTCAGTTTGCACAGTTAAACTAGTTTCATATTCTAACCTGCAAACTCATGAACGTCACTTTCATTTTTGAAGTAGAAAAACCTTTGTAACTTTTGTAGGTATGCGTACTGTGCAAAGCTCTAAATTATCCATCATTTGTTGTGATACCTGTGCATTGCGACCTGCTTCAATAAATGTCATATCACTCCTTTGTGGTCTCCCAACACTATTACACCAGATATTCAACAGAAGCCCAACTGAGTGAAATGTAAAGCATGCAAATTAGGCTTCTAATAGAAATGTTGGTTAATGTTAATATATCGATGCCTCAAAAATAAATCGATAAAATAACATATTTTATGACATGCCTAGTTTTCAGTGCTGGACTCATTTGAGCAGTATTTTTTATTTTTATTTATTTATTTTTTATTTATCTTGCCTTACCATATTTCCTGTGTAGAGATACATATGATACATCTCAATGTGGCCATAATTTCACTCCATTTCCCCCTTGGAATAAAACTAGCCATTGGTAAATGTCTTCATTGAAAAGTTTTTTTTTCTTTCCCTGTTAAAGCTCCTTAGTGCACATTTAACTGAGTAAATACCCCAAACAGCATGATAAATCTTTAACGATTTCAAGTGAAATTATCTAAATGAGTTTAATGATATTTGGCTTTTTACTTGTAAGCCTGGCCTTCTCACAAATCTCTCAGAGTGAATGAATAAGCATGTGTTTTACATGTGTTCGTACAGCAAAACAAAACACATTTTCATCTGGTTTGGCAATTTAAAAAGTTTCAACATTTACTCACTTTTTATATGTATAGGAAACACCAGACATGCTTAAAGAACAACCGAAGTCACAATAAAGTGTTTTATTGAGTAGATATAAAAACTAAACATTATTAGATTTTAATCAACTGCCTGAAATTAGTTTTCCTTGGTATGTTTGATGTGACTTTATATTGTGGGAGCTTATTTTCAGTGTATTTTAGTGATTGTGCAAGTCATTTTGAAACATCTCTTTGTTCTCTGTTACAAAAGCAGGCCGTAAGGATGACAAGCCACGAGATGAGATTGGATTTTTTGCATTTGTAAATATTTTAATTGTTAAGTGCTGATCTCTACTTACATTAATGAGGGTCTAGAGAATTTTGACCTTGTGGTGTGCGTGAATCAATATGAAGTTGATAAACCAAGTTCATTGCTGCCTAACATAAAACAAACCTGATTTGTTTACTTACCTAAGCCAGGGTATGTCAGGCCCATTATGAAATGATTTATAGACCACCATCCAATGAAATTGTTTAAAGTAGATTAGGTTCAGAGAACGATCAGCACTAATATGACAAGCTGATGCCACATGACAGGTAACCAAGCAAACAAGTTCCTGAAATTCAGATTGAATTAGAATCCTAATAATCCTGCAGGGAGTCGCTCCACGCCCCTAAATATGCACGCTCACACACCCAAACCAATTGTAAAATAGGTGACAGCAGTTTGTGTATGAGTGTGCATGTGTTCAAGTTCACATAAACATAAATCATAGACGTTCTCCAAAGGGGTAAGACAGATGTTCTAATATTCTATCAAATGTTCATACTAGTTTCGTAATGTGTTTTCTTTTACTTTCTTAAAAATGTTTTAACCTTCAATAAAAATATATATTTAAAACTGTAAGCAAAATGCTTGCCCTTTATTTTGTCTGATATTGATTTGATGCTAAAAATAGGAAATTTAATGCACAACAGAATCAGTGCCGCTCTCGGAAATTCTGTACCAAAGGCATTTATTGACCCATACCTAATAAAAGCGCTGGCTTACATCACAATGATAAAGGGCTTCTGCAATAAAGTAAATATTATCTTTCAACAAAGTGAATTTATGCACTATAAAGAACACATTTAGACTAGTTAAAAAAGTAAAATCTTCAACTTCAGTAACATCCTTATGAGTGTTTACATATTTTTGCACATTATTTTTTTCCCTTGAAATTTTCTTTATTTGAAAATAATGAATATAAATGAGTATTGTTCCCTCTGTTCCTAGGCACATTAAAGAAATTGTCTGCAAATTTGAATATTAATGTGTAAAGGAAGGAAGGTACATTTTCTGGACATTTGAATATGCATGATGAATATTACATTTTATAGCAGCAACAAATTCCAATTTTGAGGGCTGAGAACAAATCTATTATATATTATTATTATCTTTTTTACATATTTTATTTACAAAAAAATAAATAATAATACAAGTTTTCACTGACCCGAAATTTGACGAGCACAATTTAAATACTATTCCGAGGCACACTTTTTGTTGACATCATAATTGGATTATCCACTCTTGTTATTATGACCAATGATTTTTGAAGAACACCCATCAGCCAGCATGTCTGATGCAGTTTCTTTATTTGTAGTTTAATATAATCAACCATCCACTCTGGTAACTAAATCTCTAGAGCAATATCATTCATGTTAATCATTCCTATTTAAGCTTGTAATCCTGCCTAAACTACATTTTGTGTCTTCATATTTCTTAGCTACCATATTTGCAGTTGCAGTGCGCTTTTGCAATGCATGTTACTTTTGCAAGAAAAGGAGGAGGATTATGTTTCAGATCAAGCCTTAATTAGGGCTTCCAGCATCGGTCCGGTGCGTCTAATGAGAGGTGTGTGACTGATCAGGGTCATGGTGAGCACAGCCACGTTCTGATGGGAAGAACTGGGTGATCCCCAACACTGCACGATCCACACCTGCAAATCCCCCACGAGTGCTCTCCTCTGCTTTTGATGTGCTATTCTTTTCATGTCTTTAACTCGGGCGACATCAAGAACCGATATCCCATATCCTGTCACAACTGAGGTGGAGGGGTGCGGGGGTGAGGGTAATCATCTCATATGTTCTTATACATTTTAATCATGCTAATTAATTGATAATAGACCCAGTAATTGGTACTAATGGGGTGTGTCATATTTGTTTGATCAGCCTTAGATTATAGGAATTAGTTTGGGAGGACAAAGCTGAACAATACGGGGGCAATCACGTGACACAATATAGCCGCACATGCCATAACCGACCCCGGCACATCAATGTGTTTCAGACATCCACATGCATATGGGGCAAGCATTTATCTT
Organism: Xyrauchen texanus; assembly: GCF_025860055.1. Taxonomy (NCBI): domain Eukaryota; kingdom Metazoa; phylum Chordata; class Actinopteri; order Cypriniformes; family Catostomidae; genus Xyrauchen; species Xyrauchen texanus. The sequence continues at coordinate 32,278,997 of NC_068289.1, read as the reverse complement.
AAGAAGAAGAAGCAGAAAAAAATTAGACCTGCTCCTCATGTGCATAAAATGCAATAGGATGCAGAGGGAGTCTGTGGCTCTTGATGTGACTGGGAAGTCGATTATGGCTGCAGGGAGTGAGAGTGAGTTACAGTTCTCCACTGCAGGAAATTAGCCCGTTATCAATTATCAATTAGACTGCCATGTGATTTACAGCCTTGAAGCAGGTGGGATTTCCCTTTAACTTTTTCACCTGTTATCTATTTTTATGAACACTCATGTGCTTTCATCCACTGAGCACTCAATCTGCCAGCACATGTGGAGAACATTCACTCTCTCTCCATTGTTTAACTATCCTTTGTTCCAGCGCTAAAGCACATTTTCTCATTTGGTCTTCCCTGTTGCTTTGGAATTCTTGGATTGCAAGGCCGTAAACATGTCTTGAATACTGGGGGGTATAGTGGGAGAATTTTTATGCTGTCTAAAAGAAAAGATGAATATAATTTGAATTTTTTTAATCACTGATGTATCTGTAAAATGACATGACACTGTCAGCATGGCTAGCAAAAAGAAAATACAAAATTATAAAAAGAAAATATAAAAGTTACTGTAAACACACTGTTAAAATTAGTGCATTGCCATAGACCTGTGGGTACAGCTATCATTTTTTTACATTATGCCTGTAGTCCTGTGGTTTTCCAGATATTTTCACAACATTTTATGGTTTGTTACTATTTAATCTCCCTAATTAAAGGACTATTCTGGGTTCAATACAAGTTCAGCTCAATCAACAGCATTTGTGGCATGATGTTGATTACCACAAAAAAAAAAAAACATATTGACTCGGTCCTCCTTTTCTTTAAAGAACCCATATTATGCTCATTTACAGGTTCATAATTTTATTTTGGGGGTCTACTAGAATAGGTTTACATACTTTAATATAAACAAATACATAATTTTTCCACATACTGTACATAGCTGCAACACCTCTTTTCACACTCTGGCTGAAACGCTATGATTTAGCTCCTGTCTCTTTAAAGCCCCCCTTTCCGAAAAGCCCAATCTGCTCTGATTGGTCAGGTGTCCAGTCTGTTGTGATTGGTCAACTGCTTGGAGTATGTGTTGGAAAAGTAACCCTTGAGGCTTCTTGAGCAGGGCATTCCTGAGGCATTATGCAAATGTTACATACTGATGTAGCTGTGTCACGGAAGTAATGGCTGGACTGCAAACCACGTGTTTCAGGCAGTTCAGGAGCAGTGTTTTCTGTGGGAGAGAGTAACTCCCTTTGGAGTGGGCTTTGTAACTTTGCAGACCTTTTGCATGCACAAACAGCTATATTACACACTAAAGGAAAGGTAAAATCCCAAAAAGCATAATAGGTCATGTTTAAAAAAAAAAGAGCATAAATCGAGGTTACAGCGAGGCACTTACAATAGAAGTGAATGGGGCAAATTTTTGGAGGGTTTAAAGGAAAAAATGTGAAGCATAACATTATAAAAAGCATTTACATTACTTCTGTTAAAACCTGTGTGTTATTTGATCTGTTAAGTCATTTTTACTGTCGTTTTAGGGTTTCAGGTTTTGTTGACATTGTCATGTAATTGAAGTTGTAAAATTGGCTATAACTTTACACAAAAAGGTTAATGAGTGATTTTATCACACAAAATCATACAAACACGCATATTGTTTACGTCTTGTGTATTTTAATGTTTATAGATTGGCCCCATTCACTTCCATTGTAAGTGCCTCACTGGAACCCAGAATTTGTTTTTTAAAAGAAAACGCATGTCAAAATAATTTTTTTGTGGTAATTAATATTATGCCACAAATGCTGCTGATTTGAGCTTAACTTGTATTGAACCCGGAATTTTCTTTTAAGTGTTTTGATAGGTCGTTTTTAGAAATATACCTACAACTACTAGTGTGTCACCATTATTTCTGAGAGAGAGAAAAGAGGATTTTTCCAATTTTACAAATGTGTCATTTTTATTCATGTAAATTAGATATAAAAGGCATGGATGTAAAAGACATTAGTGCAAAACATAGGGTGAGATTCAGTAATGTCAGTCAAACATTTTGCTGACTTTAGGCAGAGAGATTAAGATGTAATTTATAAATAATGGATATGTATGGCCTTTAATATAAATAGTGATTTATGTCTGTTGTTACTTCTTTAATGAAATGCAATAAGAATAATAGACAGAGAAGTTGTAAGAGAATTTTTGAGAGTAGGTCGTTGGTAATGACCACATTAAATACACAATTCAGCTGTGAATTACACTGACTTCAGCAGGTGTGCTTTTAGCTACTGTTTATTGACTATAAATTGCATGTAAGAGTTATGAAAACAAAAATGAAAAGTTTTTACAGTGATGCCTGCAATATAATGTAGTAAAGACACTGAAGTGCATCTCTAGATTTGAAGTAGACAAGCTGATGTTGTGTTCATAGGGTACGGTCTTTTGCACCGTGATGCCGTTTGGCTTAGGGCAGAGGGAAGCACTTGAGCACTCATTAACAGGCTGCCCACAGGCACAGCTACCTGTCCCATCAGCGTACTTGACACTTCCCTCAAACCTGTCTATCTCCTGTCAATGTGCCCCCCATCCTGTCTCATTACTTATTGATTAATAAATCAATAACACCTTTCAGAGAGCAGACTGCCTGGGATAGAAACGGAGAGAGAGCTGTCCATGCTATTAGTTCAGAGAGAAAGATATTAGAGGGTAAAAGCAAGCGAGCACCTTTTAGTTAATCTTTTAGTGGTGGCAGTAAATAGGACACATTTCACAATTGAACCGATGAGAGTAGCTACCAAGGAAATTGTGATACGTTCGGCAGTTGATTGCACACCTTGTCATGCTAGCACTACTATTCTTAAATGTAAAAAATAAAAAATAAAAAATTAGTAATTTATATACTTATGTTGTTCCAAACCTGTATGGCTTTCTATCTTCTATGAGACAGAAAGGGAGATGCTAGGCATTTTTTTTTTTTTAGCCATGCAATGCAAGTGAATGGTGGCTGAGAAGGCCACTCCCTAACATTCTGCCAAACATCTCTCTTTTATGTTACACAAAAGAGAGAAAGTCATCCAGGTTTGGAAAAACATGTGGGTCAGTTAAATAATGCCTGAATTTTCACTTTTGGGTGAACTATTCCTTTAATATGTATTTAAATCACAAAGTGCCCACTTTTGTGGGACTATGCTGTTTGTAGACGTGTTCGCAGATAAACCCAGAGGGGCCTGTCCGGATTCTCATTAGGTCAGGGCTTATTGTCACCGTTAACAGAAAAAAGGATTTGCTTGAAACAGCCAGGCACAGAACAAAAAGCTTCAGCCCAGGTCCCAATCAGCAGCTCATAAAGGAGCCAGTGCAGGTCTTAATCAGCCAGGCCTTAATGGAGCCGCTCTTTAAAAGTATTATTAACCTCATCTGTCTAGATTAAGAACTAATAGCCCCCTTTCTGTGTATTGTCTTTGTAGCAGCTGGTAATGTACATATATATTAATCCACTCTCCCCGACGAGATTGTGTGGTGCGGGGAACAACGGTGCCCTTCACAAGCGAGGCAGACACAGGTTAGGAAGCCACTAATTAAATGTCAGACTTGACAGATTAAAATTATGAAATTTAAAATCAGCAAGTAGCTCTTTGTCAATGTCAAATTAGGCGGCTGGCGTGATGAGGAGACGGGGATGGAAGACTGTAATGGATTGAAGGGGGATGTACTTTAGCAGCCCTGGATATGGTGAATAAAGATTTCCCTGAGCTCAAGGTAATGGGCTGCATGTTCAGTTCTCTGCACGGATAGGCTGTTGCACCACAACCATCTGTGCTGCCTCGCTTTACCTAGTCATGCAATTTAAAGTGTGTGTAAAATATACAAAAGCACTAGTTGAACACTTTTTTACATTTTATTTATAGCCTTTTTTTTTCTTTTTTTTTTGCCTGTTAACTTCTGGAACCTTTTTTTTTTTTTTTTTTAAACAGATGTTTGATACATTTAACATTTATCAGGTTAAAGCTATCAAACATTTTTATTCTCTGTTAATTTACATCCACTTTATTTTGTGTTGCTTCTATGGCACTTTCACGTTTATTTCACTTTCGTTTTGAGTGTCCTTGGCTGGGGGCTGGGTTTGGGTCTGGGTCTTCGAGTCCAAAGTCCAACACTCTATCAGGTGAGCTACCACAGATGTAATCAACTTGTAATAAGTGTGTAAATGTAGGGTCTGTAAAACAAGCATTAAAATTTATAGTTTTTCAAATAATGCATAACGAGTAAAAGTGTTTTGGTATAATGGCACAGCAAGTTGTAAGTAATAGAGAGAAAAATAGTATCTGTTATAAGTGAATAAAACTCAGTTGTTGAAGCGCCTCTAGTGTTAAAAGTAAACTGCAGCAAAATGTAGAAAGCACCACGTAAAAATGTAGTTCATTCTATGAGACTAGGTTGCGTTTTCCACTCTTTTGACCCTTACAGTTTCACAGACTACGGTTTTGGTTACTTTACTTTAAATTTAAATTACCTCTGTTATGATTGGCTAACCTTTTTACATATGAAATGAGTCACACTTGCTTGCAGTTTGTAGGTTTGCTGTTTGGTTCAGCCAATATTGGGTTTGCTATTGCTACCCTATCCTTTTAATAACAGCCTTTTAACAAAGCCTGCATTTCATTTGTACAGATTTAAATGAAACTGGGCCACACACGCTCTTAAGTTTGGACTAAAATGATCAGGGACTTGATAAAAAAATAACCATGGGAAAGAAATATCTGGTTTTCCATGATATGACCTCTTTAAGTTGTTTGCCCAAAATCCATCCCATGGGATAAAATGTTTTGTTCTTTGTACTGTATAAAGCACATAAACAGACTGTTTGTTGTTCTTTCAGCCAATAATAAGAGGGTTTTAGCTTCTTGTAAATGGAATGACTGAGGCATCAAGTAATTCAAACCCCCATTTCATCTAAACACAGCAGCCTAATTTACAGTATGTTTTGGGGTAAAATGCAACCTGTTCCATGCCCTTTTAAAAGTGCTGGGATTTGACAAAGTCTTTACCTTATTCTCCATATCTAAATGTGACATGACACTTGAGAGCTTCTGGCATGCTTGAGTGCTTTGTAGAGGTGAGTGAGTGGCATAGTAACTGGTTAGCCTCAGGTGCTGTACTTCATATATGTACCCAGGCTGTCTCGTGCACGGGGATGCTCAGTGACTTGCCCTGTGGTGCTATGCTGAGTTTTCAAAGCACACAGATCATTTGTTATCCCTTTCCATGATATGTAGTTTAGCTTGGCTTTCTTCTGGATGTGTCACCGAGGCAGACTCCGGGCATTTACCTGGCCCATTCTTTCAAGCAAAGGAAAACGGGATATTTTGAATGAAAGAATTAAATAGATATTTTGATGTCACATTTGGCTCAACAAAAGTGACTGCCTTAGGATTTGCTGTGTTTACATCTTTGCAGTTTTGCAATGCTTGAAGGAATAGTTAGATAGAAATTGTGTCATCATTTACTCACTCTCTTGCTGTTCCAAACCCATATGTCTTTCTCTCTTCTGTGAAACACAAGGAGATCTTAGGGAGAGTATTAGCATCAGTCATCATTCACTTTCATTGGATGAAAAAAGATGCCGCTTAACATCTTCTTTTGTATAAATTTTTACGTGAAGTTTTACTGGCATCTCATGCCAAATTATTTTGATTAACAACATTGATAAAAAAATAAAAAAAGATGCATGATTGGGTGCAATTCACATTCCCTCCCAAATCAATGCCTATTACTCTAAATGTTTCATCTATAACACATATGTGTGTGTGTGTGTGTCTATGTATCGAGAGAGATAGATAAACTGAGAGTGTGTGAGGTGGTAATGATGTCCTCGATTTGTTAAATGCAATGGCCTGTGTCCTGTTCACTCGGAGTGCTGTTGCTTTCCCATCTGTGCAGGGAGCCACATCTGCTCCTAAGGTCACAGAGGTCAGTAGTGACACCAGATTTAACTGTTATTTACTCTGAGTTCCGACAAGACACATACAGCCCGCGCCCACTCAACTGATGTATGTTAAATGTGCTCCAAATTACCAGTGTGTTGGATCTACTTATGGGCTATTCAAGCCTGTCAGCCTGTCTCTATCAGCCTCTCAGTTATCCCCCTCCTCTCCTTCCCCCATTTGTTCCATCCTTCATCTCCCTCTCTCTCCAGACCCCGGTGTGGCCCAGGCTGAGCACCTTGCTCTGAATGGGAAATGAGGGCTAAGACAGATACACGCACCTCTGGAACCTGTTTGGTGTTCAGACACATGTCTTGCCGATCTCATTTTGGACAGGTTAAAAGACCACGTCAAGCGCAATTATACTTTGCCGGTATCTTCCACAATACCTTGCAGGAGACGTTGTTTATTTTCTGATTTACTCTGTGTGAACACAACATGAGCTGTTTTATGTCCAGTACAGCAATTTAACCTTTTGAGCTTTAACTCATTTAATTAATTCATTAACATACATTAAAAAAAAAAAAATTATAAAGGCAAGAAAAGATGTAGGTTGTTAATATTTTTCTCATGGCAAAATTGCTTTTGACTAGTGTCATGATCTTTAAAACTACAATGGAAATTAAATTGAAAAACTAAAATGAAATAAAAGTTACCATTTAATGAATTTTAGATGTAGATTTTCATATACAATATATTATTGAATTTAAAACCCGCTTCATTTACCATGAAAATACTACTAAGGAGTGATAACACAAGATGGCCATGATAAATGTCATTTAAAAAAATGTATATACACTGGTGGCCAAAAGTTTAGAATAATGCAGATTTTGCTCTTGTGGAAAGAAATTGGTACTTTTATTCATGAAAGTGGCATTCAACTGATCGCAATGTATAGTCAGGACATTAATAACGTGAAAAATTACTATTACAATTTTAAAAAAATTACTTAAACTACTTCAAAGAGTTCTCATCAAAAAATCCTTCATGTACAGCAATGACAGCTTTGCAGATCCTTGGCATTCTAGCTGTTATATTGTCCAGTCTTGTTGGGCACTTCTTACGCACCTTACAGTCTAGCTGATCCCACAAAAGCTCAATGGGGTTAAGATCCATAACTACTCTTCTCCAGTTATCTGTGTCTGTGTTTCTTTGACAACTCTAACGTTCTTCTGTTTCAAAAGTGGCTTTTTCTTTGCAGTTCTTCTAATAAGGCCTGCACCCCTGAGTCTTCTCTTTACTGTTGTACATGAATCTGGTGTTGAGCGGGTAGAATTCAATGAAGCTGTCAGCTGAGGACATGTGTGGCATCTTTTTCGCAAACTAGAGACTCTGTCGTACTTGTCCTCTTGTTTAGTTGTACATCTGGCCTTCCACATCTCTTTCTGTCCTTGATAGTGTCAGTTGTCCTTTGTCTTTGAAGACTGTAGTGTACACCTTTGTATGAAATCTTCTTTTTTTGGCAGTTTCAAGCATTTTATAGCCTTCATTCCTCAAAACAATGATTGACTGATGAGTTTCTAGAGAAAGCTGTTTCTTTTTTGCCATTTTTTTTACCTGTTATTGACCTTAAGATATGCCAGTCTATTGCATACTGTGGCAACTCAAAACCAAACACAAAGGGGGTGCTGGGTAGCTCAGTGAGTAAAGACGCTGACTACCACACCTGAAGTCGCAAGTTCGAATCCAGGGTGTGCTGAGTGACTCCAGCCAGGTCTCTGTAGCAACCAAATTATCAGTTGCTAGGGAGGATAGAGTCACATGGGGTAACCTCCTCGTGGTCATTATAATGAGTGAGTTGTGCATGAATGGCATGGAGAATAGCATGAAGCCTCCACGCTTGCTATGTCTCTGCAGTAATGCGCTCAGCAAGCCACGTGATAAGATGCACGGATTGAAGGTCTCAAACATGTATGCAACTGAGATTCGTCCTCTGCCACCCGACTTGAGGCACGTCAAAACTCCACCACAAGGACTTAGAGTGCATTGGGAATTGGTCATTCCAAATTGGGTAGAAAATGGGAGAAAAAAAAAACAAACAAACACAAAACAAAACAATGTTAAGATTAATTTAACAAACCAATTATCTTTCAACTGTGTTTGGTATAATGGCAAGTGATTTTCTAGTGCCAAATTAGCAATTTAGCATGATTGCGCAAGGATAAAGTGCTGGAGTGATGACTGATGGAAATGTCTAGATTTGATCAAAAACTACTTTTTTCAAATAGTTATGGTGCTGTTTTTTTTACATAAGTAATGTCCTGACTATACTTTGTAATCAGTTGAATGTCACTTTGGTGAATTAAAGTACCAATTTCCTTCCAAAACAGCAAAATCTGTACATTATTCCAAACTTTCGGCCGCCAGTGTATATGCATTTGTGTCTGTGCATTCTCCAGCTTACATGAAAATAAATAAATAAATAAACTGATGAAATATTGATTTGTGTTGAAATTATTATGTGAGAAGAAAGAGACATCAGAGTCTCCAGAAATAGCTGAATTCCACCTCCGCTTTGTGTCAGAGTTCTGTTGATGTTTAGTTTGTGAAAATAACCATCTGACTACTCATGATCCTGATTCTTGCACAACTTATTGCTGAATAAATAAATAAATAGACATAAAATATTGATTTGAGTCTAAATTATTTTATTAGTTTACTTGTAGAGAGTGATACAAGAAGAAAGATAACTCAATACTCAGATGACCAGTGAAATGTCACTTTATCCTCTGATGTGTAGTCATTATTCAGAAATATTAGACCCCTGAATGGCGCTATTAACCAGACAAAATCGAGAATTCCAGAGGACTGTGTAATTAACATATTTAAGTAAAATAAATGCGTTAACTTTGGCAGCAATAACATACTAAAACAAAATAGGAATATACTGAAAAAGAAAACTAAAGCTAGAAAACCCTAAAAATAAACTTGAAAGGACCAACTGATAATAAAACAGATTTAAAAGTAAATTAAAAGGTGGCCCCTCTGTGCTATTTGTCTGTGTGACATGCTAAGGACTTGCTAAGGGCTCAATGACACCATGCATCTGATCTTGTCAGAGCCTTGTCTGGCTTTAAGAGAGCCTCATGTTTACACGGAGATTAGCGCAGAGATTCTTGTAGAACAGCGTTGTGATGAGCAGAACAAGGCCCCGCTCCGACTCATAAATAGCGCAGCACATACACTGCTGCTAATTGACTCACACAGGCATTAGCGGGATTAAGTTAGAGCCCAAAGTTCATTAAGCAGATAAATGCAACTCTTAGCCTACTAAAGAGTGCCTGCATTAACACAGCCCACTGAAAATGGCGCTTATGCACAATGGTGCTCAACAGAGAAAAAACATGTTCGTTTTAGTACTGTATGAGGAAAATAGAGGAAGAAAAAAGTTAGGGTCTCAGCAATACATTTCACTGCATCTTTTCAATCAAATTTAGCAAATTTAGCATTAATGTTTTCAAGGAACATATTGCTAATTATGTTTACAATGTATTGCTAAAAATGTGTACATTTGTAATTAAAGTGCACTCAGTAATATTTTGTTGCGCTGACACCTAGCGAACGTTTCCGATGCCATCGTAGAAATGTGCGAATCACAATCAGCCATGATTCATTTATTTCAAGAGCGAAAGCGTCCAAGCACAAGGGTTTATAAAGCGAGTAATATTTAACTGGTCATTTTACTCAATAAATTATCTGATCTAGCACAAACAAACAAACACAGAGTGCACCTTTAAATAAAGTTGTTGTTTGCTTCTTTAAAGGAATAACTCACCTAAAAAAATATTTTTAGGTGAACTATTCCTTCAATTTTCCCAGGAGTGTTATTCGTCTCAATGAACAGAGCTCTTAACTAATGACACAGGGTTCTGTTTTGTTGGAAGTGTAGCATCAACAGATCTTGAATTGACTGTCTAAGGCTAAGCTTTTGGATGACATTACAGCGGGCGTTCAGAGAGCGGTGGAGAGTGCTTTCATTTTGCCACTTAGACGACAAATTACCCAGACAATAGACCTCTAAAGTTGGCAGGTAATTCAATCGTGACTGTTGACTCGAGGCATTTGCTTTGTTTGCCCTCAGAAGGAAATATCCAAAAATTCGTCTTGGCGGAGTCAAACAAAATGAAAGATAATATTCTTTATCTGCTCGGTATAGCTGCAGATGAACTCTTCCAATATGAGTGTAAACAAGATTTAGTGTTTCCATACTTAAGTTGGCTTCAACTCATAGTGATTTGGATCAATGATGTTTGCCCATACGGCAGCCGTGCAACAGGGCTTCAGCATGTCACGGAGGGGAGGCACGAGGGTTGTATTCAGATTTCACTGGTGTCAAATTAATTCCTGGCTTATCGGTAAATTAAATTACTAGGGAACCCCCTTTTGTGAGTAAGAGAGTGTCCGACATCCCAACGTGACAAATTACAGCACTCAGATAGCATATCAAGCTGAAGTGTTGAGGCTTGCTAATCTTCCCTCTAATTCTCAATTACTGTAAAATGAAGCCATAAATCACAGGGACAGCTAGATCGATGGAAACGTTGTTTTTGTAGTGATTGGCAGCCACCCCAAAGGTTACTTTTTAAGTTGGTTTAAGGTTACCACTCGGAGAGGGCTTGAGGCAGGGTATGGGGGGTGGGCGGGAGAGCAGGCGACGTGTGGCAGCTTGGGTTGGGGGGGTCGAACTCAATCTATATGATGCAAGGCTTCAATTCTTTAGGGGATACAGCAGAGGGACAGGACCAATTTTTAGCCCATCAGCCATCCAATTTTTCTCCTTTTCATACCTGCTGTAGTAAATGAGAAACAAATTAAATTTCTCCCTACTTTCTCCACAGAAACCATTTAAATCCTTTATGGAAACTAAATTGTCCCCAGACAAATCGCCCCTGGTTCTATGACAATATACTGTGGTGGTGCAACCGAAATAAATTTGTGTCACTCCACATATGCCTTTGTCTGTAATGCCATTCATTGGAGACCTGAAGAAAAGATAGAGAGGGGAAATAAAAAGAAAGAGGCACTTTTGGTAAAGAACAAAAGAAGCTAGATAGGAGGACCCCCTCTCTTCATTTTCTCCCTTTCTCTCCCTCTCTCAATCACTCTCGCAGTGGAGCCCACCTCCAACTTGTGGCGTTATTAATTTTGGGCCGTAGTCTTCGCATTCATGAGGCTGAGATTGAAATGTAAATGAGTCTGAGGGAGTGAGCAGTCAACGCTGCACGGCCCGTGTCGCACACGCACAGTTTCCGTACCCCAGCTCTTATCATTCACACAGATTAAGAGAGTAGAACATCAATCACTCTATCTGGGAAACAATGAATAAAACGGGCCAACGAGGTGGATGAAAAATGACAGAGGAAATAGATTTAAGTGGACACAGGGCAGCGGCGGTTGATTGGTGTGGCGGAGGGGCATGCAGCGCTTGCAGCTCGCTGTGGGGTGTGCTGAGACAGACAGGTTTATTTTGGATTTGCTCTGTCCAGCTGGGCTATGCGTCTTTCTGAGCACTCTCACCGGCCACTCTGTCTTTTTTGATTGGTTGGGGTGTGTACATATCAGAGCTGTTGTTAACCTATAAGTGTGAATGGTATCACGTAAAAGCACTGTGATACAGTCATTACCAGCATATAAGTATTCACTGATTTTGTCAACAGCATGCTATTTGTCCTTTCCTTGTAGCAAAAGAAGTGGTTCTTTAACCCCCTATTCCAATTTATCTTAATTTTGCTTACTTTTGCTGTCCAGGAGGCAAGGAGGAGCTTTAAAAGGTATGTGAAGCCCTGTCTGAATGTTTACATAATGACATTTGTATGCCAGATGGTATCGGTTTATGGTATCGGTGCATTTTTATGAGCACGAATACAAGTACATAAGTGCGGTATTGGATCAGATACCAGTATCGGTATCGGGACATCCCTAATTTAAAATCACCTTCAATAAAAATGCAAATACAACTAGAGCGCAATACTGTAACTCTAGATGGCCTTTAGAATTAAGATTTAACCCAAATATCATATTTAAGCAATGTAATTTAATGCATTACCCTTTAGAGTGGAAATTAACAAAAGCAAACTTAATTGAAAGGAGATATTTTAAATAAAATGGAAATTAAAGTCTTAATAAAAAATATACATCGTGAAAACCCTGCTGTGAACTACCAAAAACAGAGAGTCACTTATCAAATTTATGCAGAATTGAAAGGTTTTAATAAGAGCACAGTCTTCATCCATCGAACGGCCAGATTGGGTAAAACAGCATGTGACTTCAGTAAATTTATTGAGAAGTCTGAAAGAGCTTCCCGTAATGGCAGCTTTATAGACTATGATTGGTGAATATTAGAAGGCTTATTGGCCATGAGAGGAGACTGTATCATGGCTTGGAGTTATTACTGACAAAAGTTGGACATCTTTATGAACCCATTGTGATATCATACTTTATTTCCCACAGAATTACTTTATCTGCCCTATCCCGAGTCCCCGTTCAGAGTGTCACATTCGGTTCACGTCTAATTCAGGCCAATTACAGCTGGCATCACCACTTATAGCCTGTCTGGTGCCGGCGGAATTCCATTTTCTCAAGCACTGCCACAGTCTACTATTATTATTATCAGTTTTTTGCCTTCTCACTTGCTTTTCTTCTCTCAGCTCTCTTGCATTTGCTTTGTGCTTTTCAGAACAAAAGCTAATGTGCTGAAAAACTGGGCTCGTCTCGTCGAGCTCATTGAAATCATGTGAGAGCCATTTATGCTTAATACGTCTGCGTGCAGGAGGAAGCAAAGCAACCTGGCAGCTCCTGAAGCGAGATGAGAAGACCTCTGGGGATTCGTGCGCGTCGTCTTCCGAGAGCTCTCAGACACTGACAGCCCCACCAAAATATGTCACATAATTTGATTAGGTCACAATGACAATCTTTATTTATAGTCCTCCTCAGATGCAGGGGGTGGAAGCTTTTGTAGTGATGAATTCAAATTAACTTCTGTTTGTCTTACCGTGGCAATCCAAATAAAAACAAACACTGTTCATGTAGCTAAGGGGTAATTACAGCATGAAGAACGTCCATCCATTTCTGTGCCTGAAAGGCTCAGAGCTCATCCGACTCATTAGGTCTGTTATAACTCCTCCCATTTTGCAAGAGGTCAGTCTCCCACACAAAGGCAGGCACATCTACGCTTATGGGTATTTTCCATATGCATGAGAATTAAATAACAGATACGTGCTGCAGCAATTCCTTTGTAAACAATGATAATTTACTGTTATTTCATGCTGGAGCTTGCGATTTGTATTTTGAGGGGACTAAAACTGTAGAAAACAGTTAGAAGCCTAGTATACTTTAATATTCTTCACTCTAAGTCAAGTTGTTGTTCATCCACATAGCCTTCATCAAACAGTACATCTGAAACCAGAGGTTAATGAAAATGTCCTGTGCATTGATTTACCTGCTCATCGAAGGGCAAAGCCACTGAAACAAACAATTCATTTGTCTGCCATATGTTTTGTTGGCGAGACCCTCATAAAAGCTTTTCAATAAATTTCCCCGTCTGTTTTACAGACCTTTCCTCTTCCTTGCATCATTTTTTTTAAATTGAAAGTTGGTTTTAAAGTCGGCTATAAACATCATTCCGCTCAATCAGTGCTGGTTTAAATCAAACGGCAGTGGGCTGCTACAGATACCTCCAACCCTAACTTGTCTCCCGGCTTTCATACAGTTTAACACCGTGGCACACTTTTTTTTAGCTGGAGACGGCTGTCACTGTATTTTGTCAGCAAAGCATAATATTTCTTCAGGAGTTCTAAACCCGGTACTCGGCAGGGAAGAAATGAAAATACTGCACTACATAAACCGAGCAAGTCAGTTGTAAATCACCTAACACGATGTAAAGGCACCAGGCAGAGATCTGCGCGCTGTCAAGTCCTTTCCTGGAAAACAGAACGGACACCAGTCATGATGCTTTAATCAGCCTGCAAATAATAGATGCTTCCCTACTCCCTCTAAGCTCTTTGCCGTAGGATGAAACAAAAAACAACCTGAAACTTACTTTGCTTTCAGACTTTTCAGAGTTGTGCTATTTAATTATTATTTTTTTTTGCCCTTTGTTTGTTTGTTAGCATGTCAAGGGTTATTTCTTTGGTGGAAATCTTTAAGGGATCTTTGAAGCTTTAATATTATCCTTTCACACAAACACTTCAAAGGTCATCTCTAGTTGCTGTGATAAGGTGACGCTTTTTAGACGCTTTGCAAGTCAGATGTTAATGTTATTGTTGGCAGAACAGAGTTTTTCTTGCTTTGTTTATTTATTTTATGTTCTGTTCAGAAGCAGTGGATGCCGTACATTGCTGGGGTTAGAAGTTACTTGCAGTTAGGGTGTTTACATCAACCAGATGAAAGCTAGTGTGTTGTTTGAACACTAGATCTTAACAAGTCAGTCACAATAGTCTGGAAAATTAATTATTCAGACTTTATTGAATGGCACATTTTCTGAAATATGTGGAAAACAGTCATTATAAATTTTTACTATAAAGTTTTAAGGTTTATTTTAGCGTGAGTGTATTTTTCATAAGTATCTACTAATCATGTCAGAAATAAGCCAAACTTGGGGCAAAAATTACCCAAGGCTTGTACTATCTATTTTGGGGGCAAAAATGCCCCAGTATAGTGAATTCCTCTGTTGTTTCTATATCTGTTATCTCACATTTGATATATTTCATAATATTCTGTGCTATCTGGTTTTAATGCTTCTACAGACACCATAATGATGTGTAGCAATTAGTATTCACTGTGTTAGAGGTGAGTGCTGTTGAATGTGTAGCTAATATGAAATGGTTTTTGATGAAAAAAAAAACACTTTCTGAAAAAACATAATATGAAGAAAACACCCCCAACTTGAAACCGTGATATTTATTTTGAATGTCTATTTTTTTTATATGTACTATGCATACAAATCTATTGTGAAGGTAGACAGTAGAAAACTGTATAATCTAACAAATGCCAGTTATATAGACTTTTTATCTAGTGGACCATTTGTTCTGTTTTGATTTTGTGCATTATTTATAGCTACTGATGTATTTAATTTGGACTTGATTGGCGACCGCCATTATTGCTTAGAGTGAGAATTTGCACTCACTGAGCACTTTATTATGAACACCTGTACACCTACTTATTCATGAGATTATCTAATCAGTCAATCATGTGGCAGCAGTGCAATGCTTAAAATCAGATAAAGGTCAGGCACTTCAGTTAATGTTCACATCAACCATCAGAATGGGGGAAAATGTTATCTCCATGATTTCGACCGTGGCATGTTTGTTTGTGCCAGATGGGCTGGGTTGAGTATTCCTGTAACTGCTGATCTCATGGGATTTTCTCTAGAGTTAACTCCGAATGGTGCAAAAACATCCACTGAGTGGCAGTTCTGTGGATGGAAATGCCTTTTTGATGAGAGAGGTCAACGGAGAATGGCCAGACTGGTTCGATCTGACAGAAAGGCTATGGTAACTCAGATAACCACTCTTGTGTAATTTTTGTGAGCAGAATAGCATCTCCCAATGGCTTTTAGGAACAGTCTTGGTTTGGATACGAAATTATATAACACCTCTTTTCACATTAGGTGTCATCTGCCATAACCAATCAGTCCACACCAGTTCATCTAGACTTTCAGAGCCTTGACACTGTGCTCAGTTCGGTGGGGAGGACAGATGTTCCCACCGCCCCTGAAAGAAAAAAAAATCAAGTTAAGGCTCTCTGTGAGAGGAATTGCACTGTTTTGCTGCAGTTGATTAGTGTTAACCAAATAAGAGTGACTTCACTGACAGAGATGTACACGGGGCTCGGGAGCTCTTGAGAGCAGGCCAGATGGTCCTGTTGTCCCAGCTGCTGTAATGCAGTAAAGCTTGTTGAGAAGCTGGTGGTATTGATTTCATTTCTGCCCGTAGATGCAGCTACTACATCTACATGTGTCTGCACTGATATGGACCACAAGAAATCCAATATCTAGACAGAGATGGAGGCCCATGTGCTCATCCCTAATAAGGTTGTCAATCCCATCTGTCCCCTGAAAGATGCCTCTCCACTTTGAAAGACGTCTGCCCCAAGAGAGAAGATATCAGAGTAATTTTGTTATTCTCACCCTTACTTGCAGGAACACCTCTCCCTGTTATGCTCGTTAATTAGGAGATCAATGAACAGGAACCTCCAGACATACAGATAATGGGAAGGTTGGGATCATTGTAGAGCAGGAAGTTCTTGAGCATGATACCATGATAGTCCTTTTATCATTCAGGTATTGGATGGACTTTGGATAATAAACTAACTAATTTGATTGGTGGTATTACTTGCAACATGGCTGCAGAATGAGAATTCAAATCTTTAGATCATGCCAATGCATTGAATGAATTCCTCAGTAGTTAGATACTGGATGAGTACTGGGGTCATGCAGCAGAGGTGCCGTTATATCAGAAGAGCCCCTTATACCGTTTGACACATTCATCTTTTGTTTGCTAATATTGGGAGCAGTGTATCTTGTGTTGTACGATATTTGTGTATGTTTGATAAATGCTCCTTCCATGACTGTTGTGGTCCCTGGTTCATCTCTTGCTCACTTATGTGCTTATTAATAATAAATTGCCATTGCAGAATGTGAGAATTCTTCCTCCCTTTGCAGTTATTGTGCAAACAAAGACTGCTTGCAGAATCCATCTTAATAGAGGACGTTTTATTCAATAAAGATAACTCGCCTGAGAAAAATGAGATCTCTTAACTCTCACAGCCTCACTCTTTCACTGTAAATCTTGTGACATTTCCCGCTCGCGCTCAGCATGCCCATGGTGCAGTGTCACAGAGTAGCTCAGCCAATCATGGGCAATTATACATGCTAATGAATGTGCCCTCATATTCTGATTCTGGGACTTGGAGCCACCATAGAGTCTGTAGGGACTGAACCACCCAGAAGGAGAGCACATAATTTCTCTTGAAAGTCATTAGCCTTAACAGTTATAGCCAGGCATGAAAAAATGCACAGGGAGCCCTATATCATATAGACCACAAGTTTGACCAAGCTTTTAATAATGCATTACCGAGGCATGTGTGGCATATTAATCAGGTGGAAACCATAATTTATGCATTTTTCCATATTTTATGAAATGTTACCCCTACCTTAATACATGTTTTGTTTGTTTTTTTAAATCAAAGAACGGTCAGTTCACGTAGAGGGCATAAATCTCCCTCACCTGGTGCTTTGTAAAATACGGAGATTAAGTTTGTGCAGTGTGGTCAGAGGAGAGCAGTAAATTACCCTGGTAACAAAGTTAACATTGATTCACATATAACCACTTGTCCGCATGTAACAACGATAACCTTTTAGTAGATTTGGAAAACAAATTTGACAACCATTAAAATAATGAATGAGTTTCTCCTGCCTCAAAGAAGCAAAAAAAAAAAACCTCTATTTAGATGGTGAAGGGCCCTTAATGCCTCATGATGTTCTTTCATAGCAACCCAGCAGGGGCCCACAAGTAACTCATACTAATAGAAAACTGACATAACAAATTACTCCACTGAATGAAGGTGCACAATAGGCCATGGTCGCCCACATTCAAATAGTTAAAAATGCTGTTTATGGGCCATTCTCTGTCTGCTTGTATGAATGTAACACATCATAAGAAAGTGCTTCAGCGCTGTTCAAATGCACTTTGGATCGCATCGTTTATATGTATACATTTTTGAAAAGAATAAATATGAAATGAAACAAATGACAATAAAATGCAAAGTAATCTCTTCAATAATCAAAATACTTATTGAATGTAACTCTATTCTAATTACCAATGAGCTAATTTGTAACTGAGTGGAATACAGTTATTTTTTGTATTTTAAATATGTAATGTCATTATATGTATCCGTTACTCCCCAACCCTGGCAAAGGCTATGTACATATTTAAAGTTTATTACTTTTTTTTTATTTTATAGACATGCACTTTGTGGGACAACAAGAGTGAATTGCATCTGCTGATAGAGTCATTTATTTTCACATGCTGTTTGCATTGTTTTGAAACATACCCCAAAATGTACATTTATACATTTGACAGACACGTTTATCCAAAGCCATAGAATGCATTTATTACAAGGACAATCCCCCTGGAATAACCTGGAGTTAAGTGCCTTGCTCAAGGACACAATGGTGGAGGTTGTGGGAATCGAACCAGCAACCTTCTGCTTACTAGTTTTGTGGTTTAGTCCACTATGCCACTCACACAAATATGACAATATATTTCATTATATATTGTAATGTATGTCATTTTATGTTCAATAATACACTTCATAATATATAGAGGTGCATGTGATGAAAAATGCAATGTATATACACAATTCTGAGAATATATATACTGTAATATATTTCCATATATGTGTATATTTATGTAATTATATATTTGTAAATGTATACATATTGAGAATAAACACATTTGAACATATATGCACTATATTTTAACATAAATATGGGAACATGTATGTGATCTTCATTTACCTGAATCTGTAAAGAATTGGGGACCTTTGTAGGCATATTGGGATTATATTTTTGAGACCTTTAATGCAAACCCATACGTTAACTAATGAAATAAAAAATAAAATAAAGCTATTGCATGTAAAACCATTTTAGTCTTGTTATTGCTATATATGTATTTTATATGTATGGATATAAAGCCATACATGGTTCATGCATATATTGCAGAATACTGAAAAATATAAGCACTAGATTCCCATATATGAAAATGTATTTAATATATCACATTATATTTTCCAATATACTCACATATATGTTTGTTTAGTAAGGTTTGACTGTATTAGATCATTTACAATTAAAAATAACTCTTTCACCCATAAACTTGAGGTCACACATGCCCTTACATCCAACAACACTTCCAGCTTTAGCCACTGGGGGCATTGGTTCAAATTTTGGTAAGCATAGAACGATTTCATCTGAAGAACTTTTGACCTACTGTCACCAAATTCACAGTGAGATTAGTCAGTATTTAGTGGGACTGTACTGCATCACTCCACCACTGCAGTCCAGACAACTGAATCACCTCCTTGAACAGAATTTTTATTTCAGTGTATTTAGCACCTGGCTAAACTGAATTGTGGGTGTTTAGTTAGTAAAACATAGGTTTTTGTTTTGAAATATGGTTTGCAAAAGTGGCACACCTGTTTAGTGAATTCGCCCCTGTATGTGTTAAAGACAAGTAAACTGCGATAGTAAAAACTGTGTAAGACAAGAACCTCATGTTGCACAAGGCCATTCTCTGAGTTAAAATATTTTTACAACTTGAAGCGCTAAAGTGACAAGTCCATCAATGAAAGTAGTTTGTCCTCAGCAGTTCAGTGAAAATATTATGAGAGCTTGAAGTAAGAGAGGAACGGAGAGTGATGGACAGCTCTGACACACCAGAGCACTTAGGCAATTATTAACAGTTTCTGCCAGTCACCACATCTGACACAACACAAACACAGTGTGTCTAATCTTACGCTACTCCGGCAGGCATGGGTCACTTTAAAAGAACACAGGAAAACTTATTTTATCGTAGATTTGACGAGCAATCATCCAAATTGGCCCTATTGCTACTGAGACCCCCTTCTCTCACCATAACAGACAATGCCTGGGAGAAAAACAGGCGCTCACATCTTTGAATTGCAGCTGTCTGTTGGTGCTTGCCAAGGCTGAGATCACTGTAGTGAAATGGCACACAGGTGTGGGGCCGGACCACAGATGTCTCTCACCATAGATAGACATCAGCCTGTCAACATGGGTTCACAGGGAGCATGGGATGCTTTAGGCTGAAATGGGCAAAATGTAAAGCGGTCAGGCCCTGTAAAATCTTTACCACATCGTACATGTCAACCAAAGGAGACCTCAACCATGTTTTTATAGCCATCCAACAATTTTCAAGCTCACTTACAGCATGTTTCTACCATCAAGGCTGAGATGTAATTGATAAAAATGGTTAATAATTTTTGTGGCCCATTGTAGGAGTTTAAATACGGTTGTGTATGCATTGTTAAATTCTGTTCAGGGTAATTGCTTACCAGAGCAAAAGCTTCAAATATGCGCTTTCTTGTATAGGTTAATCTGAATTGAGCGTGATTTCCTGACAGGCCGGTATGGCATGCTAGACTCTGCCATTTCCAATGCAGCTTCTATACATTTCAATTTTAGACAGACTTCTCACAGATATCTGCTGACACATACTCTGATTTCAGTGTACTGCATGCATAGGCTCAAAAAAAGTTTCACAGAAGAAGTCCAAACACATAAATGTCAGTGAAACTTTTGAAGTTATCTTCTAATGGGACAAAGTGGACCAAACCTGATTTCCAAAAAGCGAAATTTCATAAGTTCTGAAGGTATTATACTGAAGATCTCAAGAGGCTTACACACATCATGTTGGTTTATTCTGAAGTGTCTGGTGCAATTAATTGTTTTGATTTTTTTTCCCTCTGAATAAATGAATAGATCTAACCGGTAAGGGTAATTACAAGACAAAGGATCTTTGTAATTAGAGACTAATGACTAGCTTGCTGCCTGCTCTTGCCAAGCAGCTGTTGGAAAAGGTAAGAGTCAGAACCCTTCCCCCACACATGTTCCAACAGATGAAAGTAATTTAGTTGCACTTAACTGTCTATAAACAATTACCGTAAAATGCAACAGTGTCTTTATGTATGGCTTCTGAAACATATTTTCTCCTCCTCCGTGTGCCCGCCGAACAACAATCCTGCAAGGTATACTTCATGAATTTTGCATTACTTCTTGTCATTATGATAATGAGACTATCAAAGATATTAGAAGCCTTCAACATTCTCTTCTTGGGGAACTTTCTTAGATGTGTTGTCATGTATCTGAGCATTGTCTGCAATTGAATATTCACTAAAAAAAAAAAATGTCTCTCAAGAGCATTTGCAAATGCATAAGAATGAGGAATATTGGGGGTAGTCTCTGTCTACATGTTTGAATGTCTGCCTGCCTGCCTGCCTGCCTGCCTGCCTGTCTGCATGTCTGCCTGTCTGCCTGTCTGCCTGTCTGTCTGTCTGTCTGTCTGTTTGTGTCTTGTTTATTCCCTCAATTTTTATTTCCACCATGACATTGTCCTCACATAGTTACTGTCTCATTCATAGCGCAAAACACTCTTTTTCCTTCCTAAAAAAATGCAAATATGGTTGTGCCAAAATAAATGAATGTGTACAAGTTGCCCATATTTAATGATAACAACGCAGAAGCCATTTACGCAATTTTTTTTTTTTTTTTTTTTGAAGGAGTGGTGTGTTGTTGGCTTACTGGACTTTTTTATTAGGTGCAGGGGGTTTTGATGGACATCTTGGATGTGGCAGAATAATTAGCATTTCTCCACATGCTTTTTCTCCCTGCTCTATTCCTCTGAACACTGACGTCTTGTGATGCCCAGAAAATGAGCATGAATGTCATGTTATCATTTAGAAACCAGCAGCCAGCACTATCAGACTGTAATTATGTACTTCCATGGACAAGATCAGTGTGCAGAACAAAGTGTGTGCTGGAAAACATTGCAAAGACTATTGGGTTGTTTTGTACAAAATGTCCATCACACACTTGGCATGCTTTGGCCCCCCCTCTCCCTCTCCCCTGGTGTCTTGTTATATTTCTTTGCCGGGAAATTGATTTGCTTATTAATGGAGCAAATAATATTTGCTGATACCCTGTCAAGGTGTTTGCTGGGCTGCTGGCTTGCAGAATATGCTATTCAAGTGTAAGTAGGAAAAAAATCTGACAATTTAGCACTCAGAAACTATGTGGCCATTATCCAACAGGCCACGGCTTTGTTGATAGATCCAGCATTAGTGAACAGCAAAAATGTACTTTCCATGCTGGAAGAACTATGTTAGATCTATGTGCTTTCAGCTGAACATTTTGGGGAATATATTTTCTAAAACATGAGTGAATTCACATGCAGCCGAATGTGCCATTAAACTCATTATTGTGCCAAACATACAAACCTGCACTTTCATAACCTGCTGTTGTACTAATCTAAAAATAGTGTGCAGTATTAATCATCACTGCCACAACTGTAGTTACGTTTCTGCTAGCCTGTTATATGCATGAATGGCCATTGGTTAATGAAAGGAGGGCTTTGTTCATGCAATTTGCATGTTATAAAATCCATACAGGTCAAATATTATATACAAGTCCAATGTTTGATTTATCTAAAAATCTGGTCTTTCATTAATACTTTGTAACTGTTATAAATTAGCACTCATGTTTCAGTAGGCCTGTTTAGTTATCCCTGGGGCTTTAGTGGGAAAGACTGATGGGGCATTTCAGTCAGTAAGCACTAGTAAAAACTCAATTTGAGAACAGAGCCACTTAGATTGCAGCACTGCCCCAAGCTGGTCAATTTTTGTGTGGGATAAAGCCTATTATTTTGCCGTATGATTCTAATTATTTACTGATGTGTGAGTGCTTATGTGAAAAACAGGGTGTTTTATTGGGTTTTATGTCAGTAATTTATGTAAAGAATGACAGTGAAGCATGGAGAGGGCTTGATTTTGAAGTAAACCTAATTTAATAAATTTAGGGTCCTGCCACAGGTAGTCAGCAGTCCAGATGTAAAAGTCTGCCCCCAAGAATGAATAAGTGCAATCTGGTTAATGTTATAGATTGTCATTATCATCTTTTTGTTGCATTATCACAAGCTTTGCTCTGTAGCAATAGGTTAATATCATTATGTGGCACAACAATCAAAATGCTGGGAAAAGATGCTCATGGCTGTTTACTGTAAAAAATGTTGAAACAAACTGAATTTCCCTTGTTATATTTCTTCATTTTTCTGCATCTCCTACGAATTATCCAGCTCTGTTTCCATTTCTGTGGAAATGTGTGTTATAGAGAGACATAATAATTGCTGCGGACATCAGGCACTCACTGAGAAAGTTACTATGCTGATTGCACAGGAAATGTTATTATTCCCTGAGCTTAACTGGAAGCAAGTCACTGCATTTATTAAGAATCCACCAAGCCAAAGAAACATATTAAATCCATACAAGATGCAGAGGTCCACAATTTGAATATAATTACCTAGATTGATTGATTTTCCTCCTCCATGATTGTGGTAAATGATATCATTCATTTGTGAAAGTGAGTGGAATAACTTAAGTCTCTGACTTCACATAGGGCACACTGTATATCATTATGTGTATTTTTATGGTTCAAAGGAGTGAATGTATTTTCATAATCAATAAAGTTCTGCTGTTT
The DNA here is from genome assembly GCF_025860055.1 of Xyrauchen texanus. Classification (NCBI taxonomy): domain Eukaryota; kingdom Metazoa; phylum Chordata; class Actinopteri; order Cypriniformes; family Catostomidae; genus Xyrauchen; species Xyrauchen texanus. Next base: position 32,255,745 of record NC_068289.1, on the reverse strand, counting down.
TGCTTTGAGCTAGACTTTACTGCAAAAAATAAACTGCTCTTCTCTGGCCTTTAGTCACCTACAGCAACAATTTCATTGACAGTTTTGACTAATTACTGCTTGTACATGTTGCACAATGTGCGCACAGAACATCATCATTACAGTGTCAAAGAGCCTGAAAAAAGCATGTAAACCCTTACATACTGCTGTTATTGCCAATATTTAAGCTTTTGTTATAAAAATGTCCTGAAGTATTTAACATGTAACTTGTTAATACATGTCAAGATTATACTGTTACAGCTGAAAGAAAGTCTTCATATGCAACTCACTTTCATATACACTAAAGTACTTAGAGGAAGTCATTTTTAATCAGACCATCAAAACTCTTGAGCCCATAATTTGCTCAATTTAACAGTGGCTAGCAGCTATACAAGCATATGCAAACATGCTGAGCAGACCTTTAAATGTAGTCGTCATATTTCCGATTTCCTAGTTAATGGCACAATTAATGAAAACATGAGACAACAAAAGTGTCTTTTTTTAAAGAATTTGGAATACATTTAGGTAGACATCTGAGCAGAAACATAATGCCCTTTAAATGACCAAAATGTAAACCAAGTGGGTTTTAATGCACCCCCAAAAAAAAATTTATTAAAGGGGACGTTCACCCAAATGTAAAATTCTCTCATCATTTATTCACCCTCATGCCATCCCAGATGTATATGACTTTCTGTTTGATTTTTTGCAGAATATCTCAGCTCTGTAGATCCACAGAATGCAAGTTAATTGTGATCAGAGCTCCAAAAAGGAGATAAAGTCAGCATAAAAGTAATCCATAAGACTCCAGCGGTTTAATCAATGTCTTAAGCGTTCCAGTTGGTTTTGGGTGAGAACAGACCAAAATGTAACTCACTTTTTCACTGCACATCTTGCTATCACAGTCTCTAGTCATGATCATGATTTCAAGCTTGATTACACTTCCTAGTGGTTGACGCATGCGCAGAGCACTAGATGACGTTATAGAAACTTTAATTGATCTTGAAATCATGATCGCCAAGGAGACTGCTGTCAGAATGTACAGTGAAAAAGGAGTTACATTTTGGTCTGTTCTCACCCCTGACTAAACCACTGGCGTCTTATAGATTACTTGTATGTTGACTTTATCTCCTTTTTGGACCTTTTGGAGTGCTGGTCACCAATCACTTGCATTATATGGGCCTACAGAGCTGAGATATTCTTCTAAAAAGCTTTGTTTGTGTTTAGCAGAAGAAAGGTAATTATACACATCTATGATGGCATACTGTAAGGGTGAATAAATGATGAGAGAATTTTCATTTTTGGGTGAACTGATGCTTTAAGTTGCATGATTATTGGAGATTAAATGGGTTTGTATAAAACATTGTGGCAGAAATCACTGATTCACATGGTTCAGTTTAGTTAGTTAAATTGAGTCTGTAGATCATTTGCTTTAAACTGAAAATTAATTATCATCTACCCACCTTCATGTCACTCAAAAGTAATTATATATATATATATATATATATATATATATATATATATATATATATATATATATATATTTCAGGGTATATTTTTGCTAAATGTAAATTATGTAATTAGACAAAAATGTCTTACACATATTTAAGAATATGGAGTTTGTGTTTTTTCTTACTTTGATCATGTCTTATCTATGACACCCCTGAATCTGAGAAACATTAAAAATGGCAAAAGCATTCAAAATGGCAATGAATACTAGTTCTACATACCTAATCTTTGGAAATGTTGCAGTGTTCTATTTCACCACTTGTCTCATTCAGCTGACTATTATTAGTGTGTTTGATTTATGGAAAGTCCTTAGGCAATAATATCTGCTCTAGTCTCTTCCTCAGGACTTGTTGTTCTATTGATCGACAACAATCACCAGGCAAGGCAGCGCTTAATTCCCTTGATGCTTGCTAATTAAGATTCTGGAGCATCTCCTTTGTTCTGCCTGCTCTATCCTCTGTCTGTTCTCTTGTATTTGCTGGGTCATATAGCAATCGCCCCTGTGGATATTAACAGTACATAACAGCATGCACAAAGCTCTTTCTGTGTCATAGAGAAACCTCTGAGTAATAAAACAATTTGTAAGTGCCCACAAACAGTCAATAATTATCATAACCCCTTTCCCCCACAATGTATACAGAAAGGGAGAAGGACCCTTAAGCTGTTTAACTTAAAAGCCAATGCTTCAGAAAATGCATAAAACAAATAATCTGACTAAAACCATAACCCTAAGAGACCTCACTGACTGCCTGATAATTGTCTGCTTTCATGACACCATCTATCCAGAAAATTAGTTCTCAAGCCTGTTGGGCAATATTATGGAGGCTATCACAAACAAGAGAAGCTTCACAAAGCCTTTGCCTCCACAGGGATTGCCATAACCATACGATTAGCTGGCCATGGGGATCTATTCCCATATAAACAATTTCAAAAGAGCTGTGCCTCATAGCAAACGGCGGCTGCTGCTTCTGCTGCCCCCTCAACCTCTTTGTCCTCCATTCAAACTTTCTTAGGCAATCACTTATTTCAAACTGGATCCATAAAAGATGAGACAACCTCTGCACTGATCTTTCTCAGATCTGAGGAGGAATACCTGAAGCTAGTGTTCTGTTTCTATATACTGAAATGAAGTGTTAGAGGTTGGTGCAATAGTCAAGGTTTTCTCCCACACACTTCTGCAGATATTGAATGACTAGGCTTTGTTTGCCGTCAACTTTGTCATGGAGAACAGAACATCTCTATTATTATATGTTGCACAGGAATGATAAAGTTAAATATGAAATGGATTTAGTAGTCCCAAAAATGAATTGGTCACTTACAAGGACACTTCACCTAAAAATGAAAAGTATTTAATCATTTACTCACCAACATGTTGTTAAAAACTTGTACGGGTAGGTCGTGTGGCACCATGCGAGGGTCAGACGTGTGAATGGCGAGCTCTGCGCACTTTGCTAGTTTTTAATGCTAGTGTTTAGTGTCATAAACCGGTGTGACCGGTACAACCGGTTCTATGAAGACAATATGTAAAAAAATGAAAAAAAATACTCGGGCTCTGGAGACATCAAAAGACACTTATTTGCTCAAGCTGATACCCCAGACAGGGCCGCAGACCAGGGTCTCAGTTTGGACAGTGCAGCATGAGAGATTCAGTGTCAACTGTCAAGCATGTCGCCAATGCTGGCAAAGGTCATTGCTGCAAAACTGTCATGGAGATTACATTTTCTGAGGTGGTTACAAGAGTGTCGGATGTCGAGAAACAGATCGATTATCTGGAGACATCAGAGAGGGAATTAGCTGCTAACCCACTAGCGACCAAGTCAGATTCGGCAATCTTGTTATCGCACTTGGGAAATCTTCCCAACGCACTTGGGAAAAGTTTGAAGACTTAGAGAATCATAGCATGAACTGTTTGAGTTTAGAGGGATGGATGCCATTTGGCGCTGTCGTGCGCGGGGTTAATGTGCACATTTTTATTTTTTCTGTTTGTTTAGTTCAGGGGGGAAGTTCAGGGTTTCACTAATATTGGAATGTGGTCTTTACATTTACATTTATGCATTTGGCAGATGCTTTTATCCAAAGCGACTTACAGTGCACTTATTACAGGGACAATCCCCCCAGAGTAACCTGGAGTTAAGTGTCTTGCTCAAGGACACAATGGTGGTGGCTGTGGGGATCGAACCAGCGACCTTCTGATTACAAGTTATGTGCTTTAGTCCACTACGCCACCACCACTCCATATAATTTTTATATAATATATTTGTCCTTGTAATAAGCGTCTCTTATGATAAAAGCGTCAGCCAAATGCATAAATGTAAATTGTCAAATATTAATATGAGTGGATTGTCTCTCTCCACGTGGAATGGGTTGGGGTACCCCATACAAATAAGGAAGGTTATTTATTTTATTAAACGTAAGAAATATTATATTGTGTTTCTTCAAGAAATGCATCTTTCCCCGCAGGAAGCGGAAAATTTGGGGAAGATATGTGGTGGACATATTTTCTTTAGTGCTGGCTTAAGTAAGAGCAGGGGAGTCATTACATTGATAAGTAAACATCTACAATTCAAATGTCTCAAACAGTTAAAAGATAAATTAGTATACAAATTAATTATTGTTTTAACAGAAAATCAGGGGCATATGTTTATTTTGGTTAATATTTACACACCTAAAGTTGATGATCAGAGCTTTTTTATAGATCTTGAAGGGATGTTGCAAGCCGCTGGCACCCCTCATGATATAGGTAGGTGATAGGTGAGTTCAGAGGGGTTGCCACATATGGAGAAAAGTAAAGCATAAAGTTGGTGCTTTAATATATCTTTTGCTAAATCCTGAATTCCAACAAATGTTAAAGGCTGTAATCAATATTTGTTATATGGAGACTAACTGGTCCTCGATATCCTCTGTGGTTGTGGCTTGGGAAGCACTTAAGGCTGTTTTTAGGGGTCGGATCATACAGTATACTTCATTCATACAAAAATCCAAAGGACGAGAACTCGTGGAGTTGGAAGGGAATATTAAAAGTGCCGAGGTAGAGCTGAAGCGCTGAATGTCGTCTGATGGCCTCAGAGAATTGACCCGATTGAAATACAGATATAAAACTATTTTGTCATGGAAGGTAGAGTTTTGGTTATTCAGGGCAAGACAGTCATACCTTGAGTCGGGGGACAAAGCAGGGAAGCTTTTGGCTAGATATATAAAGCAGAGAAAGTCTTTTTCTACCAATCGGCTGGTGGTGAAATCTTTACCTCGGCCATTGATATTAATAATACTTTTAAAGAATTTATCTTGATTTCTATAGTTCCATGTCTTCGTCTACTTATGAAGATATTAGAAACTTTGTGGAACCATTGTGGAACCTCCCTAAACCTCCCTAGCAAAAATATTCTCTTGATTCTGAGATAACAATGGAGGAGCTTGGTGAGGTAATTTAGGCCTTGCCTACAGGCAAGGCTCAGGGGTCAGACAGTATTGCCACTGAATTTTTTAGATCTTATGCTATAGAACTGGCTCCACTTTTGTTAGAAGTTTATACGATGGAATCATTAAAGAATGGAAAGCTTCCACCAACCATGACACAAGCCCGGATCAGTCTGATTCTTAAAAAGGACAAAGATCCAAGCAAGTGTAAGAGTTACCATCCAATTGTTTGTCAAAAATTTTGGCCAACCAATTATGTCAAGTTATGACATTTCTTATACATATTGATCAGGTGAGGTTTATTCAGGCCATAGCTCTTCTGATAACATTAGGTGTTTTATGACTATCATGTGATCAGTGGTGAATGGTCAGGCTCCGGTTACTGCCATCTCAATTGATGCCAAAAAGGCATTTGATATGGTCGAATGGGATTATAATTTTTAAGGTTTTGTAAATATATAGATTCGGGAATACTTTTATTGGTTGGATTAAGTTTCTTTATAGACACCCGGTAGTGGCAGTACAAATGAATGGATTAATTTTTTGATAATTTTACTTTGGATGGGTCTTTCCCCCTTATTGTTCTGTATTGCCCTGGAACCATTAGCAGCCGCGATAAGAAAGGAAGATGATGTTCCAGGAGTGGTGGCGGGAGGTATGGCGGATAAGCTTTTGCTTTACGCAGATGATATGTTAGTATTACTCCCTGTTATTTAAAAGTCTGAGGGACTGAGCTTCAACTTCTCTCAAGAGATTATGGGAGAATGATTTAAACTTGGTATTGGTATAGAAATTTTGCATCGATTCTATTGGACCCCCTCAAGATTGTATGGGCTTGGTCTTAAAGACACACCCACCTGCTGGTGATGCCAATTAGAAGATGTGAACACAATCCATGTTTTTTGGGGATGTGTTTAGATCCAAGAATTTTTTTTGATGGTTCAGAGCTTCATGTGTGATGTAGTGGACACACTTCATTTTGACCCAGACTGTGTATTTTGGGTGATTGGGTGGTCCTGAATATGGGTGATGGATATATGGAGATGGTATATAGAAGGCTAGGCGACATGGATATATACATCAAGAAATGGGGCACCTATCTAGACTTTTTGGAAGGCTCTCAGGCAGGGGCAGCGGAGAGAGACTAGTGGGTTTTGTTTATTAATTTTTTTATGTCTCTAAATATTTTCTGCTGTTTTATTGTGTATTTGTGTGTCTTTGTCAGTTGGCTTTTGACCACTGGAGAGCTTAAGCTGTGTTCACACTGCCAGCGACTTTGTCGCTGCAGGTCGCCAGTGGCTGGCGGTGAAGTCGCTAGTGGGCAATCCCACTTTTTTGCCTAGTAACGTTTATAAATGATATTCACGGATGTCATTCCATTGCTGTTGACAGCGAATCTCTTTTCTTGCCGCTAAAAACAAACATTTTGGAGGGAAAATACTAAATATAAATGGAATCAGTACATAAAATGCTTTATATCAAAGATGAATGAGAAACAAGGCGTGCTGTTTGCCATAGCAGCTGTTTATCTGCGGCGAAAATGCAAATGCCGGTCTGTCTGGGTCCACAAAATCCCCACGATCTCAGATACACCTTTCCACGAAGAATTTTTCTTAAAAATTTCCTTGAACGTGGGAAGAGACATAACATAGAGCACTCGAAAATTTCTAACAGCAAGAATTAGCCTTTCATCCATCTTTCCGTTACTGCAGGAGCTGAGAGAGAGAGAGAGAGAGAAGGATCACGTGAGCTCTCCCGTCTTCTCTCCTATTGGCTGTCGCTTCCGTATGTCGCTCTTCATTTGAATAAAGTTGAACTTGTCTCAACTTTGTCGTGTCGCTGGACACACCCACATCTAGTCGCCAACGGTCACGACAGCTTGTGTCGCCGGAAGTTCATGTTCGGAAAATAAAAGTTATGATTTCATGTGGTTTGATTTAGCATTTTCTGTTAAGTCTGTTTGATTGGCTGCATGGAATCAATAAAAAATTTTTTTTTACTATAAATCTCCACCTTTGACCAGTCCCGACCAGCAGGTGGTGATATGCAAGAAGAATGTGAATCACCAAAAAACAAAAGAAGAAGAATGTGAAGGTGGAGATTTATAGTAAAAAGGGACTCACATATTGTTCTGTTTAACACCCACCCTTTTCTTATCACTTCTGAAGACATGGATAAACCACTGGAGTCTTATGGATTACTTTTATGCACATTATGTCATTGTGAACAACTACAGAGCTGAAATATTTTTTTTTAAAACACAAAAAATAGTGTTTTGCAGAAGAAAGTTTTTCACATCTGATATCGAATGAGGGTGAGTAATTTTGGTGTGAACCAACCCTATGAGATGCCAATGTATCAATTCACCACTGACAGTCAGTCATGATTAATTTAATCCATAAGTGTAAGTGTCTAATAACAGGGTGGTTGCTAAGATTGTAGCATCCATCTGGTCATGTGATTCTAACAGGGACTCCCCCATAAGGGGACCCTCGTCATGTAGAATAAAACCGCTTTTATAAGCTAAAAAAAAAACTTGTATGTGTATGACTTTCTTTCACTGAACACAAAAGGAGATGTCAGGCAGAATTTTAGTCACAGGCACCATTTACTTTAATTGCATAATTTGTCCATACAATGAAAGTAAACGTTGACTAAGACTAATGTTCTGCCTAACATCTCCCTTTGGGTTCCACAGAAGAAATGTATGGTGAGTAAATGATGATAGAATTTTCATTTTTGGGAGAACTAATCGACACTTGCATGAATATATTTCCATTAAAATTTCAAACCAATTGGCATTTACTTTAAAGACCCAAGTGTGACAGCAGTGTGCATTTTCTATTTCCCTTTTGGATTTTAACTAGTAGTACCTAATAAACATGCATTTTTCTTTTCTAGAGCACATAGTTTTCCTAAAAGTTGATGTCCCCATACGTGGACCACGGGACTAATTTGTTAATTTGTAAATAATACCAAGCTATAGAAAGTCAGATTTGTTTTTTATAAAATAGTTTATTATGTTTCCAGGAGTGGTGGCTACTAATGTTTTTGAGACGTTACAGACATAACAGCTGATTTTCTGTAAAGCTGTTTTGGAACTATGTGTATTGAGAAAAGCACAAATAAAAAACAATTGACTTGATTTGACTTTTATGTTACTCTTTTTTTTTTTTTACTTTGGCAACAAAATCTCAGTGTTCTCACTTTGCAATGTCAAATAATCAAGTGATAGCCGGTGCTGAAGCATTTTACCAATCATAAATGTGCTAAATTCATTCAGATACAAGTAATGGCCAGCATCATCCAATCACTGTCAAACAATGTTAAAATAAAATTGTACATTATAAATTCAGAATTTAAGTACTGATTACCATTGTCCCATGTCTGCCAAACATATTGAGTGGTTCAAACATAATTTGCAGCCTGAAAATGAACTTTTGAAAGGAAGTCTGTTTTGAATGCACTTGGGTTTATAGGAAAGCTATAGGATGCTCCCTCGCTCCCTATTTAGTGAATGACTTCAACTGTCAATGTGCTGTCTATCAGCACTGGTCACAGAACAGTTTGAAATTAACCTTATTTTCATCCTAACTCCAATTTTTTCTCATTGTGAAAATTCACAGTAAATATAGGATTTTTTTAAGGAAACATTTTGATATTATACACTATAGTGTACATTGGATTAAGCAACGTGGCGTTTAGTTAAAGCCTCAACCGAACCAGATATTACGTCACAGCTCAAGAGTAATGACTTCATGAATTTCTTTACAGATAAAATTGAAATAATCAGAAATAAAATTGGAATTATGCAATCGTCTGTCATAGCACCTCAGAAAACAGTGTCGAATAATTTTCCTCATGTGCAACTTCAATCCTTCGCTATCATAGGTCATGAAGAGCTAACAAACTTATCGAAACATCAAAAGCCACAACTTGTTTGTCCTATACCAACTAAGCTCTTAAAAGAGGTATCTCCTGTAATATCAGAACCTCTTCTTAATATCATTAACTCCTCGCTATGCTTAGGACATGTCCCAAGAAACTTTAAAATGGCAATTATCAAACCGCTTATTAAGAAGCCACAACTTGATCCTGGAGAACTTGCTAATTATAGACCGATTTCAAATCTCCCGTTTATGTCAAAAATACTAGAAAAGGTAGTATCCTCCCAAATATGTTCATTTCTACAGAGAAATAGTATATATGAAGAATTTCAATCAGGATTTAGGCCTCATCACAGTACAGAGACTGCACTTATCAGAGTTACAAATGACTTGCTCTTATCATCTGATCGCGGCTGCATTTCTCTTCTAGTGCTTTTAGATCTTAGTGCTGCATTCGACACGATAGATCACGACATTCTCTTGAATAGGCTGGAGAATTATGTTGGAATTTGTGGAGTTGCATTAGCATGGTTTAGGTCATATTTAGCAGACAGCTACCACTTTGTCTATGTAAATGAGGAATTGTCAAACCAAACAAAAGTAAAATATGGAGTGCCACAGGGATCAGTTTTAGGGCCTCTGCTTTTCTCCATGTATATGCTTCCCCTGGGAGATATTATCAGGAATCGTGGAATAAGTTTCCACTGCTATGCTGACGATACACAACTTTATATTTCTTCAAAACCTGATGAGATTTCACAATTCTCAAAATTAGCAGAGTGTATCAATGAAATAAAAGATTGGATGGACAGAAATTTCCTTCTACTCAATTCTGACAAAACAGAGGTTTTAATTATTGGATCAAAAAACTCTAAAAATAAGCCACTAAAATATAATTTGACTCTAGATGGATGTACTGTTACATCATCTTCAACAGCGAAGAACTTAGGTGTTATATTTGATACCAGTCTGTCCTTTGAAAATCAAATTAAAAATGTTTGTAGAACAGCATTCTTCCACCTAACAAATATTGCTAAATAAAGGCCTATGCTCTCGGTTGCTGATGCCGAAAAACTAATTCATGCTTTCATGACCTCAAGACTAGATTATTGTAATGCATTACTGGGAGGATGTCCAGCAAGATCAATAAATAAACTTAAATTGGTTCAAAATGCAGCAGCCAGAGTGCTGACGAGAACCAAGAAATATGATCATATTAGCCCCATTTTATCATCGTTACATTGGCTACCTGTTAAATTCCGTATTAATTTTAAAATTCTGTTAACTACGTACAAAGCTTTGAATGGTCTAGCTCCGCAGTACTTAAGTGATCTTCTACCATGCTATATTCCAACACGTTCATTAAGATCGCAAAATTCTGGCCTATTAATAGTTCCTAGAATATAAAAATCCACTAAAGGAGGAAGATCCTTTTCATATTTGGCTCCTAAACTATGGAATAGTCTCCCAAACACTGTTCGAGATGCAGACACACTCTCTCAGTTTAAGTCTAGACTGAAGACTCATCTATTTAGCCAGGCATACACCTAATTTATCCTCCAACCCACAATTAGGCTGCTTTAGTTGGGTCTGCCAGAACCAGAAACCAGAAACATTGAGCATGATCTCTAACTCTGCAATAAATTGAATGGCATCTACACTTACATCTTTTTATTTGTTTCCCTGTCTCAACCTCGGGACTCCTATCCTGAGGTCACCAGAACCGGCTGGATCCAGCACCATTCCTGCTTCATGTTGGACTCCACTGCTACATGTCGCAGAATGATGATGACTAAATGCAGCCGGTGCCAGCCAAACATCACTTCAGTCTATTATGATGGACTTCAGAGGATGAAATGATGCCAACTCCAACCTGCATCACCTTGGTCTATTTATGGACTACGATCTTGAAATGAAATGCTTAGACTAACTATTGCCAACAAAAGCCTTCATCAGCCAATTAACAAGGACAATTGCATCTATGTGAACTTCTGCAATTAATCAAGATGGACTTCAAAGACTTTGGTCGTTAATCTTACAGTTCAAACACAATCGATGTTTAATCACTGACCCTTAACACTTAGTTTAATAATTTTAAACCATGATTTTACCTATACATAATTAATATTTACATTACATTCATAATGTTAGCCAGAGGGGAACTGGCCCCCACAGTGAGTCTGGTTTCTCCCAAGGTTATTTTTCTCCATTAATCTACATCTTATGGAGTTTTGTGTTCCTTGCCACAGTTGCTTACAGCTTGCTCACTAGGGTTATTAATACAATTATCATTTAATTATTTTTAAACACTATTAAAAATCGTATTTTATCTAAATTACATAATGATGATTAATCGACTTTATAGACATTACAGTTTTATCGTCTGTTAATGCTGATATTCTGTAAAGCTGCTTTGAAACGATGTGTGTTGTGAAAGGCGCTATACAAATAAAATTGACTTAAATTGACTTGAGTTTAGTGGTAAATTGCTTGAATTTAAACATTTGCATATCGGATGAAACTAGAGACTAATCTTTTGACTTAAACAGGTTTCAATACCTAATTAACTTAATTAGGTTTCTTACCAGATGTAGTTTTGTTGGCGTTTCTGCCAAAGACAAGCTCAGCTGTGATCGGTGCCATGTTGTTTTTTCACATGACTCCTTACTTCGATAGTCTAACCTTTTACTGACAGCCCAGAGTGTCCTGAACTGAGATCAGATAATTTAACTGAAAGAATTACATTGTCCACACATGTGTATATAAAAGGGTAATTAAAATTTTCTGAAATCTATTTGTAATACTTATATACAAATAATCATGTCAAATTTGGAAGTTATTTCCTTTTTTATAAATTTTGTAAAACCTACATTTTCTTGTGGCCCCCTGGGGGTCCCCGGATCCCAGTTTCAAAAAAAACTCTGGGCAGAAGCGCCTGTGTGAACCTGACAGGAACTGACTTTATATCTGCTAAAAATGACCTTTGCATAAGCTGGTTAAATATAATTTTAAAAGTGGCTTCGAAAAATTTTTTTTAGTTTTGAGACAAGGTCTAGCATCATTTGTTTGTATTTGTTTGCCACTTAGTTTGATATTTTGTGTAAAACAAATATATATTAAGTGTCAAAAATGTATTTAATGCATTTAAAAGAGACAACCCCCAAAGTGAAGACAATACCAACAGAATCAACATTGTTCAATTTTGCAATATGCAAAAGTCAGGGGTGGACTAGAAGAGAAATCAGCCGGGATTTTACATAGAACCTGGCCCAAAAGTCACTGGTCTTTTCTGAATATTGTGGTGAAATCTTTTGGCCCATTCTGCATAATGTGACGGCTCATTTCAGCTTAGTCCCAGTTCTTCCGATGGCCAATTGGCCCCTACCAGGAAAATACCCAGTATGCCAGATTAGCAATCCAGCCCTGCTCTGAGTTAGACTGAAGCCAGTGACTAACTTTTTATGCATTATGCAAACAGAATGAAGGTTCAGAAACCCACAGGAAGTATTTTTTTTTTGGCATGCGCTCATAAAACTGAAAAAGTCCAGTCTACAGTGAGGTCAGATCACTCCTAATGCATTACATTCCAAATCAGCCATGTCATTTACCAACTGCGTATCTGCCCAGTGCCCTGCTGAGCAGTAATACCGATCAGGCCCACGCTCATATTACACAAGGCAGACCACCATTAATCAGCCATCTTGGATGAGGCCCAGCCACTGCTTACTCTTAGCACTTTTAAAGTGCAGTTTGTCAGCCATATTGGTGTATCTGTTGTATGTATGCCATAAATTCCTTGAGGCATTTTGACAGCATTGTCTTTTCAATGTCTGTGGCATAATATTGGATTTAATACAGACACACATGGTTGAGAACTGCTGTCAGAAAGCTCACTCAGATCAGAGCACTGCTTGAGCTCTACGGAGAGCAACTGTGTGTTCATTAGGACATAATATTCAATGTTAACTGCGATATTGTCTGTGGCCCTTCAGCGGTACGCTAGTGTGGCTCTTATGAGCTATCTGACAAACTTATTGAAAATGTGCTCTGTGGCACGATGATAAATGAGCGGATGAAATTAAGAGGGTTTAAAGAGGTTAGCCATGCAAACAGGATTTGCCTCTTAAGTGGTTTATCAGTGAGTCTTTGTATTAACACTAGATTTGATTGCGAGTGCTATTTCTGGTGATGAGCACTCGACTTAACAAGCGCAACTCAATTTCCAAGCAGACGATTCCCTGCTACACGTTTTGAGTAATCTGGTCCTGGCTGCTTTATTCAAATTACAATTGAATTCATCTTTCACAGCTTCATCTAATACAGGCGTTTCCCTAGTCAAATCATGCTTTCTTAATGTGTTCATCAATATAGTATATCTGCCCCCCAGGGGACAGATTGTAAAATAACTTAACAGGAGAGATCTGTTTCCATAAACATGTAGGGGATTATGTACCTATGACATTTATTAGCTTTACTATGAGGCTGCTAAGGCAGATAGTGTTATCACATGCACAATAACTCATTTTATGTATCGGCAGATATGGTCATGGAGACTGTGCTGAGAGCTAATGTTTATTATGCTCTGTGAAGATCTGCCTCTTCGTGTCATCCCTGTGGGTTTAAAGGCATCAATATTTTCCTACTTTACCAGTTCACTCAGTACACAATAGGCTGCAGTGTCCTAGCTTCAAAGGGTTGATCTCTTTTCCTTTGATTACATGTTACTATAATACAAGACGTTCTTTAGTTCATTTAATTGGAAAGGTCTGATTTATTATTTACAGGTAACTGAAAGCAAAAGTAATTTGTAGTGTGAAACTTTCCTTTTTTTTTGGTCTTTATAAACACCGTAATTGAAAGAGAATTTTCAGACATACTTCTGGTTGCTTTAAAGCCTTTCATCATTGATCAATTACAGTAGGAAGATAAACTGACTAATTGAAATAGGGTTATTCGTTTAGATGAGGTCACAGCTGCTCAGAAAAACCACTCTCTGGTTCATTGTGAAGTGTGTTATACAGTAAAGTTGCAATCAGTGGTCTTCAATTGGTCACAGTTAGACCTTGAACTTTTCACAACTCTTAGAAATCCACTACCTAACTGAACTACAACAGCTGTAGCTGGAGACTTTTTTTATATTGTTGTTCTTTCTTTTTTTTTGTGCTGCTGATGCTATTGATTAATGGTCAGGAACTATAAAACATTTGGGAAATGGAGAGATGGGCTATAATCAGACTATCTTACATTCCCTCCGGCTATTTATAGACCCAAGTGCCCTTAGCCTTTAGATATTCCACATTTTTACCTCAAAAGCATCTATAAGCTCTATAGTTAATGTGAGCTAGTGGGCACAATAGGTGCTGGAAATCACAGCTCCTGTCTCTCATTCTCTGGCTAAAGATAATCTTTTCAGTCGACTTACTGTATATATTTTTTATCTGAAAGTGCTAAATATTGTTAAAGCTCTCTTTTGTCATAGAATCTTGACATTTTTGTGAATATATTGCTCTATAATGCAACACAATGTTGTGGATATTTGAGTGGTGTTCTAGTGAATCTGTTTAGTCTAAATCGATGTGGTTGAGTTGTGGCTCAGAACCCAAACTGGCGGATAATGTTGGCAGTATCTGGAATCTTGTTTTGTCTTTCATCAGCCATTTTCTCTCTCATAAATGTCTGAGCTGGTCAAAATAGCCAACTTGAACAGCTTGAGAAGTCAATCTCATTAGAGACCGCTTGAGACTGCTCCTTGATATGAAATCATTTTTCTTGGAAGAGCCCCCAGCTAACTATGATTAATTGTGAGTGCTTCGGTTTGGTTTATTGCATTGTTTTGTTATGAATCTTAACAATATTGCAGCAACATTAGTGGCCCACGGTTTGTTTGTTTTTTTCAGTGGAAAGTTCATATAATTCTTTACTTTCATTGATTTGTTCAATCACAGTTTCCATAATTCCATCTTCACCCTTACATAATGTCATCTATGTACACTGTGGCAACCATGCTAATTATACTAAACCTTCAGTCAGCCATCATGTTGCCTGGCTTCTGTTATGTTGGTGAAAAGAACAAGATACTTTAAACAGAAAACGGTGAAGCTGATTGACCAAGGGAGGCTTGCTGGTTAAGCTTCTAAAGAAGCCTTGTAGGGACACAAACATCCAAAACACAATGTATGCTGGTGACCAGCATACATTGACTCATCAAAAATGAGTGTGGTCTCTTTCATTGACAATATTGATTTCATATTATGTGACCACACTTGGATTATATGACACACTTTTCAAATTTGTTTCAGCCATAGTTGTACACAATGGACACAAGCAATGCTTTTTTTGCAAACGAGTTTTCCGGAATGATACATTTTCTGAAAGCAACCTTCAGGACAGCTCTGACATGTAGTCAACCCACTTTCCCCTATTGCATTTAGAATGTAGGGTGTGAGACCATAGCTAAGCCCAGTAGCCCTGTGGTAATCCTGAATAATATTCTTTGAGGCCTTGACAGTCCTGTGAATACCCAAAATCTAAAAGTGATATTTCACATTTGCCTTGTGCCATGTGAAAACACAGTGAATAGCAATTTCTGCCTTATTTGTTAAATGTTCCAATTTTAAGATTAACCAGATCTTCTAAGGCCAACAATATTGTTTCAGACACTGCCCCTCATTAACATTTTGCTGTTAAAAAAAGTCAAGACAATGTTTGCATTTACATTAAAATGCATTTGACTCTTAGTCAGAATTTGGCATGTAATTATTTTTTCTCTAGTGCTCTTTTATCTGTATGAGCAGAGGGACTGCTTTAGCCTGGCTCACAGCAATACTTCACCATATAAACTGGTGAGGTGGGCTGTTTGCTTTTTTTTTTTTAACATTCACCCAGAGAATGCTGAGGCTCCATCTGGTACTATCTCAGTTACATGAGTAGCGAAGAGAAAAATAATTGTGCACCTTCTGCTGTGATCTTCTACAGAAACTAGGGACATAGACTTCATTGTTTGATGTAGGATTGAATTTTGTTATTGTATAGCATTGTAGGGTAGTTATCTAAATTAAAAGATCAACTACTGGATATAGAAATTTCTACAGTTTAATATATCCATGTTTTGTTACTATGTGTTGAATGTCATAGACTATGCTACAGTATATTGATCCTCATGTGATCCTCGTACACATGCGTAGATGTTGTATTTTTGCTTCACTATACGCATTGCATAATTTAATTTAATTTAAACTGACTGATCTCAGTTCGGAAGACTCTGGGCTGTCAGTAAAGGATTAAACTTAGGACGGACAGAGTCATGTGACAAGTTGGCAGAGTTTTTGGCAGAAATGCCAACAAAATTACATCTGGTAAGAAACCTAATTAGTTTTTTACATTGAAACCTGTTTGAGTCAAAAGATTAAAGTATTTAGTTTCATCCGATATGCCATTTTTATTTGAGCAATTTATCGTGATATGCCATGCTGCTAAAAAAATGTACACTAATGTGTACAGTAGCTCATGGTTTTCATCAGAAATCCTATATTCACTGTGCATTTTCACACTGAGGAAAAAAAAGTGCTTTCAGAAGCATTATATGGAGTTAGGATGGAAATAAGGTGTATTTCGAACTGTTCTGAAACCAGTGCAGACAAACAGCACACTGGGAGTTAAGTCATTCACTAAATGGGGAGTAAGAGTGCAAGGGAGCATCCTATAGCTTTCCTATGAATACAAGTGCATTCAATACAACTTTCATATTAAAAGTTCAGTTTCAGGCTGCGGATGATGTTTGAACCACTCAACATATTTGGCAGACATGGGACTATGGTCATCAGTACTTAGATTCAGAATTTATCATTTTATTTTAACATTGTTGACAGTGATTGGATGATGCTGGCCATTACTTGTATCAGAATGAATTTTGCACATATATGACTGGTAAAATGCTTCAACACTGCCTATCACTTGTATGTTTGACAGTGCAAAGAGAGAACACTGAGAGTTTGTTTTGCCAAATTAGAAAAAATAACGTTGTAACATAAAAGTCACATCAAATTGAATAGTTTTTATTTGTATAGTTTATTTATTTGTGCTTTTTTCAATACACATTGTTCCAAAGCAGCTTTACAGAAAATCAGCTTTTATGTCTGTAACGTCTCAAAAACATGAACAACCACCACTCCTGGAAACATTCAAAATAATTGAATAGAAAACAAATCTTTATATTGCTGGGTTTTATTTACAATTTTACAACTTAGTCCAGCTGCCCACATATGTGGACATCAATGTTTATGAAAACTACTTGCACTAGATTATTTATTTTTTTTCCAAGTTCATTAGATGCTACTAGTTACAAATCAAAAGGGGAAATGGAAAGTGCACACAGCACTCACCCTCGGCCATGTGACAATACAACATGGTGCCGATCATAGCAGAGTTTGTCTTTGGGAGACACACCAACAAAACCACTGTTGGTAAGAATCCTAATAATTTGTTTTACATTGAAGCCTGTTTGAGTCAAAAGATTAGTCTCTAGTCTCAGATATGAAATTTTTTTAATTTGAGAGATTTATTGCGAAATACCACACTGATAAAATGTACAATAATGTGGACAATAGCACATGAGTTTAATTATAAAACCTATATTTACTGTGCATTTTTACATTGAGTAAAACTTTTTGCTTTCGGGTCTCAGGAAGCTACAGTATATTTATACTGTATATAAATAAATTTATGCTATATTAGATTATATCATAGACTTGTGCATAGACACATCTCATGTTTATTTGCATTCCAATGCTTTGTTTTGCTATTTTGTTTTAAATTAGTACATTTAATAAATTAATTGTACTCGCATACTCAAATATTTACGGCTTTAGTGCATTTAATACATTTTAATAGTTTGATTTGTTCCCTAGAATTCAAACCCAAGACCTTACTGTTGCTGTAACTACTGTAGCTCACGGATAGTGCATACTAAATAAATTAGTATTGTTTATTTGATCATCTGGTGTGCCCTATATTTTAATGGATGGTTTTTCTACATCTGAGTTTCTGCTTAGCCTCTGGCTTTGAGAGCCTCTAGAGTGAGATGGTCTGTTTTTGACAATATATACAGTTTCATCTTAGTTTCACCCTTTAGCAGAGGCTCAAATGACAAGCATCTCAATAAATACTGAAATGTTTACTTTTATTTTCTTCTGCTTTCTATTCTAATTATATTTATGGCAGCTTGATAGTTGCAGACAAGTAGATATGTGCTATTTATTTTGACAATATGCTTTATTGTAATCATAACTTGTCACAATAAGAATAAAATCCTTGGTTTTTTTTTCTTGTTGTTTTGAACAGGGTCAACTTTGCCTCGATGTTCTGTGATCCTGCTCGCTTTATGTTGCTGACCGTAAGGGTTAAAGAAGCAGTTTCTGGCACAATGTGGGTCTCCATATTAGACTCTGAATCAAATTGACAGTGACAACAATGAAACTGAAGGACTGAGCCATGGTTTATAAAAAGCTTAGAGTGTGGTTTAGATTATATACAGCGAAAAGTCTGGCAAAAAAAAAAAAAAAAACTGGCAGACAAACACAGTTTACACTGTATGGACAAACACTTGGGAGTTAGTGGGTTTTTGAAACATTGTATAAACAATTAATTTGCATACAATAACAAAAAAAATTATAATAAAAATTATAAAACAGTTTTTATTACAATTCCAGCATTATGAGACTTTATATGGACACAAGCTATCCTTAGGTCTTGACAAAAATGAAAGAAGTTTATATCTATAGATCAAAGGGCTTCAAACATTGGTTAGCCTTGAACTCTGAGTATATGTCTAGTTTTTGAGTATAGCTGGTCCAAGTATTTACTTATTTATTAATATTTACTTGTTATAAGAAACACGTGTTTCTTATGTGCCAACAAGTGTACAAGCCTAAACTTTGTAGAGTTAGTTCAGACAATAGTATATGTTCACGTCTTGAATGACAAGTACTTAATGTACAGAGACTGTGAATCGTAGATGATTACTGCACTATGGTAAAATAGTGTGACATATATCCAGTAAACGGTGAAATGGATTTAAAAATTTTCATCATTCAATATTGCATCATTGCCATTCACATGAAAAGCGTTAACTGGTTTTATCTCCCAATAGAGGGAGATAGACTAAAGGCATTGAAAACTCGGTTGCCTCTGAACCATCCGACTTTGATTCTCACCAGAAAGAATGAGATTCTCAATCTGTAGCAAAGATATTCCCTCTGTCACCAGCCATTCAATGTAAAGCTTATCTGAAAGCCATGGGAATGGCAGGAAGAAGCTACTTGATTATTTGTGTTTATTGCCTCTTGTTACCAGAAATATGCACCAACATTGGCCACTTGCCATAAGAGAACATGCAGGGCTGGGCATGACAATGGTTAGCATTGATTTCAGTCGTAATATTCTTATAATATTCTTGAGTATAGATCTTTATAGTTAATATCCTGAAATTGGCTCTCAGTTAATGTCAGCAAGTGTCATATTTTACAATAATCAACATGAAAAAGAATATTAACAGTCTTAACAAGTGTTTGGTTTTATCTGATTTTCTGTCTGGAAGGGCATGATCTCAGAATCAATTGATTTTAGTCATTTCTAACCAAAGGCATAATTTAAACAATAAAAGCTTTCACAAACCTTATACAACAACCTATTTAACCCATAAGGGTTAGTTTTGTTGTGAATATTGGGGAAAAACAGGAAACATTTGCTCTGAACAGCAGCAAGAATCTGTTTTCATTGTTAAGGATTATTTGGATTTATGCAATCCAAATTTAACAAGCAATACTCAAGTTAAAACGAACATGAAGGTAAAACAGCATTAAGTTTTAAGTGTCCTGTTATCGCTTAACTACTTAAGGCTACATTTAAAAAGGCAGGAATGTCATTGTGTTTCAATTTCGAATTTATAGAATTCTCTACATAAGTATTGACATTTCTGACCATTTTTAACAAAGATTTGAGAAGATTAAGCTCTAGAACCTTTCAAATGGTTTCTCACTTCTTTCAGGTAAACCAACACCAATGTACTGTAACTTGTTTCTCAAAGTAGAGGCTAACAGATTTTGAGTTGTAACTTTTATACTGCAAAAGAAATGGCACTTAAGGTCTTGCTACTTTACTATTCTGTTAGATCCAGGTCCTGTAGGGTTTCATTTTGATACCTCAAAATGCAACAGATTTAGACTGAGAAATAAAGCAACACCAGACCAAGAAAGCAGTTAGCTTATTGGTTGTGATCTAATGGCTCTAAAAAACAAAAATGGCTTCAGATTGATAAATTGCTGTCAACCGTTGTTTTTTAAATCTTCAGTTCTACTTTAAATCATCGTGTGATCAAATCACTATTCAGCTTACGTCACTACTAGCATAAATTTGCTTCTGGACTGCAAGCCGCTCTCATGAGAATTCATCACAATAGAACAAGGGGGTAAATTGATACCAATTCATACAAGTTAATTCGTAGGAAATCTTAAAAGGTATACTCCCACCAATTAGAGATGCTTCCCTCGTGACCTTGTAGTTCCTGATGTGGTGGTTGTTCTGTGTTATTTCAAAACTGTGTTTTCGTTACTTTAACCCAAACCCATCCTTAAACCTAGCAATAGTGTAACAACTTACCCTACCCAGAGCGTAAACATATTATTAATGTTAAAAGGCCTGATGTAATACAGAAGAAAGCGACACTTCTGGGTTCTGAACGCATGTTGGTGAAGCGTATGTGATTGGGTTATGTACACGGATGAGCCAAAAAATTTTGACCACCTGATTAATATGCTGTTGATCCTCCGCGTGCCAGCCAAAACAGCGCTGACCTGCTGAGGCATGGACTATACATGACCACTGAAGGTGTCCTGTGGTATCTGGCACCAAGTCATTATCAGTAGATCCTTCAAGTGTTGTAAGTTCTGATGTGGAGCTGCCGTGGATCGAACTTGTTGGTCCAGCACATCCCACAGATGCATCCCACAGATTGATAACTGGGGAATTTGGAGAACAGGGCAACACCTTGAAATCTTCAAGTTCCTCAAACCAATCCTGAACAGTGTGCAGTGTGGCAAGGCACATTATCCTGCTGGAAGAGGCCACTAACATCATGGAATACCATTGCCATGATGTGGTGTACCTGATCTCCAACGATGTAAAGGTAGGTAGCACATGTCAAATTGACATCCACATGAAAGGCCAGACCCAGGGTTTCCCAGCAGAACATTGCCCAAAGGATCACACTCCCTCCACCGGCTTGTCATCTTCCCACAGTGCGTCCTAGTGCCATCACTTCCCCAGGTGAACGGCGCACACGTTCACGGGCGTCCACGTTCACGGGCGTCCACATGATGTAAAAGAAAATGGGACTTCTCGGACCAGGCAACTTTCTACCACTGCTCCAAGTTCCAGTTCAGATGCTCGCATGCCCATTGTAGGCGCTTTCGATTGTGTACAGGGGTCATCATGGGCGCTCTGACCGTCTGCAGCTACGCAGCCCCATACGCAGAAGGGTGCGATGCACAGTGTTGTGACACATTCTTCCTGTAACCATCATTAAAATGTTCTGTAACTTGGCCAAAGTAGACCGTCTGTCCGTTCGGACCAGACGGGATAGCCTTCTTTGCCCTCATGCATTGATGAGCCTTGGGCTCCCAACACCCTTATGCTGGTTTGTGGTTTGTCCCTCCATGGACCACTGTCGGTAGGTACTCGTCACTGCTAACTGGGAGCACCCCACAAGCCTTGCCGTTTCAGAGATGCTCTGACCCAGTCATCTGGCCATTGCAATTTGGCCCTTGTCAAACTCGCTCAGGTCTTTACTCCTGCTCATTTCTCCTGCAGTCAACACGTTGACTACGAGAACTGATTGTTCACACTCCATCTAATCTACCCAGACGTTTACATAAGGCCGAATGGGACAAATTCTCATGAGACCTTGTTGGTATATGTGTTGTTTTCATATCTTTTACCACACAGTGATAGCATGGTTTTTAATATTTTTCAATAAGTATATTCCAACTTTATAGTCCTATCTTCTTTTTAAGTAGTTGATAATTGAATACACCAGTGATTAGGGAAGTTATCCAGTGTTGTCCCTACAACTTTAAATGTTAGAAATAAACAGCTGGCTACAATTGTGTCAGATCAAATCAGATTTTTTGGGGTCTATCAGATCTATAGATTATAATCTCTCTATATATAGTTATCCTTAATACCTCAAGTTTGTACATGTAGCATTCCTAAACTCACTATTGAAGTCAAATGAAATAAGTATTTCAGGTTGATTTTATATATCTTAAAATAAAAAAGCACTCAAGCACCTGAAGACCTGGCAAAGCAATTCATAACTTCCCAAACATCTCTTACACCTACTCCTTTTTTCTTCTTTATAATTGTGTTGAAAATACTGAAGAAACTTGATGGCTATACATTTCTTTTGTCTTTACAAAGGAAAATAGTACTTGCATTAGCAAGTGTACTGTATGTAGTTTGGTTGGTCTTTAGCCTCCATGTGTGATATATATAGTATTCAAATATTTAGTTCTTCTCTTGTTTTGACAGGAAAGGCTCACAACAGGAACAAATGGCTGAACCATTATGTGTGTGAACATGGGAGAGTGTTTTTGCAGTTCATTTTCACATTCAAAAATATAATAAAATGTTATAGATAATAATACAAATTTCCTTATAGATCAAAAATACGTCTATAGACATTTAGATAACCTAATTTAACAGTTGTTAAAAGGTCTAATATTCAACTTGTATGAGTGCTTGGATGGTAAGAGTTTTTACTTCAAATGTACTGTACCTGATGTACTCTTTGGTGAGCCAATGATAGTCATTATTTTAAAATATAGTTTTGATGAAAATAAAATGGTACGTCAGCTTTAGTGTTGTCAGTTGTAGCACCAGCCATACGACTGCAATAACATGCAAGTCATTTTTAAAGCAAGCAATAACATTTGATTCAATAAAAACTGTTTTCTTTTCTTTAATTAAGCCCTTTCACAGACCACTTACATGCCTTTTGTTTTTGCTTTATTTGTGACTTGCGGCCAATATAAATAACTTTGTGTGTTTGTGCATGTTAAAAAAGAAACAGTGACTTGGTGTGGCTTGACTGATGGTGGTATTATGTTGCCAATTATTAGAGCACATAAAAGGATGCTGTTATTTTCTACTCTGTCCAGCAAATCCCAGCTAGAGGTCAGTGCCTAAATGTGCAGGTATCAGCCTTTGCCTATATCACTCCATCTTGATGTATGAGTGCTAAGCTACAAATTGAACATGCTCTGACCTTTTAGGGGGTACTTGCTTAACAGTATGCCATATGGACTCATTTCTCTGTGATTTAGACAAAAAGCCACTTTGTTGCCTGCTGTAATTACTTTGTGTACACACATCTGGATTTGGGTTTCCAGATGCAACAAGCCATCCAAAAAAAGTCTTGCTAATCTCAGTGATTCAAATGTGACCGTGATGTTCCTTTAGATATAGGGAAGGTACAACTGCATATTGCACTTCGTATACTTTGTTCACCTAACCATTATTCACATCCAAGCCATTTGGACGGGAAAGACACTCAAGTTTCAGCTAATGCTTTTAGAGAGAAGGATGCTGGATTCTGTAATAGATATTCAATAAATATGATACTGTTCTCAAGATAGCAAATAGTTCTCAGTTAAAATGAAATGACCTTTTACGTTTCAGATTTATTTCAGCATCCGTTTTGCATGTATGTTAATCAAATGCGGCTCCTCTATAAAGACTGAAATATAACTGATAATAATATATTGCAAATTTGTGCGTCACTCGTGAAATTCTTTTCCAAGATAACTAGTACATTTTTCTGGAACTAGTCTAAACCAGAACAATCTTTATTCATAAATTTTCAGAGGGCCACAAAGTGTTACAAAGTCTATTACAAATATTTATATCTTTTATTGATAGATTACTTGTACAAGATGTACATTCTTTTTTTGTAAAACAACAGAAAAAAACTTGATGGCGAATCATGTTTGGGCATGCTTGCATATGCAATATGATGGAATATGACGAATTCCTCGGAGCATCAAGAAAATCTCAACAAAAATTATATTCAAAGGTATTATGGTTTCACCCACCATCCCTGAAATGTTTGTAAACTTAAACACGCTACATTTTCATCAAACAAATGCACTGCAGTCACACGTTTGCTTAAAATTGTTGCAAATGTTAACATTTAAAAAATATATAAAAATAAACGCAAAGCCATGTAAATATGTACACTTGAAATTTGACTATTTAACATTTATAAACTTTCAGATAGAATAATAAATAAAAGCAACTATGACTTCAATTAAAGAAACCGAAACATTCCAAAACAACAGCAATGGTGGAAAACAATGAAAAACAACCCACGATGTAGCATTTACTGTTAGATCTACTAGTTCAAAGGCAATTGATGTCCGAACTGGCAATTGGTTTCCTAGTATGGTCATGGAAATAATACTGTTTTTGTTCCCTTGGTAACAAATTCTTGAGCATATTAAATTTGATATTTTCAGGAAACCATATAATAACTAGCTTCTTGTTTAAATGGAAAAAAGACTGCTGAAACGTGTAATACTGTAAATTATTTTGGAGCATTCAGTTTAATAATTCTGCCTACTATTACTGTCATCAAATTGTTTTGTTTTTTGTTGGAAGAAGTATTAATACTGAAAACAGGCACTTTTATGACCCGTGAACTTAGAGCATTTGTGTTATATTTGTACAGTGTGAAATAAATGCCTTAGGGTAATATCAATATCTCTTTAAATGCACGTGTACAAAACTATATTTGAATACAGTTAAACCTCAGGGAGTCATGGCACATAGCAAATGAGTTAGCATATTATCCTTTACACAGCTTTGAAAGATGTGTTTGTGGCAAAGAACACATCAACATCAGTGCGAAAAAAATCCCAACAACTTAGAATCGTTTTGTTTAATTAACAAACATCAACCGCTATATTCAGTTTTCAATATTTACAGTATTGCACTTAACTGCACATAATTGCATTTCAGTTAAACTGATGTTTCTTAACATTTTAAATCACAAAATTGCAGTTACTGTTTATGCTTCTGGAAAAAATATCATTTCAGTGAAATGAGAGCCAAATTACTTAAATAGTTTCCCCTTACATAGTAGTATGTCTTGCATCGTAAACACCTTGATACAAGACCTGAAGTGCAAAAGCTAGTTTCACTTCTATTCCAGGACACATCACATAAAAAAGAGAGCACAAAATATGAGAATGAAAGCTAAAGTCCATACACATGCGCCCAGAGGAAAATAACAGCAATGTAACATTTCCTCCCAAAACAGAAATAATCATAAGAATTCCACTAAAAACCAGGCGATTGTACCATCGATGTTATTGCTGTTTCCAGTCTTTGTCCACAGCAGAATGAAAGAAAAAAAAAATTAAAAATGCAACCGCTTTAGATATGAATCATAATGAAGGGTTATCATGGCAGTGTTCAACACAGATGTATGTCAGTTACAATGGAGGCCAGCCCCAATAGTTCTATCCTTCAAATGAACATGTGCACTAGGCAGTGGCACAGTGGTAGGAGGCAAAAATGGCCATCTCTTTGAGGTTGAAATTCCAAAGTTTCAGTGTCTGTCCATAAAATGCACTTGTTCAACCTCTAGCCTCACTCTGTGTCTGCCATTTGCTTTTTTAAAGTCTTCTCTCCTAAACGCTGGTTTTCAGACAGACATCCAGACATTTTTGTATGGTCCTGGAGCTGTGATCTGTGCCTGGAAAGGGCTGAGCCAGTGGCCTCCAAGAAGTCCTGCCTGTTGGGCGAAAAGTAAAAGGTGATTCATTGGTATTTAATTACCTTTCTCTACAAGTGGTTTGTTTTGGCAGCTGGTTTTTTGTGACTTTTTTGTGTGTCTCCCCTTACACCCCTCGTCAGTACACCTTTTTCTCTTTTGTTTTTATTTTGTTTTGTTTTAACTGTGAGTGTCACGGCCTTTTCACAGGCTAAGTCTTGTGTTAGAAGCAATTATCAGTTCAGAGCAGCAGAGAAGCCCATGGGGGTCAGAGTCCCAGCGCCTCGGCATGTTTTCTTGCCTTGAGTCGCAGGTCAGCGATGCTGGAGTTCTTGCTATTGCTCTTGGCAGCCGCTACCACGGCGGCTGCTGCAGAGGCCGAGTCTGCCAGCGACGCGATTGGTAATCCAAAGGGTGGGGGTGGGAACATCAGATAGGGAGCGTGGGCTGCGAGGTGTGGGTGCAGGTGAGGATGGGAGTGTGCTCCTACCCCCTCCAATTGTAACTGAGCTTGGACCTACGGGTCGAGCAAAAACAAACACAGAGTTAGTCACCGGCCGTGGGGTCAGCTCGAGGAGTGCCAGGGATCTGGTTTCAAGCTCGGACACTGTTCGGTTTCCCCCTGCCGTTATTACTAACTGTATGTTTTTGGTTAAAATGTTCAGTGCCAGCTCATTCAATGCATTCTTTTTCATCTGATCTTGAGCTGAATTATGCAGTGTGTTCAGACAGCTTAATAGTCAAAGAAGTTCCATCAGTGGAAAATCTCAACATATTAGTTTGATTAATATAGAAACTTTCCATACAACCTTTAAAAGCTGCAACATCATGTAATCTTAATTATATATTCAATGGCATAAATAAACAGTTTCTCACCCAAAATATTCATTCTCACATATATATAAATATTTATTCTGATATTTCCTGAATAAAATATCAAGTTGCAGATTCTTAGCAATTATTTCAGTAAGATGAGGTGAAAATTAGACGTACGCTGACTTATTTTCTTATTTTCTTTTTTAGCATTCTTCTCATGTATCTTACACTGCGCAGGGATCATTAATATTTCAAATCTTTACATTTTGCAGTCCAACTAAAATACAACATCTGACAACCAGTTTTTGACACAGGAAAATAATGTTTTACCAGTGTTTCTTTTTCTGTTTTCCACTAGCATGCAAAGCATAGGGAGATTACGTTGAAAAGAGGATAAATAATGTCAGACTTGGTAGTCTGTTATTTTTGGAAAATAATAAGGCATGAATACAACCTGCCTCCTCTTAATTGCTTTAGTGCTGGCAATTTAACCACAGGCCTACTTCATCTATGGAACATCAACGTATTTGAATGAACTCTGTGTGAAAATATTCATACAATTTAAAGCTGCCTATTGCTCCAGAGTCTCCAGATCAGTCAAATTGGACTGCATAACGCTTCTAAAGTGTTAGTCAGAACAACAGGTGGTGGACATTTGTGGTGTTCAGTATGCAATCCTCACGCCTCTGCCCTGCCAATGCTGCCTAGTCCCGCACAGTGCCAATAACCATCACTGCTTTATTTCTCCCTTTCATAATCTCTTTTATCTGCACTTCCCCTAGCTGTGCTATTAGTTTAATTATGGCTGCTCTCTCTTCTCTCGGTGATAGTCTCGTCAGACAGTTCTTCTCCACCGCTTCTGAAAAGGACACCGTATGAAATATCTCTTGGTCTTTCTAATCACACTCATCTCTCATCGGGACCTGGGGGTGAAAGGGTCGCTTGAGTTCGACACCCCCTTTGGGACGCACCCTTCGAGCAATGCATGGACACCAGCGTCAAAACAGATGTTTGGTCAAAGCCTAAACAAATCTCAACCGCGACATTAAGGTTAACGATATAGTGGGGGAAATCGACTGAACACGTCACAATATTTTAATCTAAAGACCTTATTCAGAGAAGCGCCATGTTTCATTTTGACGGAAATGAAAAAGAGGTGTTAGGGATGGACTTGCTGTATAAAGCTGTATACAGTTCCCAATTTTCACAGCTAGTGTTTTCTGTAGTTTTGACCCCTTACATTTTTTCAATGTTGCTTTAGCTGAACGATCAACAACACTTTAAAAATCAGTACAAACCACTGAAAAGACTACGGCTTCGTTTTCATTCCCAACATATATGGCGATATCCTGACTAAGGCCCATTGCTGAAACGCCACATTAAAACGCTCATTGTAGGCTATAACTGAATAAAGCAGTTTTTTGTAATAGGTTATTTTCCTACCTGTTGAAATGGCATTCTAAGTGCGCCCATATTCACGTAAGGAGCGACCCTGCATGCGTCCAGGTGACTCGCAGTGCCCAAAATAACGCCTGAAAAGAGCAAAATAATACATTAGCAAAATCAGTCATATTGTTTTTGTTACATGAAAAGACACGTGCCAATGTCTTATCCATCTGAACTACAGTAAATCGAACGAGTTAGAAATAAAAAATGGAATGTTTTGTAACTATATATTAATAAATAATATAAATATAAATATATATATAATATGTTTTAGCTTTTTACCTTTGTGCATTTGATTTTCCTGTTTTCTGCATTTCGCCCTTCTGTTCTGAAACCATACCTAAAATACAGAAACAAAAAGTAACCATTTTAATCACGGTCACTCTTCATCTCGACCTCCACCGACTATTTATAACTTTATTATTTACGTATTAAATTGCACACCTATGCAAAGTTCCTGCAATTAAAATGGCTCCTTCGGCCAACATAAAAAAATGCCTCTGATAATCTTTCGAACCTTAATAATTATAAGGAAATTCAAACATGTAATTGGAAAAAGACTTCTGTTATTGATTGGTCCACAATTCTTGTTTATTATTAATAAAGCAGTATTTACCTTTTGCACATTTGTATGTGTATTTTTTAACTGAGTCGAAATTGATCCATTTTGTTTCGTAAATGAAATGTTTTTAGCTTTAGCAAATATGTGCCCTTTGTTTAACTATCCTGTTAACTCACCATTTTATATTTCAAATGTATTTTCCAGTTCACTCATTGGTCAATTTCCTGAAGCAAATAGGATGCTGCTTAAACATTAGGTCTAAAATACATTTTGAACCGTTTGAATTGTAATGTAGCTTATACAGCTTTCCATTACCTGCTTTGGGCAGCAAATGAAGTCAGTGTCCTATAAGCGCTGCTGTTTTAAAACACTCAAGTGGTAATACAGACTCGCTCTTTAAATTTGAAAGCAAATGGTTTTTGACAATTTGTGCTTTGTAAGATGCATTTTTATATGAATAAATTAGGCTATTATTATTATTATTATTATTATTATTAAAGGGACACATTTTTAATGCGCCAAATAAATGCATCATTCTTCAATCTTTTAATCGATTGTAATTATCCAGCAGTATGCTATAGGGAAAGTGAGCTACACTGGTTTCGACAGTTATTTCTTCATTAAGGACCACTCAATGATGCAGTTCACAAATACCCTAATCTGATTTCCTTTTGATTTTTATTAGAGACAGTGAATAATGACATTTAATTTAGCACTGCACCAAAAAACCGAAAGATATTAGTCGTAATTGAATTACTGCCTTCTCACTGATGTCTCATAACTTTCAATTAGATTCTTGACAGCTGGTCGGTGTGGGGTTTCTGTAGAACATTATAGTAACTGGTTAATATCAACTGGCTTCCCTTGCGTCTATTTCGATTTCACTCTGAAATTTCTGCGCAATTTAAAATTGAAAACATTCATAAAATGTTCTTGTGAAGCATCTCTATATCGAATGAGGGACGCTTTATTTTAACGCAGTGTGCTTTTTTTTTTTTTTTTTTGCTTTTTTTTTTTATTTATTATTATTATTTATTTTTTATAGCCTATATCAATTCGCAGCTCTTGCAAGCTGACCCATTATTTGGTCTGCTCTTTAATCGGATTTCACCTCCGCCTCTGAAACATTAAACATGTCGTGCTTGCAAGCTGTCACACTAAACATTGTTACTTATTTTCCCATTCAGTTGTGTAACGCGGGGTATGTCACTGTAGGAGTTAAGGCAGAATTGAATTATTCCTAATAAATGTTTATAGGAACAGTATATCAAGCCAATGGCAGATATTACAAAGATAAGATTGGAGAAAAAGAGGTGAGTGACACAAGAAGGTATCCCCTGCAGCTGTGGTTCAATCTCTTCATTAATTTTAATGATGTGGTTAGATCTTTCTGCAGCACATAAGCAAGTTTTCCTTTAAATTTAGATGCTGCTGCTGCAAGAACTAAAAGGGCTATTTCATATCCACACCCTACTGAAACTGAACCTGCATAAATCGGAAGATAACAAAAGTATTGGTGTATGAGTGAAGAGACTAACAGCTGTCTCAAAATGTTTGTAAATTCTTGGCGCGTTATTTAGTAGGCCATATGATTTACAAATTGAATCTAGCCTAAGAAATCTGTGTAGAAGGGATGCAGGCCTATTGCAATTTGCATTATTTATTGTATTATTTTTAAGTTAATTTCTCTATAACAAATTGTCTCAAGAGGGACTTAACAATAACTCGTAAATGGATTTAGCCTCTTAATTAAAAAAAAAAGAATAATAATAATTCTGTATAGATTACCATCAAATTTACTCTAGGCCTATGGCCATAAACGCCACAACACCCGTTATTATTGTATTATCACAGGCCCACTGTTTACTGCTAAAGGCAACATTAATTACAGGGGGGAAAAATAAATAAAAACACGAATAATCTTTCAATGTGCGTGGAAATTAATTTATTAATTATACTGCACTGATAGGGTATGCTACATAGTGTTACTGCTGTAGGCCTACTTTAAACTGAATCAAGACGATGGAAGCAAAACAACGAAAAATGAGTTACACGCAGGACCTCCAGCAGACATCAGGTTGTTTTAATTGCCACTAAAAGAATAGTCTATACTATGATACATTCGTTGATAAATTAATCTACATCCTCTTAGCCAATGTTGTCAAATGATTAACATTTAAATGTAAGAATAATTTAAAGTGAATGGTGCATGTTTTATCCGAAAAAATTTTTAAATCTTCTTTTAGAATGCAGTTTCAATCGACTTAGTCTTTTTAGTTTGGACAGAATTTTTTTTTTTTTTTTGGAGTGTAAGACTTAGAGTTTACCTGCACACGGGCCTCTGACAGCCCCAGCCTTTGACTCAATTCCTCCCGCATGAAGGCGTCCGGGTAATGCGTTTCATCAAATAAACGCTCCAGTTCATTCAGCTGCTCTAAGGTAAAATTTGTCCTGCTCCGTCTTTGCTTCAGTTTACTCTGTGCGTCCTCGTCCTCTGATTTCACGTCTTCCTTCTTGTCTTTGCAGTCGTAAATTCCTGTGTGAAAACACAACACCAAATCATCAACAAAGTCTTTCCTATATAGAGTTATAATGCATTGAATGCTCGGGTTTTTAAAAAGGGTTTACTGTATCTAAACTGTATCATTGAAATAGTTTTATGAAATAAATAAAGCTAAATAAACCGACTCATACGAAGAACGGAATTTTAACAGCGTAAACACAGTGTCAACAACACAGAAAATAGTTTCAAAAGTTTCACTGAATTTACAATTTTTAACATACAAAATTTAGGATGTAGCCCTAGAATAAAACAAAGAACTCAACTGTGTTTTGAAACTAAATTTATTGTGAAACGCGTAATGTAAATAAAGCTTTTTTTTTTTAACAACAGGTTTCGTAATTTTTTTTATAGCTAAAATTAAAGTCTCAGACTCCTAGATTCATGCGCGGAAATAGATTAGTATATCATAATGTAATCCTAAAATCATATTTTAACATAGAAAGTGACGAAGTTTACAAAGAGCCATTACAGCTTTGCACTTGTTTAAAAAATAAGAGCTGGACCCTCGTGCCATAACAGTATAATAACTATGTTATTAACTATGCAGTTTTGGAAGCCCAATTTAAATCTGCAAAGTTTTGTCATTGTTGTTTTATAATATATGCTACATTATCAATAGAATTGAATTTGCAACAGTGTTGTTTTATTATTATTATTATTACTCCTATTAGCCTGTTATCATTATTATGTTGCTGTATTATAAAATAAACTCATGGGCCATGTCATTGTGAAAGCCAGTGTGGATAGACAAGTGTACAACGCTTTTCTTACAGTTCCTAAAGTAAAACTGGTATAATTTAAAACTCTCTTTCGAGCTAATATGGCACATGGCTCTGTGTTAAAGCCCAACTTTTGGAGATTTGTGAGAATAAAGACTAAGTAGTAAGCGTCTTTTTCTCATTTCCTGGCAATACAAGAAACGCGAAGAAATAAATGGCCAGATCGTCCATTCATATGTGACAAGACTGGGGCCTATCGTTTTGATTGTAATGACGTAATTGCTGAAATGCATGTATAGACAATCCTACTCTTGTGTATTTATTGCATTCAAATGGGCTGTCGTATATTTCACTAAATTATGTAGGCTATGTCTTCATACGGCGCATATAACAACGAACAAGTGCCCATTGCATCAGCTGAATGTAGCTGTATTTCTCCACACGCATGCTTGTTAGCCTCTTAAGACGATCGAAATCAATGTATAAGATAATGAAGATGATCTCAGTATACACGTATCCAGCTTTTATTGATATTTCTACAGCGCCAAACGCACAGTCAGACTTGCGCGAACATTAATTTCACACGCCTAATTTTGAACACGTCTCCAATGTAACACACAACACTTTGCGGAACTGTAACTCACCGTCAGTAGCCCTTGTCACGTTAAACTCCTTCAATTTCTCCTTTTCCAGCTCCACGTGCTCCTTGAAAAGGTGTACCGGACAATGGTTGTTGCTTTCGGTAATCTCCTGAAGGTTGGTCTCCGAGTTTCCCAGTTCTCTGGCTCGGGCTAAACCACTCTCCAAAACTTCCCTGTACGTGATGCTCTCCTTGCTGCTCTCTTTGGTTTTCTGATCGAAGGATTTCGACACGAACGCCGTGAGTTCTTCCATGGCTGATAACAAAATCCACTAAAAAATTACCCTAACGCGACACTTTTTGTCTGCTCAACGGTGAAAGCGGCGATATATTGGCGTGGAGAAGGTTTAGTTCACTCCTGCTGTTATGTCTGTGTTTTTCAGATCACACTATTTATACACGGCCACATCAGCCCGGCCCCCATCGCCATCATGTCTGGAGTCATTACAGGCGGTTCTGAATTCAACTTTCAGCGGCTTTTCCTCAAATCAATGCTGCACTGGATGGAGTCCCGTTAATTTAATTATAATCAATTAGGATTCCTACAGTGATGTGTGGTCAATTGGAAATGGGAACCGTGTTAAATTAATTCTGTGATAATGCTATTGACGCAATTAGAGGGTATGAATATTATAGCATGCAATATCAGTTTTTTGTGCATTCTAATATATTGACGTTATATTGAAATGAATAGAGAATAACGCTGGTGGAAGAAACTATTCATGTGAAAATAGACATCCAAGGTCATCCAATATCTACACAATTTTTGCTAAATAATTTTCAAAACTATAAATATCTGAAAATAAGTGTCTTATAATATTGCCCGTCATATTATCCATAATATTTTAGGATTATGAACAAATGACTTGTTCAAATGGTATCGTAAAATTGCCGCTTTCGCACAGTTTTGTCCTATAGGCTATACTTTAGCTTTATTTCATTAGAAAATGAGTGATTTTACTTAGCCTACTTGTGCTTGTCGTTTTGTAACAATTTAAACGGGGGAATAGGGCTGACTATTTTATGTAAATATAATTTTCATCAATGAACAAAGAAATAAAGTTGGTGTGATTGCCTTTGCAATCCTTTCAATTTCACGTTGTGTTTGTGATCGAGCTTTTGTACATTATGGAAATTGTACATTATGGAAATTGTACATTATGGAAATTGCATGACAAAAGTAATTGTGCTGTAACACCCTGCGTCGTAATATATTGTGTCATTATGATGCAAATCATAATGACTCAGGATATATTACACATAAGATAAATCTTAAAGATAAATCATCTTCATTAATCTTTAAGAAATTTAGAACAGCGTAGGCTATACCATTTCAAATAAAGACTACAGGCGTATTTTGATATGAAAGTATTTTTGGATCTCTCAAATTGTAAGACAAAATCAATAACTCCATCAGTGGCATAACCATGAACATTTGTTTCTATTTCACAGAGTGGTTATTTTAAAAATGCATAAGAAGCTCGAATATGGTGCTATGATATCGCATGCTCGGATCAGTGCAGGGCGAGAATAAAAAGGGCAGAATCAAAAGGCAGTTATGATCCCCTGTGTATATTGAGCACCATGGTGTGAAATCGCTCATGTAAACCTCGCAGATGACGTGCTTGATAGCCGTTTATTTATAAAAATCAGTCCTCATTTAAGACTCTAGTAGCTGTCATATTTGAATAGCTTATTTTTTCTAACACATGACCATGTGGTTCATGTTGTCTAATTGTCTTCATTTAAAGAATATACACTCTGAACGAGAATGAGATATTTTTCAGTTTGATTTTTGAGGTCGAGTAATAATTTGTATTATTATTATTATATTTTTTTTGGTCTGTAAAAATTTAAATCATCTTTGCGAAAACTAGACATAATTTCTAAGGTAGGCTATTATTATTAGCCTATTATTATTTATGTAGGCCTATTAATTAATTAAATTTTTCATGCAGTTAATTGTTTATAAGCGCTGATACTGGTTGCAAACTCTGTGACAATATTTTAAGGGTCACATATAGGCTAAGGTTGAAGGATCAAGAGTGTCAGGTGCATCTTTGATTCCTGGAGATTCCACGATTTTGCTGTATAGTTTCCTGAAACACAGGATTACTCTTTTCTCAGTTGTTTTTAGGACAGCTTCGAGCAAGGGATAGGCCTTAATATTTTCAGTTTTTCTGTTGTAATACGTTCTTAAATTGTTGCTCGCTTTAATGGATTGTAAGACTTCAATGTGGCTGGTGAACATGCTTTAAAAGTGAGTAGATAGCGCACAATAGATGCCGCACATCCACATGTGGCTCCCAATCAACAACAACCTCCAGGGAATCGAAATATCCACGTGGGTAAAATCGACAAGTCATTGTGTCCTTACTCTGCTTCAGTAGTGTCAAGGGAGTTTAGTGCCAGAAATTCTTTAAGGCGCAAGAATCTCTCGCTCTCTCTCTCTCTCTCTCTCTCTCTCTCTCTCTCTCTCTCTCTCTCTCTCTCTCTCACACACACACACAATTTTGTGAGTGTTCAAGGCTGGTTCCACTTTATGTACTTTTGGAAAAACTAATTATGAAATTGGGTTTTTCTTTTACAAACACCCTTTTTATTTTTGGTTGCAAGTATAAACAATCATGGCGCGAACAGTGTGTGCTTGGCAATTTTTTAATGGGCCAAGCCAAGTTAGCAATCCTGAAAACACATCAATGTAAAAATGCTGCTCAAGATGTTGATTTCTTGGTTCTTTTTAAATCATTGGTAGAATTTAGGGTTGCTATTGAATTTGCATATTACAAACAAATTGATAATGTACCTTTTTTTACAATGAGGTGGGGCGTGAGAGATGCTTTAGTGACAATTAGTGAGTTTAGAAATTTGGTTTTTAATTGGTAATTTTTTTTTTTTTTTTTTTATTTATTTATTTTTTTTTGTGTGTGTGTGTTTTGTAGCCTATATTAGCTCTGTAATGTTTTGGAAAATGGGGTAAATTAAAAGGGTTTTAAAAGTCAAAAAAATCTCTCTCTCTCTCTCTCTCTCTCTCGGAAAATGTATCTTTTTTGGATTTGGTGCTGCATGTGCGGAGTAGGACTTATGAGGAATTATGCATTAATCACATCACAATATACACAACAACTTAAAATACCCAGTACAGTCTACAAAACAAATGCTGTTTAAATCGTGTTAACATAAATAGTTAATAAAAATAGGAATATGGTCGATTTGTAAACAAAATAAAATAAATTAATTCAGTCATTATTTTTTTATCATGTCTTATTCGGTAGCTAGCTACGTGTTATATCATGGCATAGCTAAATACTACATATATGTATCCATGTAGGCATATCTCAAGCAGCGAATTTCTTATGTGCTACTTATCCACATATTTTCTACTATGTTTTTGGGGTAAGTAGACACAATTAAATCACAATTAAGCTCTAAAAGGTTTCACTGGAAGTGACCGAATTAAGGTCGGACAGGTTGATGGATTACAGTCTGTATCTAGGCTGTAAAGAAATAAATAAATCGTCAAGTGAAATGTCGATAACAGTTTTACATCTGAAGCCACGGGCGATGTGCATGAAAATATATGACATCGAAGGCGTTGTGCATGTTGAGAAACACAGCCTGTTTCTGAATCTGCACAAAAAATAACACACACACACACACACACACACACACACACACACACACACACACACACACACACACACACACACATAGAATAAATAAATCTCTATTTGTCAGTTTAAATGATTATATGCGCCTAATTCTAATATATATATATATATATATAGCCTACCTAT
This sequence comes from Xyrauchen texanus, assembly GCF_025860055.1. Classification (NCBI taxonomy): domain Eukaryota; kingdom Metazoa; phylum Chordata; class Actinopteri; order Cypriniformes; family Catostomidae; genus Xyrauchen; species Xyrauchen texanus. The sequence continues at coordinate 32,219,546 of NC_068289.1, read as the reverse complement.
ACTTTTATTTTGTCGAATTCAATTAATGTCACATGACCTGCAGCCCGTGTAAAGCAGGCAGGTGGCTACTGCCACTTTAAGAAATAATTGCTCTGAATTATTTGCATCCCCTTAATCAATCGGCAGAGACAGCAGGCAGGATCCTGGTTCCAGTTATGCAAAACGTAAATGTAATTATGCCTTACCGCTCCTAATTGTGTGATTGTAAAGTTCATTCTCCTCTCCTTTGATTAGCTTTTGGCACATTATTAGCAAATAAACAGCTTTATTAAGTTGGATGCCATTTGCAAGAGGCCTGACCGTGGCCCCTTAAAAGTAAAGCAAAGAGCTCTAATGTAAAATTTGTGTCTATATTGGCAGCAAGCCATTTAATCGCTCAGCTAGTGTCAGTGAACCAGTCCATGCTTCAGCTGAGCTATGTATGTGTGCCGTGAAACTTCAAGCAGCACTCATTCTTAAGGGTTAGGCAGCTTGTTAATAAAGTGGAGGGGAAAGTAGACCCAAGACCTTTCTCCGGGAAGTCAAGGCTAACTCTGACAAATGCCTTAAGAGCGTTTGAACTTGCTCATTCACTCAGATTAATCCCTTATGTTCACGAGACCAATGCTTTCTAAATTCATATTTAAAATGGGAGCTATTTGGTGTTGTTTTGAGGCACACTGATTACTTCAGGGTTTAAACCCCCAATTAAGTGCAATGGCCTACCTACCACCAGTGGCAGACAGTTTGGAGGGTTATATGCACAGGCATGCATGTAGGGAAGATAATGAGGCGTAGTTAACCCCAACAGGCTTCATACTATCTTTTGTTACTCTTGCTGTATTTTACATTTAACCTCAGAAAAACTATATACAGTAGCCTACATAGTTAAAAAAAATAAATATATATATATATATATATATATATATATATATATATATATATATATATATATATGTATGTGTACATGTGAAATTATGTGTAAAATATTTTCACCTAAAGATTTTATTTTTACTTTAAACTACATATCTATATCTAAACACAAATTACATCTTTTCGGTCACAACAAAGTTTTACAGATTTAATTCCTCTGCAATTATTTTATTCTTGTAAAAAAAAAAAAAAAAAACCTTTGTAACCCCCAAACAATACATGTAAAAATATTGATTATCAGCAAAATGATGGCTAAAAGCCAAATGTTCAACTCGGAAGCCTGAGACCACATTTTTCTTTTCCTTTTCCCTCTGCTGCTTTCTTCCCATAGGCTGATGGTATTAAATTGACTTTATCCTTGAAACATAATAATCCACAGAGTACTTGGTCAAACCTAATGCCCCAAGCCCTCCAACCCCCCAATCTCTCCCTGAATAAATTCTCTCTCTCTCTCTGAATCTTTATAGATACAGCTGATTGTAGAGGCCAGGTTGAGGTGTATGGATAAATCATTGTTTGTTGTTAACAGAGGGCCAAACAGCTGCATTGTAGGTCAGAGAGAGTTTTATATTTGATTCTGGCATTGTCAGGAGGCTTGTGGGGAGACCTGAGAAGAGGTGACTTATGTAAGAATTTTTGGAGATTTCATTTTAGACTAGCCATTGAGTACTTTTAAGCAGACCAGCAAGGAGTGGGCTACAACAATCTACTCAAAAGGCTAAAGACTAAACAGGTATCTGTGTGTGATTAATAAAAGTATGAATATTAATGAATACGAGTAGCTCTAAAATAAATAAATTCTTTGTTATGGAGGAAGGCATGGTTAAAGGAAAATTCTAGACTTTTATAATATTTTGATGATGTATTAGTAACAGAATACATGTATATTAGTCTTGCAGGTAATTTGACTCAGAACTATTACATCTGATTATATTGATGCTGAACCATAACTGTAGAAGCCCTCAGAAAGCACCAATCTCACATTATTCTAAATATTTCATATTTAGAGAAAACTGTGATCGCTAACAATGACAGGACTCTGTCACACTTCAGCTGAACTTAATTCAATTGTGGACAGTGGTTTCACATGTTTGAAATTAGGTTTCTTAACTTAAAATTACTATGTAATCTCAACACAACCATTTTGTGTAGACAGAGCCTAGTTGAATTAGGTAAACCCTACAAAATTTGATGTTTCGATGTAAATATCTTTTATTTCTTTGTGTACTAACTAGTGAATGTGAAGGTTACTGAGAAAGTGAAGCATGCAGTAAATACATGTTGGTTGGATGCATTACAGAGTGTAGTTTAACAACTATGCTACGGTTAGCACAGAATTTGTCCTACTCATGCATGTTGATTTTTTTCTTAACTTAACATATTGAATAAGCTAACTCATGCATTGTAATGGTACTTAACTTTAGCTCTTTGGCTCATCTTATAATCACTATGTAACCTCAACTTGAATATGCCAAGAAGACAGAAACTAGCTAACCAGTATAAGATAGTACAGTGAATGTTAGCATGCTGAATGCATAATTGAATGCATGCTAATTGGATGAACCATGCTTTGATTAGCATAGTAATTGCTGAACTAGCCTACCAATATACTGTAGAATGGTCTAATAATGCACCTTTCCTCAACTAATCTCAAGTTCCACTATTCACCATAATGGTAATCCCCAAAAAACTTAAACATAGCAGGAACTCTTCTAAGAAACACAACAAAATATTAAACACTAACAAGTATCTCCCTTTACACTTTGAAAGTAGGTAGAGTAAATTTCCTACAATTGAAAATTGAAATGTCTTGCCCAGTTTCATCTGTGCTACATTAACACCACAAAAAGTAGTTCATATAGTCATGTAGTTAAGTAAACTTCCATTTTACAACTTTAAATGGATAGAATGCAATGAAACCAAGTTGTGACAAAATGTTCTAGAATTGTGTTGCTTTAGAGCTCACTGTAAGTGACAGTATTTGATTGTTAAAACCCATCCATCTAACACTAGATACTATAATTTGGTAGACACGCTGCAGTCAGAATGCCCAGTGCACCACAATGAAGATCTAAGTGCAGAATGCATCCTACAGTAATGAGTCGTGTATGTTAAACCATGATCTGCAATGCAACAACCATGTTCTGTCTGAGGTCAAGTGAGCATGTAGCTTGCCAGCCAAGATGTGACAAGGGAATTTGAGTAAGAGGATCTTTCCTGATCATATCAGAGTTAATAGCTTTGGACTCATGGGAAATAAAATGCCTCAGCACAATAAGCTCAAATCAATACTATGAAAAAGATTTTATGAAAGATGCACAATGTGGCATTTCATCCTACCAAGCACCATGCTGACTGTCATCTGAGAAAGCTTAGTTGTGGAAGGCTGGAGATGTTCAAATAACTATTCTGATAGTGAATGGATACTGACCTAGCTGAGAAGACAAGCAGATGTCATGTTTTAGATTCTGATCCCCAGCGTGGGATATGGGTGTGTCAACATAGTCCCACGACAACTCGTAATAATTCATACGAGATGGCAAAATTGTAAGATATCATACGACATGACTTGTATGATAATTTATGACTTTTATTTCAGATGGGCCAACCAATCAACAAACAATTTCAAATCAATACAATACACTCCTCCTATCCAACACTTTCTTTAAGAAATGAAACATCTGTGTACAAGTTTGTAATTATAGTATTTATGCAATACAAATGACTGTTGTCATTTGTCTATGTCAATAACCTCCACTACACTTCCCCTGTCTCGTTCTAAACCCCAGTTGTTGTCTTCTTCCTTGGTACACCAAAGTTACATGGTAATTTCTGAATCCATTTGGTATCATAAACTAATAACGAACTATATATTTTTACAGCATTTCCGAATCTTTGTTAATGCTAGTTAATAAAATATGATTGTTTATTGTTAGTTCATAGTGCATTAACTAATGTTAACTAATACAACCTTTGATTTTAAAATGTATAAGTATATGTTGAAATTAACATTTACCAAGATTAATAAATCCTGTAAAAGTATTGTGCATTGTTAGTTCATGTTAACAAATGGAACCTTATTGTAAAGTGTTACCAGTCATTCTACAAATAAAATCATGGTTAGGTTTAGGGTTTGGGTAGGGGTAGGGGTTGGACTTTATGGCTAGGTTTAGGTTTAAGGTAGCGGTTAAACTAAGTCATAAGTTTTGTACATGCTAACTCATACAATGTCGTACGATTTCGTATTATTATTATAACTAGTCAAACAGTAAGACCAGGTTGGTGTGTTATCCTATCTCAACTTAATATGCAAAGACTACAATAAGTAGTATAATTTATACTGTAGGTTGATTCCCACTAAAAGATTTGAGTAGCTCTAAAAAGAGAGGAATTAGTTTTGTTATGGAGCAAGGCATAGTTAAAGGAAAATTATTGGCTATTAAAATGTTTTGATGACATACTGTATATTATACTGTATATTAGTCTTGCAAGTAATTTGACTAAGAACTATTACATCTGATTATATTAATGCTAAACCATAACAGTAGGAGCCGTCAGAAAGCACCAATCACACATTTTTTCCTTAATCAAAAGCATTGCTCTTTTTGACCAGCCTAATGTACGACAACATGAACCAATGGTGTGAGTTTGGGGTGGTACCATCTGTTTATCTAGGGAATGTTAATTATTGTTTTTGTAATTTCATAGGGTGACGCTAGTTGTGCAGACATTACACACATTTCACCTTTAACTGGTGAACAGCTTGGCTGTAATGGTCCAGCAGTTAGACCAGCACTTAACCAGCATGATCCAGCCTGAACCTTAAAGTGCTTCTAGAGATTCTGTGCTCAACCTATATGTGTAAAACATTTTATATGAAACATAGCTAAAAAAAAGAAAAAAGAAAAAGGAAATCATAATCCCAAGATACACATTCCCTCTGCAAACAATCCTAATGAGGCTGTTCTGTTTTGAGTCTATCAACTCTTCTCAGAGCTACTTCTGGCAGATAAAGAAAATCACACATTTGTTCTTGTTTCTGAGGCCATTCCGCCTGCAGTCTAGTTCAAAAGCTCCGCTCATTGCATGTGTTAAGAAAATAATCTATGGGGGAGCTAGTGATGGCTGCATCTTGTGGTCAAATCTAAAGACCTAACATGCCTGCAGTTGTTGATGGCATGCATTAATTTGCTAAATGTGGACAGGTATCATTTTCATCTTGCTCAGCCAACCCCCTGATATGCAAACAAAGTAGACCAGCAGGATTTCTCTTACAGTAAATGAGCGGTTAAATGAATGGCATATATGCACCATTATTTCAGACTCTAGGTCTCTAGTGTCCTTTGGACAAGGCCGACTCATTTACCATGAATACAGACAAGCTTTTCTGCCGCACCCTGCACTTGTTCAATCATGCGGTTAAATGCGGTAAAAAAGCAGCATTTTTTAATTAAACACGTTCTGCGTCCATTTGTTGGAGGCTGATTTATGCACTCATCTTAAGATGGAGAAGTCACTGATGTGCAGGCTCATTAAGATTAATTAGTGACGGGATGCAGAGTGTCGTGGCTGTTGAAGAGGCACTGACGATGGCCAGCACTGCCAAGGTAAGGCAAGTAGTCTCTCTCTCCCTCTGTCTTCCTCTCCCTCATTTTCCCTTGCAGCCTGAGGGTTGTGATGGAAGGGGGTGGGACTGAGTAAGGAAAGGGAGAAGGGGGGGCACACCATCTGTAGACATGTCCCTCAGCAGAGTTACCAGTCACCCCCATCTGTTACGCTGTGTCCCGCTGTCCCCCTGGGCCAAGCTATTCAACCACTAACAGAACCAGAAATGGACAAAGATCAGGAGCTTTCCAGCACAAAAACGCAGACCCTTAGGTAAAACAGGCCTAATTTAAAAGTTGGCAAAAATGAAACAGGTAGACCAGACATGCAAAAATTAGTTCACCCAAAAATGAATTATGTCATTATTTACTCAACCTGATGATGTTCCAAAAACCTTTTTTAACACAAAAGAAGATTTTTTTAAGAATATACACTGCATGTACAATTATAAGGCGTATTCTGATCTTATCATTATTTCCATGCATATTTTCCAACTCCAAACCATATAAACATGAATGCTATTGTATTCAATTATTTTCATGTGGTATGTATTTGTGTAATGATGGAGGGTGTGGTGAATTTGACAAACACCTTATATCAAGGTGCGCATAATTATTAGCCAGCTTCATTACCTCCAAAATGGGCCAAAAAAGAGATTTAACTGGCACTGAAAAGTCAATTTTTTTTAAATGCCTTTCAGATGGATGCAACACTCTTGAAATAGCTAATCTACTGATGCGTGACCATGAAAATTAACTGCAAAAGACTTGAAAGTAATTAAACGTGAAGCTACCTCCAGTGCCCCCATATTCCAGAACTGCAACCTACCTGGAGTGTCCAGAAATGTTTATGTTTTGACTGAATACAACAGAAGAGTTGACCTACAGCCAATGAGAGAGCAAGAAACGGAGCACGGGAAGTTTCAGTGGGAGGAGTCCTGATGTACCTGCAACAGAACATCAACTAGCATGGCTGCGATATCAAGAAAGTCTCATTGGACCGAAGAAATGGAGGAAAAATTAGTGGAACATTGGCAGGAGCACCAGTGCCTATCTGATGTTTCATCTGAACTGTACCACAACCGGGTGGACAAAGAGAAGAGTTGGAGAGGAATTGCCAATTCTCTTGGACAGTCGGGTGAGCAAATAGGTAGATTTTTCAGTAGGACCTACTTTTTCATATTGTAACCAAATAAAATATATGATGCATTGAAGCGCTTAAAAACATACACATCAAATTCTGAAATGCATAACATATAACGTAATTTGGAGTCCAGGCAGAGTCGTCGGGGATTCGTCAATAGTGAAGTGTCTTGTAATGTGTTATCAGGAGATACAAAAAAGTCTGTGATGAGGTCTTTCAGAAGGCCTCATTGGCTTAATTCAAAATACTCCAACTTAAACAGATGATGCATCCTAATTGACTAGCGCAAATACATTTGGAAGGATTCGTCGTATAATTTGAAAACGCTACGACTTCCATGACAAGGCAGTCAGTTTTGTAATATTAACGGTACCATGATCCAACATCTTTGAAAGTCGTGTAGTGTGTAGGAACCATAATGGACACAGGGCACCATTTTGAGTAAGGCACCAGCAAGGTGGAGGAGGGGTACTGGTATGGGCTGCTATCATTAAGGATGAGGTAGTTGGACCTTTTTGAGTTGAAGATGGACTGAAACTCAACTCCCAAACCTACTGCCAGTTTTTGGAAAGTACATTCTTCAAGCAGTGGTACAGGAAGAAGTCCTCAGCATTTAAGAAGGCCATGATTTTTATGAAGGACAATGCTCAATCGCATGCATCCAAGTACTCCACTGCTTGGCTAGCCAGCAAGGGCCTCAAAGATGCCCAAATAATGACTTGGCCCCCTTCCTCACCTGACTTAAATCCCAGTGAGAACTTGTGGGCCCTTTTCAAACGTGAGATTTACAGTGAGGGTTAGGGAAGACAATACACCTATTTTAACAGCATTTGGGAGGCTGTGGTTGCTGCTTCAGTGAAGGTTGATCGTGAACAGATCAAGAAACTTACTGACTCCATGGATGGAAGGGTTGTGGCAGGTATTGAAAAGAAGGCTGGCTATATAGGACATTGACTATTTTTGAAAGGCTAAAAATGTTATTTAATTGTCATTTTGTGTTACTTATTTTTTGCACTCAGTGATTACCGACCAGGCCAATGGTTCCAGTGCCCAGGGGCCCTTGACTACCAGGGGGCCCTTGACTGCCCGAGGGTGCCCTAGGCTTTAAGGCTGCGTAATCTAGTTTGGTGATCCCCCACTTGAAAACCCTTTTGGGTATGAACAACGAACCCACCCGCTCAACAACTTTTGGGTGGAGGGGGGCCCTTGGAGATAATTGGTCCCAGGGCCTTAGCAAGTCATAATCCGTCCCTGGTTGCACTTACTCTAAAAACTGAGAATAAACAATTGTGTTGGGAGACTTTCTTTTTTTATTTAGTTGCCTAATAATTGTGCACATTAATAGTTACCTAATAATTGGGCAGATTTATATATTCCCCTGAGAAAGACAAAACTCACTTTTCCTTTGTTAAACATTCAGGTTCAATAACATTTTGGATTGACAGAGCATTATGTTTTTTCAACAATAAAATTAATCCTGAGGAATACAATTTGCCTAATAATTGTGCATGCATTGGATATGCAGATGTTCTTAGTGGCCATGGCTATCAAACTCCAAAAAGCACACAAAACACCATAAAAGTCCATACAATTTGATGGAAAACAGATCTATATTTAAGCACTTTTTACTATTCATCTCCACTTTCACATTCTTCTTCTTTGTTTTTTGTGATTCACATTCTTAGTGCATATCACCACCTACTGGGCAGGGAGGAGAATATATAGTTAAAAAAAAAAAAAAAACGATTCAATATTTATCTGTTTCTCACCAATACCTATCATATCACTTTTGAAGATATGGATTTAACCACTGGAGTCTTATGGATTATATTCATGCTGCCTTTATGCTTTATGTGCCACCATTCAGTTGCATTATGTGGACCTACAATGATGAGATAATTGTAATTTTTGGGTGAACTGTCCCTTAAAGATTAAAAAATGGCACGTTGATCTGTTGAACTAGGTCTGACAGTAGACACCAAATGCATTTCTTATGTTTCTTAACTGAACATGATGCTCCAGTTCGATTATGAAGAATTGAAACAGTAAGTACACCATGAGTAAATGATGGTGGTAGGTGGTGGTGGTAGTAGTCTAAACCACATAACTGGTAAACTGGTAATCAGAAGGTTGTTGGTTCGAATCCCACAGCCACCACCATTGTGTCCTTGAGCAAGGCACTTAACTCCAGGTTGTTCCGGGGGGATTGTCCCTGTAATAAGGGCTCTGTAAGTTGCTTTGGATAAAAGCGTCTGCCAAATGCATAAATGTAAATGTAATGTAAATGTAAATGATGTTTCATTGTTGAGTGCACTATTTCTCACAAGTGGATTTCAGGCTATGCTTGTCAGTCACTGCAATATTACATTTTTGTTGCCCTCTTACTAACTTAGGTATCAGGACAACTCATAATAACGACTTGGCTCGTATAAAAACTTTTAGTTCCTCACAGCAAGAAGGTCCCAGGTTTGAGTTCAGGCTCAACTGCCTCTGGGAGCTTGCATGTTCTCGCTGTGTTCACATGGGTTTCCTCCGGGTGCTCTGGTTTACCTCACATTCCAAAAGACATGCAGGTTAAGTTAATTGGTGACCAACACTGTAGGTGTGAGTGAGAGGGAATGTTTTGTGTGTGTTGCCCTGTGATGGACTGGCCACCTGTCCAGGGTGTTTCCTTGACTTCGACCCAACATAGGCTCCAGCACTAATACAGAGCCTACACAGGACAAGCGGCTAAAGAAGATGGATGGATTGGCGGATGGATGGATGGACTGATGGATGGACGTAACTCACTAGGTGAGTGTTTGAATGAAATGCAGAGGTTTTGTAACATGGAATCATAAATAATACAATAATTTCATAAATAAAAAGGGATAGAGTAAAGGAAGATCTTTAGACATTATATACATCCTGTCTGTAGAATGAGCAACAAGACAGTGAACACATGTGACCATGTATGTTATCATTTAAAATAAAACATTAGTAATTGCATGCGTGGCAAAAGTTACTCAGCAATACTGAGGAAAAAGCAAATGGCCCAATGCCTTTCAGCCATGCTGCTTTCAAAAGTTGTTTTCCTGAAAATTAGGCAATTGACTAATGGTGTAAAATGCTGTTAATTAGCTGTACAGAAGCCCAAACAGGCTTTTTTGCCTGTAACTAATAAGAAATCAATTTGCTAATGAATTGGTCATTAAGTGAAAAGCTAATCTTAGCCAGGGTATTTTTTAATGATTTTGCCTATGATCCTGTCTAATTGCCGTTGTCATACAGAGCTCTCAGCTTTCAGCATAGCTAATGATGCTTCATTAGATCATAACTGGCACTCTTGGAAGATTTAGAGGCAAACCTGCTTCCCAATTATTTTTAATTGCCAGACATTCACACAAACAAGCACTGCACCTTGCAGAACAGGAGAGGAGATCTGGCAATGCCGGTGTCTTATTCATTACTTCATTTGAAGCGATTAGAGCCATGTGCAGGGTCGCTGATACACTGTTGTTTTTTTCACCCTAATCTAAAGAGCCTCATCATTTCAAACCTGTGGGTTATTTTGCCCTCCGTCACTTTGATTTGCACCCAGCAAAAAAGCTGTTTCTTCTCGCTCCACAGCTGGGGCTGTGTCACTCACACAAATGTGCGCACACGCACACACACACACACACACACACACACACACACACACACACACACACACACACACACACACACACACACACACACACACACACACTGTCTCCATTTACAACAGCCATGGCAGCCATGCACAATTTAAACAGGACAACAAGCTTGTTTTTTCCATTCTTTATTTATCAATTGCACATGACTCAAACTGAAGTTTTGTGGCCCTTCTGTTAATTATCAATATCTTTTTTAGCCCCTACTGATTGTTAAGTCATAAGACAAAACCGGTTACAAAACAAAACAAATTACTTTTTTGGTATTTATCTGTTCTTGCATTGAACAGTCCCATTAATTTTAGCAAACTTGTTTGGAAAGACATTTTTTTATCCCCAACATGGCATTTGTTTCACAAACTTGATAAAAAATAGCTGTGTATCAGTATTTTTAATATATAGATTGCATCAAATATTGTTTATTGTTTCAACTATTATTGTCAACAACATTGTAAAGAACATCACTAACAATTTTGTTGCCAATATTGAAAAAAACTATATCATTATCAACATAGTTCACATTTCACAATTTTATGCTTAAAGGCTTTCTTAAAGTGGTCATGAAATGGTATTTTCACATATAAGAGGTAACTGTACTATAAAAAAAATACTGTACATTTCAGAACTCAAAACCTCTTCCCCAGTCTAAAAAACAACAACATTTATAGTGACCACCTTGCTGAAATGTCTCGTTTTTAAATCTGTCTGTTCGTGACATCACAAAACATTGCTCATTTGAATTTACTCATCCCACAAAATGTGTCATCGCACCCTTGGCCCCTCCCACTAGTGCTCAGAGAACAGGCCATGTATGGCTATCTATTCCTGAACACCAAAGGGGACCCATCTGGACTATTTTTAATTGTTTTGTATATAAACATTAACTGCACAGACTCTTTAAATGCTGCCATGTATCTTGCCACTTTTAAAAGACATAGTGTTAAGATACAACTCTGAAAAGAATCCATTCTCTTTCATTCAGCTGCTGCCTCTTGTTGTTTTGAGCACAAACGCAATGTGTTTCCGGCGACATGCACCTAAATGTGCCTACAGTATGTGTGTGTATAATTTCACCGTGCTTACAGTATGTGGGTGCAGGGGTTTATTTGGCTCATGTCAGCGTGGATTGTTTGCGAACCAGTCATGAAGAATGGGGCAGTTAAAAACACTTGGACCCTATCAAAAAGGTTTTATTTATGAATATTTCAAATGACATGACTGTTTGATAGTTTATGGTGCTGAGTGTTTACAGTTGTGCTTGAGATGAACAGTTTAATATATTCGGATGCAATGTGTGTGTAAACTCTGAAATTTTGTTCATTCTCTTCCAATTGTGTTCAAATATGTCTGAATTAGCTGCATGAAATTAACCAATCATGTCAGTGGTTGTTTACATTGAAGTTTTCAGAAGGCATTTAGGCCAAAACCGAGCGTTTCAGATCGAGGGCCAAAAACAGGGTGTAAAAATTATCTTATTTTACAAAATTATGACTGTTTTGGTGCAAACCTCAGGAAAGATAAAATTATTTATTTTTTAAATCTCATTTCATGACCCCTTTAAGAATCTATACACTTTTCTTTTTCATGCTGGATTGTCTCGCACATGATCGAGTGCTCAGCCTTTCAATGTATACTCTTTTGACCGCTAACAAATAAGAACATGTTTGATGCATGCACATTCTGACTGCTTTGTAATACTCTTTTAGTGCAGTCAACACCAGCTGCATGTGACAAGGATGCGCAGAGACAAGAACTGGCCACATGTCGAGAAAAACTGGGCTGTACGTGGACAGTCCGCACAGAATGTGCTGGTGATGAAATTGAGTGATCTGCAAAAGCTTTGCGAATCGGTTCAGTTTAATTATTTAAAGAATTAGATCAAAAGAACAGTTCGTTCACACATAGGACATCACTAATCGGTGAAGCATGTTCAGAGGTATTCATCTATGTTTAGGCACACATTTTCTCACAAAATTGTATACATATGGAAATATCTGGTATTTACTTCCAGGACGGTTTGAAAATTATTTTCAGCTCTGTCTACAGAAATGTACCCACAGTCAGACATTAACAGTCTAGTAATAATATCATGGCTAATTTCTGCTTATAAAGTGGAAATGTTGCTATTTTAAAACCATGAAAAACTGCAGAGAAATCTCACAAACTTTATAAAATCTTCTCTTTACACTTCTAAAAATCTCTCTGTGATTAATTAAAACAAAAACCATAGACCCAAAAAAGGTCATTTTTGTTCCTTTCCTTGCAAACTTCACTACCCAGAACTCTCTGCACGCATCTGAAGTTAATTTATATATATAAAGTTTATATATATATATATATATATGTATATATATATATATATATATATATATATATATATATATATATGTCAGGCAAGCACATATTCGCTCTCTCCCAGTAGTCCGGCTAATATGTGTCTAGTGACATGCCAAAATAGCATGCCTTCAAGGCACTTATTCTTGGAATATTAGAGCAGTATATTGTAGCCAGTGTGTTGATTTATAGTGAAGCCAAGTAACTTGCCCTCACATAGAAGAAGGGCAAGTGTGAGAGAAAGTTGGAGCGTTTTCACCGAGTGGCTCATTTTTGATTGGGGATGAATAGAACACCAGATGTCTATCAATATTTAGTAGTAAACATCACAAACATGCATCACAATGTGGCAGATGAATGTGTGGCAGAACAAAGCATTGTGGGTCAAAAGCTGCCAACACTTCTCTCATATACTGCATATGTAGTGAACTTTACAGATCTACTTAAAACTCTAAAACTATGTATTTTGTAGTTAGTACATTATTATGTATATTTCATATATTCTGTATTTAAAACATGTGAAGATTAATTGATTGTGTTTCCAGTCAGCTGTAGCCACTCATTTTATGAGAACAAGCAAATAATGCATAAAATTATCAGGAGGTACAGTGGTAATAAAAAAGTCTGTGAGGAGGTCTTTCAGAAGGCCTCATTGGCTTAATTCAAAATACTCCAACTTAAACAGATGATGCATCCTAATTGACTAGCGCAAATATATTTGGAAGTAAAGGCCATAAATTAAAAGTCTGTTTAATATTGCATTGTATTCTATTTCAAACTCAAACAACTGGATTAAAATAAATTACGCAATGCAGAATTTAACTTATGATTCAGGGGTGAGCATATGTTCATTCATCCGATTGAATTATTTGAAATGTACACAGTAGGGCTTTGAAGCAGCTAATATGGCAGTTAAGTAAGTAAGTGTGTGTGTGTGTGTGTAAGTGTGTGTGTGTGTGTGTGTGTGTGTGTGTGTGTGTGTGTGTGTGTGTGTGTGTGTGTGTGTGTGTGTGTGTGTGTGTGTGTGTGTGTGTGAGCGGGTTTGGGTGGTTTACGAGGACATTTTTTTAGGTTATTAACTGGTAATTACAAGGGTATTTTAATATAAATGTGGTTTATGAGGACATTTCTAGTGTCCCCATAATTCAAATCGCTTAAAAAGATACTAAACTATGTTTTTTTGAAAATGTAAAAATGCAGAAAGTTTATTGTGATGGTTTGGTTTAGGGGTAGGGTCAGGGTATAGAATCTTTTGTTAATTCAGTATAAAAATCATTATGCCTATGGAGAGTCCTCATAAGGATAGCCTCGCCAACATTGTGGGAAGAAATGTCACTTCTTGCCTGTCTCACCTTTCAGCAGTGTACCAACAATTTAATACAAGTGTATAGTATGTCAGCCCTAAACAACCATTCTAAATATGCAGGATGTACAGACATATACAAATATTTGTTTTAATAAGTTAGAGATTTTAGATTTTTGTTTTTGTGTGTTCATATAGAAAATCTATGTGGTTTGTCTCCATCCACCTTGTAATTTCTCTTCTTTTTTAGCCTGTTGGTCTATTGGTCCAGCCTACTGGGGTTTGGACATCTGGGCCCACCAAGATCAAGTCACACGTTCGCATATACACTCTCTCACACAAACGCTGGCTGGTGGAACATTTTGCCTTGGAGAGGCCAGTCCTCCCTTGCAAGTATTATGTAAATTGAATTTGTTAATTCAGTGCCCCTGTCTCATGAAAATCTGCCACCAACACCTGCCACCACTTCAAACACAAGGACGCAGATTCACGATGACACAGTCTTCATTAAATAAACAAACCAGGTTCCCTATAACAGCATTTGGTGGAAGGCACCATCAATTCTTATACATTTAGATCACAGCAATTGGAAATGACACTGGGGAGCTCTATCAGCCTGTCTCCAGACACATGGGGTGAAGAAGACAGGCTGTGTGACCGTAAACGTGCATGTATGTGTGCGTGTGCTTTGTGCTTCTCAGCTCACATAGCTTAAGATGATGACTGACGTAGTTTTCAGCCACAGTTTCACTATCAAAGAAACTCTTGTGGCCTTCTGATGCATAATCTAAATTTCATAAAGACTCTAGCGACTAGAGCCCCTCTACAGCATGGCACCACCGGCAGTGCACTGTCTGTTTGCCTTTAACTCCGACACCCAGTCTTTATGCTTGTCGATCTCCTTTCTCCACCACTTATATTATATAACAGGATCAAGGTTGATCACTGCCATTAAGCATTTCATGCAAAGGAGTGACAAAGTTCCAGCACACAAAGGGGGATTCAATACCTACAGTCAGTGCTGAGTAGATTACTTCTGAATGGAAATCGGTTACAGATTACAAAATATTAGCTAAATAATATTATTAATATTATTTAAATCAGTATTGTAATCTTTTGGATTATATTTTTGTGATTATTTTTGGATTACCTTTGACCTAACTCTTGGTTTTTTTATGTCACGTGCATCTGAGTAGGATAATATATACCATGTTGACATAATGTTGCTTAAAGGGATAATTCAACCCAAAATGAAAATGTATCCATTATTTGTCCTTGTCTTGTTCTAAAGCAATGTGACTTTCTTTTTTTCAGTACACAAAGTGAGAAATTTAGCAAAACAAAATCTTTCAATCAATGGTAGTTTATAGTGACCAACCCTTCAATCATAGAATTTAGAAATCTAATGAATTAACATGCACACATTGTTCCTGTATCTCAACTGGTATAGCATGCTGCTAGAAACACCAGGATCATTGGTTCAATTCCTAGGGAACACACAAACTGGTGAAAAAATTTATAAGTGACTGCACTGTAAGTCGCTTTAAAAAATCTTCTGCCAAATGCATAAATGTAAATGTAAATGTCATGCCTTGTTCTGAAGGAAATACATTAAGGTTTGCTGGGAATCAAACTGAAATCTAATTTATTATTTTATAAAAATCTTGACTGAACGTTGCTCACCTGTGGGTGTTTATGAGAGTGCACGAGAGCAGCAGTTATGCACTCAACTCGTGAGATGGGGCATTCAAGCGAGATACCAGTTGTAAGGTACAATCGAACCACTACAGAGATATACAACAACAGAAAAAACAACACAGCTAAACACAACCCAGAGAACCAAACTAACAAATCTAGTCTGAAGATTTTGAAGTTGAAGAGGAGATGCAGATAGACTGGCAAGTATCAGGTCTGTGTGTATAATTCCACAATCCTCCCTCTCTCTTCTGAAAAGATTTTCTTTCTTTCAGAGTCTTACTGAAAAGACTTACTGTTCATATACTGGATCAGCAGTAGGCTGATTTATTATGGATAAATTAGGTGGGTTCAATAAATTATTATAAACTTTCCTGATTAATATGTAATCATGTAATCCATACAAAGTAACTGTAATCTGATTATGAGTATTTTAAAATGTAATTTAATCTAATTACAAGTACTTGATTTCCATTACAACATGCACTGCCTACAGTACAATATAGTTTCTTGTGCCAACTTTGATAATAACGTTCCTCATTTTAATGCTGAAATTTAATTTGAAATACAATTAAATAAATTAAAATAACTTTTTTTTTTATTAGATTTGAATGCACATTATTCAAAATAAATGTTATTTAATGTTTGTCAGTTCTGTGCCACTAGTGTGACTAATATTACAAGATAACAAGGTCTCCTGGTGGATTATTTGAGCATTTATTGTGTCTTTAAACATGACTCTCTAGAGTGCGAAACAGCCAAGCCATTCATAATGTTTTTACCAAATGGAGTGAACAAACTTTTATAATGGCAGGGATATTAACACTCAGTTAACAAGGACTAATAAAAGACTGCAGTGCTCTGGATCAGACAACTTGTGCCTTTTTGAGGATGCAGAAGCATTCTGTCATATACTCTAACTTCTATAAATCTCCTGCATTTATAGATAATGAGACAATAATTCAAACAAAAAAAAAAATATATTTCCCTTTCTGTCGCTCACTTCGACATTGCGTCAAGTGAAGCGACACTAGGGGACTTCTTTGAAGGCCTCGGTTACCAAAGAACTTAAGAAAAGGCCAATGAGAAATTGGCAGACAGATTTTGAATGTCCTTCCCCCAGACATACAGGTATAAAAGGAGGGTGTTGGATCTACGGTGCATATCAGCAGATGTCTCCTTCTCTGCATGGCAGTGCAGCTTTGTCCCTGGGCACTTCGACAGCGCTGCTAAAAGAGAACAATATAAAATTTATTTTCTCTAAAAGAGCAAAATAATTGGCTGGCATTGAACGTCCTTTTCAGGACGCATCTTTATAAAGGTGCCCTTCCAACCCGGTGTAGTTTCTGGATGCGGTCGATTTCTCTCTGCTCCTGACGGTCACAGGCGCTGCCTCGTGTGTCTGGTCCACGATCACACTGAGGTGCCGTTTGTAGATGGTTTGTGTTCTCACTGCGAGAACCTCACCATGGCAATGTTGTGGTTGCGGCTTTCCTTCATAAAGAGGAATGCCACTCCACCCCCGCGTCGCTCCTTTTTCCCACAGGATTGAGGACGACCCGGCTGGCGGGGTTTGGCATTTGGGGATGCCAGCGGACTCAGTTTCGCCAAGTAGATCCCCACGAACCACCTGCCCCCAACTCGCTCGTTGACTTCCGTCCAAGCCAGTCTGTTTACTGCCTCGATCCCCACGAGCTGGGTGATGAGTCGGAGAGCGTTCCGTCATCTGACGCGGAAAACTTGACTGGACTGCTGCCTTTGGGTCGGCACGCCCAGTATGAGAATGACGCCCAGATGGCCGACATGCTTTCCCGGGCCGTCGTAAACATGGGGCTGGACTGCAACACTCCGTCCTCCCCACAGCCTTCAAGGCTAGACGATTGGTTCCTCGGGTCACCTTATTCAAGCCAGGCATAGCAGTTCCTCTAAAATAATTCCAGAGTCTTCTGGGGCATATGGCATCCTCTGCGGCGGTCGTGCCACTGGGGTTGATGCATATGAGACTGCTTCAGCACTAGCTAGGAACAAGTCACTCTAGTTACCCCCTAACTGCCCACACGGACTTGGTTCTCGGATCTCACTCCTTGCGATAGCCCCTCCCTGGCGAATTCCCAGGAAGGAAGGACCTTCTTTCTCAGGGATGGGGCACCCTCTGGCATCCGCGCACAGACATCTGGAACCACCACATCTGGCCCCTGGATGGGATGCAGAAGATCTAAGTGGCCTACCACCTGCTGTCGTAGACCCGATCAACCAAGCCAGAGCTCACTCTACCAGGTAACTTTATCCCTAAAGTGGCACTTGTTCGCAAATTGGTGTTCTTCCCAATCTGAAGACCCGCAGAGATGTGCAGCCGGGTCCGTGCTCTCGTTTCTGCCAGAGAGGTTGGAGGTGAGGCTGTCCCCCTCCACCTTAAAGGTTTATGTAGCCACCATATCGGCTCACCATGACGCAGTGGACAGTATAAGTCCCTAGGGAAGCACAATCTGATTATCAGGTTCCTCAGAGGCGCCCTGAGGCTAAATCCTCCCAGGCCATGCCTGATCCCCTCATGTGATCTCTCCATGGTCCTTTCAGGCCTTCAGAGACCCCTTTTGAGCCGCTAAATCAGTTCAGCTCAAAGCCCTCTCCTTGAAAACTGCCCTCCTGATCATGCTCGATTCCATCAAGAGGGTTGAAGACCTGCAAGCGTTCTCTGTCAGCGACACTTGCCTGGAGTTTGGTCTGGCAGACACCCATATCGCCCTAAGACCACGACTGGGCTATGTGCCCAAGGTTCCTACGACTCCCTTCAGGGACCAGGTAGTGAACCTGCAAGCTCTGCCCCGAGAGGAGGCAGACCCAGAATTGTCATAGTTGTGTCCGGTGCATGCTTTGCTTACCTATGTGGACCACATGCAGAGCTTTAGATGTTCTGAGCAGCTCTTTGTCTGCTTTGGTGGACAGCGAAAAGGGAACGCTGGCTTTCCCACTGGGTTGTTGATGCCATCGCATTGGCCTATCACACCTAGGCCGTGCCTGCCCCCTTGCGGGTTCAAGCACACTCGACAAGAAGTGTGGCATCCTCATGGGCACTGGCCAAAGGCACCTCCCTAGCAGATATATGAAGAGCAGCAGGCTGGGCAACACCCAATACCTTTACGAGATTTTACAATCTCAGGGTTGTTTCGGTCACGTCCCGTGTTCTCTCAGGTCCGAGCACGTAGAACTCTGGAATGCGGAACGTCTGACCAGGTGTTCCGCTTACACATAGCAACTTTCCCCTCCACTGAGGTGATCACGTGCGCTCTTTTCCCCAGGAGAGTCCACTAGATTCACGCTCCCTGGATGTTCTTCCTCCCTAGCCCTCTGGTCCACGAAATCAGCTGAGGAATTTACATTTACATTTTACATTTATGCATTTGGCATTTGGCAGACGCTTTTATCCAAAGCGACTTACAGTGCACTTATTACAGGGACAATCCCCCCGGAGCAACCTGGAGTTAAGTGCCTTGCTCAAGGGCCCAACAGTGGCATCTTGGTGGTGCTGGGGCTTGAACCCCTGACCTTCTGGTCAGTAACCCTGAGCCTCAACCACTGAGCCACCACTGCCCAGAATTAACAGACCAGACCCACTACGGGTACTAAAATGACTCTACTGGAATAGGTGCTTGTGACAGGGTGGAGGGCAGGGTCATGATTATACACATCCGGTCCCTTATTAGGCTAATTAAGCCTCCGAGAGGGATAAAGGCTGACTCTGTATGGTGGTGCGACAGAGAGAGATCGTTTATGAGCAGCTGTCCGTCATGTGTGTTTGTTTGTGTCTTTTGTTTAAGTTTTTCATTAAAATAATATTTATACTGTCAAGCCGGTTCTCGCCTCCTCCTTTCCATTGAAATCCCTTTACACTGGTGCCGAAGACCCGGGAAGGAGAAGGAACAGCCGCTGACTGCGAGGGCACCTTTTCGACTGCCTGGATTACTCAGGGCCTCTGCCAGGAGCGGAAGAGTCCCCTACCAGCCGCTGAAATGTGCCGGGGTCTGAGACCGCCGACCGCGAGCAGGGAGGGGCTCGCTGCCGATCACCTGGAACGGGAGAACCGCTGCCAGGGGTGGGGGAGACCCCTTCTGTTCTCCGAGAACGTGCGTGGGGCGTTCCGCCAGGGGCTGGTGGACTGCCTCCGATCCGCCCAGGGAGGTGCGGCTGTCATCTGTTAGAGGGTGGAGGAGTGTCCGAGGACCAAGATATGGCGTACCGGAGAACTGGTGAGTAAGTGTTTGTTTTTTCAACTCTCTCCCCCACTGCCACACCTCGTTGGCCTTTTCCCTCTCTTTTAAATTTTACAGTGTTTTTTACAGTGTTTTTTTTGGGGGTGGTGCCGGGTCGTGATTACACACACACGGTCCCTTATCAGGCTAATTAAGTCTCAGAGAGGGATAAAGGTTGACTAAGGATGGTACTGCGACAGAGAAAGATTGTTTATGGGCAGCTGTCAGTCATGTGTGTGTTTGTGTCTTTTGTTTAATTTTTCATTAAAATATGATTTATATTGTCAAGCTGGCTCTCGCCTCCTCTTTTCCATTGAAATCCCTTTACAGTGCTCCACAGGATGGGCCCTTGTGGATTAATCCCCCTGTGTGTATTTTCCACAGTACGGTCCCACTACAGGCAGACCCACATCTCCCTTGGGCAGTCCCCATGGCAGGTAGGATCTACCACTGCGCCATTCCCACATGTGGCCTGAAAACCCATGTGATGTATTTTGGCACTCTTTACTTCCCCACAGCCTGGGCAGGTGGTGGTCTCTGCTGGGTCTTTTCCCCCTGAAAGAATAGGAGTTGGAAAATAATGCCTTCCCCAATGCATGTGATAGCGTTAAGATGGCCCCAGCCGCTTTAACTGGCCCTGGCCACGACGATGAACCGAGCCACTGCTTTGGCCGAACCTTATTCTCGGCTCCTCAGTGCAAAACCTGAATGCACAGATGCATGATTCCCTCCTTTAATACCCATATGTCCAGGGGAGGGACAAATTTCTCATTTTCTCAAGTTTCTCCTTTTCTCAAGTTCAGGGGTAACCGAGGCCTTCACTCAGAGTCGCTTCACTCGACACAACGTCTCGTTCCCTCCATCAGGGAACAGAGGTTACAACAGTAACCTAGATGTTTTTTCTGATTTGGTTAATCATTAGAATGCTGAAATGTATATAAAACAAACTCATTTATAGTGAGGAAATCAATGTTCCTATAGAACACATCACAAAGCATCACAGCATGCATGAAAACTGCATCCAAGCTTTAGAACAAACACATTTATTTCAAGAAGTAACTCATTTCTAAATTCTAATTAAAGTAGAATTTTACAAATATAAATGCATCTGACACCACATTCTTGTAATCACTGTTCCTTTTTTTTTTTCTTTTACTTAAAATCTAAACACCTATATATGGATATAGTAAACTCAAACATTAGACACATAAACATAATGTGAGAGAGGCAGGACTGCATATACCACAGCACAAAAATTTGCACTTCATCAGCCTTACACAGGGCTTTGCTGTGAAATATATATTACATTTATTTGCTGTTGAATGCCATTTCAAAACATTGTATTTTGATACTTGTTTGTTTAGGCCTGGTTTGGTAGGATTGGGCAACGGTGCCTCATTTGAGCATTTTTTCTGCATTTGTTTGTGCATATATGTACAGGAATGTCCAGGCATTTGACAGGTTCAGCAACATTCATTGCAATTAAAGGTCAAATGACATGCAATGGGAATGAGCTGGAGCATCAGCCGCTGTTATAATTCTGAATGGGATTTAACAGTTGTAGCACCATCGGATGCCTGAGCATTTGAACATTTCCATAAGCGCTTTCGGCTGTCTCGCCATTACTATTTTTAAATGCACTTGGGCTAAATGCCCTGTCACATCATTTGCGTTTTTGCCAAATGCTGCAGCCATTTCCTAAAGGCCATATACTAAAACAAATGCCCATTACCATGAAGTCTGCCTCAATGAGTGAAACTTTGAGTCCTAGACTGAGATCATTGACAGCTTGATGTGAAGAAGGTCAATTGGAATAACAGGTTTGTGGTTTATTACGAATGTAGCACCTGTGTTTGCTTTGAAAGTGGGAGCAGGGAACATTGTGTCTGAGAAGGCAGGTATCAGCCATCCGTGCTCGATAATGAGAAGATTATTCCAAGCAACACATGGCCAAACCTGTGATTAAGATTAATCTTTTCAGAATATTTTTAACCAGTCACCCAGGCACACCGGGCTGACCCTGGAGGCAGAGGGCTTGGATATGTTTTGTATTAAGTTGTAATTAGAGGGTAATTACATTGTATCAATATGT
This sequence comes from Xyrauchen texanus, assembly GCF_025860055.1. Classification (NCBI taxonomy): domain Eukaryota; kingdom Metazoa; phylum Chordata; class Actinopteri; order Cypriniformes; family Catostomidae; genus Xyrauchen; species Xyrauchen texanus. Next base: position 32,197,538 of record NC_068289.1, on the reverse strand, counting down.
GTGTTTGGCTATGTAGACATATGGTTTTAACTGAATTAAGGTATTGTTATAATCAGGTAGGGGATTTTGGGTTTTAGCTCATATGGGAATCTTGTGTTATGTAGGACACACATTGCTGCATATGGCATCTAGCAAAGTAAATGATTTGAGTATTTATTCTTTAAAAAACTATAATGTATATAATGACCTTTCATGATATCTCTGATCTTTTAGTGACATTTATCACTATTCATGTATTTTAACACGATTCATTTATAGAAAATAACCTGAAAACTGCATAGAGCAGTATGCTAGTGATATGGCCAAATAATTGCCTGATTAACAAAATTGTGAACTTCTTTAGGAATGTTTATTTTCAAATAAAGTTTGAGTACTAATTGTGTATTTTAAAAAAATCCTCAAAAGTTTGCGAATACTTCTCATTCTTTATTTTTACTGCATTTTAGCTTTTTAGAATCAAAATGAATTCATCAAAACTTTGAAATAAACAAATCAAAACTGTCATATATATATATATATATATATATATATATATATATATATATATATATATATATATATATATATATATATATATATATATGATATATATGATATATAAACGTAACTCTGCTTAGGCACATAAGATGTTCCACAAAAACATGTCTTAAGATGATTATTTATTATCTTCAGCTTTAGTGTGTCAGTTGGAATGTAGAATTCCAATTATGTCAATTGGAATTCTACATTTTAGACTACCAAACTTTCCTTTTGCAAGTAGTACAGAATAACAGGGAGCCCTGCAACAGATGGCATGAACCCTACAAAGCCCCCCAATGAACATTGAGTCAGTCTGGGATTACATGAAGAGACAGAAGCAATTGAGACAGCCTAAATAGATCAAATAGCTGTGGTGAATTCTCTAAGAAGCTTGGAACATCCTATCTGCCAACAAACAAGAAAAACTATCCAGGTGTACCTAGGAGAATTGGTCCTATTCTGAAGACAAAGTTGATCATACATCATTTATTGATGTAGCTTTGTTTATGTTTTCAGGACTTTGTATGGTAATGCTTTTTTTCTGTGAGCTAAAGAACAAAAGACTGCTGAGTTGCCATTTATGCCCCCTGTAGCTCCACTGTCTTCATGTGAATTAGCCATGATGCATCCAGATATACATAAAGAACAGCTGTCATCTCCTGAACCTTCTCAACATAAACACACCGGTTAAACATTCTTTTCTGTAATCTGGCATGTCAGTCAGCCTCTACCTTTACAAAGATAACATGCATTAACATCAGTCAGAGGGAGTCCCAGAAGCAGGCCTCCCTATAGCCATCTCACTTTTAAAGTTCCAGCCATGCCACACGTCACAGCCAGTATGAAGATACAAACAAGATGGCAAAGCGCATCAATCTGCCACTGACTCCCTCCACTTTGATCTAAATCCACGCTTTGCTTTCTGCTGCATGAAGCTGTCAGATTAAGGGTTGTTGTGGAGCCCGCCATGGCTGTTGAGCCTGACAGCCTGTGTGATGGATTACAGACAAAACAAAAGGGTTATCACCTTCACCACCAACATTTCTATCCTCTCTGAGAGATAGAGGGAGGAGAATGTTTCTCTGTGCCCCATTGTCAAAAAGCATGGAGGGGAAAGGCGTGCTGTGCTGAAACGTATCCACCAGTCCTCTGCAAATCCAGGGAAACTGTATATGGTGCTTTAGGACCTCTTGAGATTGACCTGTTTCTCTCCATATCCACAGCGGCACATTATACATGTGTTGAGAGCAATAAGGGATATAAGATGCATGGATTCCTACTAACAGGTTCTGGGTGTGAGCTATAAGCTGTTCGTGGCCTTTCCAGGCTTTCAAAATAGCAGTTTTGTGTCTTTAGTACATGTCTGTTAGCCTTGACGCTATCTATATGATAGTGTACTCCTAAATGTGACTAAATAAATTGGTAACACTTTAGAATACTGTGTCTTACTTAATGCATAACTAATAAGGAATTACTGCAGAACTAATAGATCATTCTTCATTAACACTTAAGTCACTACTATTAACTACTAAGGAAGATGTGTTAACTAATCAGTATGTAATAGCATTTTATAGTTGTGTTAAATAACAATTAGTTAATCAATAACTATTGAATTCAGTCATGCCTCCTGATGAACTACTTTTAATTATCTACTAATTCAGCTTCAGGAGAAATAACTATTGAGTAACTACTAATGAACAGTCGACTAATTACAATTACAATAATATCATAACAATTAGCCATTACAATATTCAGGTTGTGGCCCTTTCTTCTTCCTTATTTGTAATGTTATTACTATGGAAATGCAATATGCATTTCGTGGAATTACTACACTCCCAAAATGAGTCAATACAGCGAATTTAGTAGTTTTGGCCTGTATGGTCAACTGCTAAAGTATTCAGTATTCTAAAGTGAAAATACAGGGAACCCATGATTATATAATTCAGAATTACCAGATAATCATTCATTAATGGGGTTCCATGTATTTTCACTTTAGAATACTGTTCCAGGTTGTAAGTATTTCCCTCTTAATTATGTGGTAATTCTTTATTAATTACTCAGGGGTTCCCTGTATGTTCCCTTACCCTCAGTCATTGCCTTACATACAGGAATCATTTACCCAAATGCAATGTGATATGTGCTGAGGAAAACAAGAGACACACACACACTATATAAATCATAAACCTACCTGAGGTAAGTTGGCTAGTCACTTATAGTGGGGATGGGGTTTGTTTGAGAATACAACTATATGTTGATTTCTGGTTACAGACCACACTCACAAAGCAATTAACCATACAGGCCAAAACTACTAAATTCGCTGTATTGACTCATTTTGGGAGTGTAGTAATTCCACGAAATGCGTATTGCATTTCCATAGTAATAACATTAGAAGGAAGAAGAAAGGGCCACAACCTGAATATTGTAATGGCTAATTGTTATGATATTATTGTAATTGTAATTAATCGACTGTTCATTAGCAGTTACTCAATAGTTATTTCTCCTGAAGCTGAATTAGTAGATAATTAAAAGTAGTTCATCAGGAGGCATGACTGAATTCAATAGTTATTGATTAACTAATTGTTACTTAACACAACTATAAAATGCTATTACATACTGATTAGTTAACACATCTTCCTTAGTAGTTAATAGTAGTGACTTAAGTGTTAATGAAGAATGATCTATTAGTTCTGCAGTAATTCCTTATTAGTTATGCATTAAGTAAGATACAGTATTCTAAAGTGTTACCAATACATTTTTTGCAGATAGACGCATTTAAAATTTACAGTTTTACAGTCTTTTATACAGGAAAACCAATAAAATATATTGAAGACTCATCTTGCACACATGGGCATAAACACATTTTTGTCCAATCAAATGCTCTCTAGTACAATAATGTCCCTCCCCCTTATCCCACCTGAGACCAATAGCAAGTAGCAAATCATGGTTCATGGCTGAAGCTATTAGCTATTTGAAAAAGGAGTTAGCCCTTGAATATGTTCCACCCCAATGACTTGTTTCAATAGGAAATTTGTTTTGCACCATGCAATACTTTCAGCATATCATGACATGACTAGGGCTGGGTAAAAATATAGATTTTATGCATCTCGATCTTTTGATCTGTTTGAACAATCTCAATATCAGTTCTTAAATCCCAAGACTGATTTTTCACTCAGTGTGGCAACCCAATATAATGCAAGTAAATCACTGGCATATGCAACCAATTCTCATGCTAATGGACTCAAATTGTCTAGGATTATCCACTGGCTAGTAAATGTTCAGATTTCACTCACCAGTGATTGAATAGTATAATGGAGTAGACATTGTTAGCACAGAGGTCTTTTCACTGCATATTGAGAGTAAAAGTTTGGTTTAACTCGTTGTGTGTCCAAAGATGAGATTCAAAGATGAGATCAATTTGTCACTGAATAATGTCAATTTTAATAGCATTTGTTTTTTGCTTGTTGATTAAAAACAGCAAAAAAAAAAGCTATATTTAATTCTAATCACACATGGATGCGCTATAGAAATTAAGCACGTCTTTACCTTGTTATATGCACTTACTGGCTGATGCCGCTAGTCTTAAAGATACAGTATAGATTAAGTGCATATCAATGGAAATACTTGTAAATAGAACAAATTATGCAAGTAAACAATACAAATTTAACAAAAACATAAATGTACTGTATGCAACATAATAATATATGCAATTTCAATACATTAATTGATGGAATTGACTGAATTTGAAAAAATTCCAAAAGCTAAAATGTGACCAATTTGATGACAAACTCATGATAAAATATAATTTGTAAAATTAATAATTTCAAATTGTACCTAGAATGGTTGCCCTGATAGTTCCTTTTTAATTAAGAGCATTAGCCGAGAGAGAGTTTTCTTCATATGTAAGCAAAATGGACATAACAGAAATGTACCCATATGAAGCGAATCGAGATCGGAAGCGACTCGAGAGCTTCCTAATCGGATCTGGATATCTGTATCAATACTCAGCCCTGATGAAGACAAACTACTTTATATCTTGTGGCTTTATATTCATGACTTCACTATCCCAAAACTGACACTACAGTCCCAAAACATCTCTTGATAATATGTTGCATAATGCCATGTGGTTGGGCAAATATTAAGGAATTATGGTGGTCTGTCTCAATTGACAAATTATGAAAGCATTCATTAGTCTTGGGAGATGATTTCTTCTCCTGTCCTCCTTCAGGTGAGACATCTGTTATTTAAAAAGAGGAGCGTTTGGAGAGAAACGAGAGGGGGCAATTTGTTTTTCCATATTGTTGAGCCACAGATAGAGAGAGTAGATTGTTTTAAAGTACAAGCACCTGAATGATAATAACAGTGGGAGATAATGAAAGCATTTGATGTGACACGTTCACCAGAGAGATTCAGCAAAGGCAGTAAACTGCATTGAGGAACACAGTACAGATCAGTTTACCACACACATTCACAAAAAAAGTAGACAGACACATTAACAGAAAACTTCACTTTCTAGTTGTTGTGATGCCCTTAATATAGCATGATGGTTTCATAGCCAGTGAAAAATATTAAGCATACTGCAAAAACTGTATGATTGGAATGCCATGGTTTTATGCCATTCTGATCATCACATTTGTGTGCAAGAGAAGGTGTGTGAACAGCAATTCACAGGCTTTGTCTGAAAACAACAGTGAAAAGCAACCCCCAGTGGTGAAGTCACCCTGTGCGATTGAATGTCAGATGTGAGGTAATGCTGGGCTGTACACGTTCTAAGTGTTTGGGAGATCACAGTGAAACATGCCAGATGTTGTCATTGCATATAATGACACATAAAAACATGCTATCCAACGCCGATGCTGCAATTGTGTCTGACAGCTGCATTGTTTATAAATGTGCACCCATATACACTCTCGCATACATATGCATATACAATTGTGTATAGATTTAATGAGGTCTGCTACATATAACATGTGGGTGGGTCTTGTCCAAACAATTCTGATTCTAGCTGACTAATTCATTTAGCATTATCTGAATCATAATCAATCTAAAGGATACATTTTTCTTTCAGCTCTTTTTGCTATTGAGCAATCAGATTTGAGACATTTTGTAGTACTGTATTTTATTATTAAAGCAAAAAAGTTACTAAGGCTGTGCATTACAGTGAAATCGCCCTGTGCGATTGAATTCAATTGCACAGGACGACTTATACCCAGGGTTGGGAGGGTTACTTTTGAAATATATTTCACTACAGATTACAGAATACATGCTGTAAAATGTAATTTGTAACTTATTCCGTTAGATTACTCAAGGTCAGTAACATATTCTAAATACTTTGGATTACTTCTTCAGCACTGGCATATTTTTTTCACTTGTTTTGACTATAAAAACTCTGGCAGTACAGTAAGACAAAATACATATGTTAAAAATACATTCTCTGAAAAACCAAAATCTTATGCAGTGTTGTTTCTAGGATTTTTAGATAGTTTTACAGGAAAACAATACAAAAAATATTATCAAGAATTTCCCTAATTTTGCCCTAATATCAAAGGTCTTACTAGAAAAAAAGAAATTGTGATCTAACATGAATTATCTTGATTAAAAAAAATATATGATCGTGCCTGGTATCATGTGCTTGTAAAATGGCTAGAAATAGCATTTTAGCTTAGTGTAAAGCTGACAATATACACAGGGTTTATTTCTACTTCTTCTGCTCCAAACTTAAAATGTATTTCTTAACTGCTGGCTGGTTGCAGTGGAATTTGACTCATCCAATCAGAATTTAGAGTCTGAACTATCCATATTAAAAGGCCCTATTATGGGTGGATTGCACCAATAAGGATTAAATTAAGCAGAGTATAGAGCTAATCCAGGGTTTGTTGATCCAATTTGTATTTTTATTTGAGTTGTGTCGCACCACTTAATTTTAAATAAGGTTTTACAAATCAGAGATTGAACTTTTAACCTGTGATTAAAACAATCACCTGTGATTAATTTTGGCCACCATAATGGATTCTGAATTTAGCTGTAGATCATTAGTACACAGGGCCGATCAAGGATGTTACGAAAATGTGGCATCAGCATGTAAAATTTCACAAGCTTTAAAATATGGCATCATCATTTAAGAAAAAGGGACAACAAGGGTCTCAAATCGACCGCGAACTGGTAAAGTGAAAGGAGTATAAGAGGGGGGAGCAATAACGATCACCTGATGCTTTTTCTCGTTAAATGCCGAAATTATGCTTTAATCTCGCTTCTCCTCGAGAGACCCATCTCTGTCCGGTGTCTCCGCATGTAAAGTATGAGGAAACGGGTATTCGCGCCGCCAAAGAAATGAGCGGCTGCACTCGCACACCAAATCTGAAAGCACGTGTGGCAAACGGCCCAACTTTTCGGACCATAATAAACATAAATAATATGATAAACATCTTTCAGAGTGCTGATGGCACATCCACTGTTCGTTTGCCTAGTCAGTCATGTTTAATTGTAGGTCCATTTTTTATTTAAATCACCTCAGCTGCCAGTTTAAAGTTAATCCCTAACTGAGATTAAAATAAGAGTTTAAAGTATTGGACTAACAGGATTAAAGTTAATTCAGAATACTGTCAAATTTAAATTAGGGTCAAATCGATGGTTAAAATGTAATCCTGATTATTTTTAAACAAGGTTTAAAGTTTGGTGCAACACATTTATCAGATAAATCTTGATTTAATCTAAATTTAAGGTTAATCCTTGTTTGTCCAACCCTCTATGTTTTTCATAATTTTTGTCATTCAGTTTGTTATAAAGACAAAGTTCAATCATGTCATACAACTCTCCAATATTTCTTTATTTCTTGCAAACTGTGCCATTCTTAAAACTAGTCACTTCTTTTAGCATTATAGTAGCAGGCTTCTGAACGGGCCCCTATGTTATCTCCCGCTGTGATTATGAAACAGGAAAAATGTCTCAACTTTCCTAACCAGGGGCCTGTGTTCACCGAAGACATAATTGATCCACCTCTCCTCCGCTGTTCTCCCTCTCTCTTCTTCTTCTTCTTCTTCTTCTTCTCCTTCTCGCCCCTTCCCCTCTTGGCTGACTGTGAACTCCAGCTGATTAACACTGATGGGTCCTGGCATCTCTCATGGGAACCAGAGCAGTCTCATGACTGCCTTTAGATAGAATGATCTAATGGGGTCACACTTTAAGTCAAGAGTCTATTAATAAGATTCAATAAATATGCCATAAGAGATGCAGAAGATGACAGCAGACACCAGAGCATTGTAATGAAGGTAGGAATGGTATGGAGCTGCAGGGTCTTGGCAAGCTAACAAACTGCTGAGAAATGTATTCCACGTCACAAGGGGGTGTGTGCGCCCATTTGCACATGTTGCTTTGGCCATCCAGATTCCTTGCACCACTCACATTTGAGATTGTAACATTCCTGTGTGTCAATTGTTGTTTTATACAACTTTATGGTTAGACAAGCTTACATTCATGAGAGACTGGATAATAACATACTGTCCCTGCTGGCTATTTAGGTGAAGTTCTCCAACATGTCATTAACAGGAGATTGATGCACACAGTTTTTCAGGAGCAATGTTTACCACCACGCAATTGTGTGGGGCCCAAATATCGGGGCCCCCGGTTGGAAGGCAAAACATTCACAGGGTGATGGGCTGCAGAGCAGTTCACATGCATTGTGTCACCCATCTCCAAACATTTGAAGCCACTGAAAGTTATTATAAAAATCTAAAAACATGACACAGTATCACATAAATAGATATGACAGGGTTTCCCCAGATTTGAAATGAGGAACATTGTAAACTGTGAAATACATTATAATAATACTAATTCAGCATCATATTATAATTGTATATAATTGTAAACTTGACTGGACAATAATAAATAATATTCAGAAAGGTTCAAAAATATACAGTATGTGAGTGAGTTTTCTTTTATTATTATTATTATTATTATTATTATTACTATTTTCTGCATTTTAGCTTTTTAGAATAAACGTGTAGTCATCAATACTTAGAAATAACCGAAATGTAAGTATGGGAATTATATAGTGACAAAATGTTTTTATAGTTTTTGCACACCCTGGTCTATGAAAGTAAAAAACTTGATTTACAGAATGTTTTGTATAGGTGTAAATCAAGTTGCAAGCATAAATATTAGCAATAGTTTAATGCAATGCACAAGTGTAATTCATGTGTTGTGAATCTGTAATTTTGTAAATTTGGTGTGTTTTCTTCTAACTTTTTCTTCCTTTTTTTCACGCTTACACTTTTGGCACTGTTTGAGCCTAAACATGGGCAAAAACATTGCAAACCTGCAATCAGTGATATGCAAGCATAGAAAGGGTGTCATGAACAGCTAAACTGATTGATCATGTAGAATCAGTCTGTATCAGTAAAATAAACTACAGCAAATGTGTAAATGACTTGTGATTCTGGCATAAACATTTTCCAGAAAAAATCCGATATACACTGTTCCATCTTCCCTTTGTTGCACTTACACTTTTGGCACAAATTTCTCACTGAAAAGAGTTTTGCAAGTGCGAGGGGGAAGGTGGGTCTACCTGCTTCTAGTAACTGTACGTTCACACCAGAAGCGGCGAGAGCGTCAACATTCGCTCTGGCTGCCCTGCCTTCGAAGCTCGTGGACGCTCTGACGTAGTTGAAATAGGCGGCAACGTTTGTTCAGAATGCTTTGTTTTGTGAACTATATTTAAAGGGGCCGCAATTTAAACATCCAGACATGTCGACAATTAACTTTTTGCCGACCTATCACAAGTAGCGTATATCCTCATGAACTCTTTAAAATGTGAAAATAAGAAATCGATCGATGGCAGAAAGTAATTAAAATTATAGTTGTTTGTTATAAAAATAAAATACATTTGTAATAATAACTGTGGTCTTGGTCATATATTACAGGGAAACCCATCACGGCAATAATTAGTTTCTCCTCCATTTTATCTTCAGAACGAATGTTTGGTGGGAACCAAAGTTTACACGGTTATGTTCTCTAGACTTCGCTAGAGCGGAGCACTTCTATATTCCAATAGGTTGCCGCCGGACCGCGTCACAGCTCATTACCATAATGTTGACTGCACTTGAACTTCCATATGACGCCCACGCCGCCCAAGACTCGCGGAAATCGGCCGGAAGTCATTCATTTTCAATGACAGCCAGCGCCTCTCGCCGCTTCTCGCTGCCGAGAGACGCTGGCTGTCATTGAAAATGAATGACTTCCGGTCGATTTGACGCTCTCGCCGCCTCTGGTATGAACGTACGGTAACCAATCAAATTAGGTTTTCCTTGAACAGTTTACTCTGACCTGATTGGATGAATCATTTGACAGACCGCATGTTGCTCATAAGGCTCAGCATCATTTATCTGGATATCTCTCCTCTTTTAAATATTAAACTGAAATATTAATACATATACATTCTTTTATTGCAAGTGTAAAGTTGAACTGACACTTTATAGATATAAATGTCAATCTGGTGTTCAAGTGTTTCTACTTGTTGCTGTTTATTTTTTTAATTTATCATTGTCATGGCGGATGGATGGATGGATGGAACTTTCTGGTGTCATTGAACTCATTCTAAAAAACAAAATTATATAAATAAACTATCTATCTATCTATCTATCTATCTATCTATCTATCTATCGATCTATCGATCTATCGATCTATTTATCTGTTCACAGAGTTTTGTTTTATATGGCTTACTTTATTCATTTGATAATTCCCAATGATAATTAATAGTAAATATAATTAAGGAGAGATACCCAGAGAAATTATGCTGAGCCTTATAAAGAAGAAGTGGTCTGTCACGCTATTAAACCAATCAGGTCAGTGTAAACCTGTCAAGAAAAACCTCATATGATTGGTTACTAGAAGCAGGTCGACCTGCATTCTCCTTCGCACTTGCAAAACTATTTTCAGTGAGAAATTCATGCCAAAAGTGTGAGCGCAACAAAAGGAAGCCAGAAGAATACACATCAAATTGACTTTGAAATTACAGATTCACAACACATGAATTACACTTATGCAAAGCATTAAAGTATTGCTAACATATTTGTCTTATGCTTGAAACTTGATTATAACTTTACAAAACTGTGCGCATGCAACTTATTTTTATGCTTGCTATTTGATTTACGCTTTCACAAATCTTACTCTGTGCATGCAAATCATTTAGGCACTATTTTACCTTCATACTGTTTTAAAACTAAGTTTTGAGCAAATAAACAATTATCAAGATCTGTTTTTAATATTGTCAACAGCCTGAAAAATATATATATTTTTTTTTAGAGCCATATCGCTTGGTCCCGGGGCCCCCAGTTGCTTGGGGCCTCAGAAAGGATTTTATTCTATGTTTTTTGGCCATTTATTTCCTTCTAAATGAACTTTTAGCAAAAAATACTGTTCTTAATTCAAATTTACAGTTTTTCTCTTTCCAGAAAATGGACAAAAAATATTGATGACATCATCTTGCACGGAGCATATCCAACTTGTTGTCCAATTAAATGCGCTCTAAAATGAGATTGTCACCCCCAATGCCAACTGCCACTAGCTATAGCAAGTAGCAAATAGTTAACAGGTATGACATACTGTAAACAGAAGACTAATTTATTTTTTATTTTTTTAGGGACAAGCCCTTTGATATATCCTACCTGGTCTCATAAAATCAAGTTACTATATCTGAATTTTTGCCAAATGAATTTGATGTGTCTACTTCTACATAAAGCAGCAGTTTCCTGATTAAATAAACACTTGAGGAGTAAATGGCTGATGTAACACTTCTCATACTCCCACAATGCTATCTTGTAATTGCATACAAACACTTTTACTATAACGTATGATTTTAAAGGCAATGCATTTTAACGTTTGTATTACATTACCAACTACATTTACAAACTTTTTCCAGTGCGATTAGGTTGTCCAGTGGTTTAATCCATGTCTTCTGAACCAAGCTAATAGATTTTGGGTGAGAACAGACCAAAATGTAACTCCTTTTTCACTGTAAATCTGCCATTGCAGTCTCTAGGCACAATCATGATTTCAAGCTTGATTGCACTTCCAACTGCTTGATGCATGCACAGAGCTAGATGGCACTAGGAAGTGTAATCAAGCTTGAAATACGTAATGTAATGTCTTTTTGCAAAATTTTTGCCATCGTAACTTTTATGAGATCAGGCTTGAAAATGTCCCACCACAAATTCAATTTCAGTAGAAAATACCTCAACAACTCGACAACTGCCCTTGTCCAGACATTCTATCTTAGGGTCTTAAACTGGCTGCACAATCAGTGGTTTAAATGGATCTCATTGTTCTATGACGGTAACAAAAATAGTCAGCTTTCAAGATCATTTAATAAATAGGATCTGTCTAGTAGGACATAATTTAAGCCTGTAAAGTAAATTTATGAAATATACCATTCTAGTCAAGATGTGATGTTAATATAATGAAGACTTCCTCTCAAACAGTACGTTGGTTAGTGATCCTTAGCTGGCTGCAGCGGTGTCTGTTAATTTGGGGTTGCAGTGGGACACTGCAGTGAAATAAATCAGGCCCAGCTGATGTGTGTTTTCCCCCACGCCCCAGGGAGTCTGGGTAATTGAGCATGTTCACTTCAGCAATATAAAGGCCTTTTAAACAGGGTGATAAAGCTATCGGTGCTGCTGTATTCAGAACTCTGTGGGGCATGTGGGCCTAAAGAGTGATAGTCAAATTGAGCACTTGAGTACTTAAAAATATTATCTGTATAAGAGGTTTTATCACCGATCAATTAAAATAAGAATACTGCATTGAAAGCACAAATAGGGTCATACACTGAAAACATTTGCCAGTAATTGGGGAGAAAGGTTGTTCAAGAACAAAGGAATGTTCCAGATTCAATACAATATAGATTCAATCAACATCATTTGTGGCATCTTGTTGATTACCACATAAAACAATTTCTACTCATGTAAAATCGTGGTTTCAGTAAGGCACTTACAATTAAAGTGAAGGGCCAATACTTAAACATTAAAATGCACACTGTTTCAGAAGTATTGCCACAAAACAAACATTATCATGATTTTAGTGTGATAAAAATCCCTTAATGACCTTATCTGTTTAAAGTGATAATCCAACCAAAAATTATCTCATAATTCAAAATTCACCTTCATGCCATCCCAAATGTGTATGAAGACTTTTTGAAGAATATCTCAGCTCTGTTGGTCCTTACAATGCAAATGAATGATGGCCAGAAATCTGAAGGTCTGCTCTGGTCTCGTCATGGACTCTGACTTGGATGAACTGATGCATGACGACATTATGCAAAAACCCTGTAATCTGGTAAGTGTAATGCACTCTCATGGCGAAATCATCAAGATTTTTTTGACTTTTCTAAATTTGTTTAATTTGTATGATATCGTGCGACTGCACTTGTTTGAATTCCTACGACTTTCACTACAGCCAATGATGGTGCTGAACATCGTTTCCATCTAATTTGCGACAATGACTTGCTTCTGTCACACACAACAGCTTCCTATCATGTTTGCACACTCTACTGATTGGTTAAGTTTAGATAAGGGGTTTGGGTTAGGGCATAATATTAATAAGTATGCCCTTAATGCCTCGTGCGTGGAACTCACGCTTACTTCTGCAATAGACATCCAGGAATTTGCACGTGATGAAGTCGTACGAGTTTATGCGAACAACATCGTGTGACCATATGAAATAGTCAACTCGTAAATTGTGTATGACTTTTCATGAGATCGGGTTGGGTAAACGTCTTATCTCTGGTAAATCCCTTATTTTATCATTCTAAAATCTGTGAACATGTAAAATATTAATGCCTTGTGGCCATACTTTTGAAACAGTGCATATTTTAACATTCATGGACTGACCCCATTCACTTACATTGTAAGTGATTCACTGGTACTATAATTTTGGCTTTTTATTAAATAATACATTTCATCTATTGAACTTAACTTGTGTTAAACCCAGAATATTCATTTAAAGAGGGAATCAAATCACCATATAAAAGTTTCTCAAAGCCATTACAGGAAACACAGCATGTTTCGTACTGTCAGTTGAGTGATTGTGGGAGCACGGGGCGTGTGTGTGTGAGAGAGAGAGAAAGAGTGAGTGTGTGGACCACAGGCATGCATGCCGTGTTGAGTCAGTTGAGTTGCCATACAGTGGGAATTCGTCTAGTCGGAGCATGCTCTGATGTGAAGCATATGATATTACTTAGGTAGGCATGAAAGCAATCTTTTTTAATATCAGACACTTTGCTGCATGGAATGTCAGGGTCAGCAGAGGTGAGGGCCGGACTAGTGGTAGAAAAAAAAGATAAAATATTAATCGTCCTTGCCCATTTCTTATAACTGCCACAATAAAAATTGTGGTAAATTCGTACTAATGCCCTATTAAAGGGTTGTGAAACTCAAATGTGTGTATAATTAGCTACCTTATGAAAGCAGTTTGACTGCTAGACTAACCATGTAAGTGCTGGTGTGTGTAAAAATTTGCTTTTCGTTTTGCAATTATTGAGGTGATTAGCAGTGAAAGCACTGGGCCCACATCAACACTTAATGTAGAACCTCTGACTCATTTGAAGTGCAAAACATCTTAAAGGTTGACAGATGGGGAAATCGGCTTTGTGTATAATGGCACACCTGTCTGTCAGAAACATAGAGGCAACAAAAAGTATGGTGAAGCCTGGTAAACAACTTGCAACCGTGAAGACGTGGAATCTATGGAATTATGAAATAGGCTTATCGTAGTCACTGGATAAACAGGAATTGGTTCCTATTGGGCAATGGGTAGCTACAATGTGTACATATAATTGTGGTGCTTCAGTGTAATGTATGCACAAGATTTGCCCTCTCCGTAGCTCTGTTGCTCTGTTCTGCTGTGTGCACTTGTACCTATGTTCTGATGTGGTGAAAATTCATGATGCGTGCATGTTAACTACATTACAGAGTCTCTTGAGTTCCATGACATGAATAAAAAAAGGGCCTCATCTTGATGCCTAATTATTTTTGGTCTTGACAGCTTTGTAGCGGCCAATGCATTGTAGGTCACAATGGTTTCATTAGTTTCCTGAAAAGATGCACAGCAGTAAGCAAACCCATAATTACCACCCATAATAAGGACATTCCTGGTACATGATCACCGACAGGACCTCTAGTGTACTCTTTTCTAAATTCCAAACATGTCTTTGTTTTTTTGAGAATCTCAAGCCCCAACTGTTGTCTGTTGGGCATATCAAAGGGTACCAAGACATATTCATGCTGAATATGAAACCAAGGCCTGTTAACATATAGAGTTTAAAAAAAATCCTATAGATTTTGATCATCTCTTTCCCTGCAGCTGATATCTGAAGGAGCTAGCACCCCAGATGAGGCAGGCAAGCAAAATACGGAATTATGCATATGCAAATGAAAGCAATGCATTGCCAATGTGCAGTCTAGTTGAACATGCTGAACATGCTTAACGTGCATTGATGGTGGTAACAAACTCAGTAATCAAGAGGGGGATAGAGCTACATTCAAAAGTCTGTGCCATGTGTTATTATTCAGGTAAGTTGCTATAAATATTTAGATTTTAACTTACACAACAATATTCATGACAGTAGTTGACTTGAAAGAGAAAACCCATCGTAGAAGCGGACACTAATGTCTGCTTTAGTGGCCATTGCGGCAACGTTGAGACTGTGTGCTTGCCGTTTCAGAAGGATATACGGACTCTAAGCCCAGCATTTCAACATGGTAACTTATAGTTATGCAACAAATAATTAGGCTAAATAACTATAGCATCTTATTGAAAAGAAAATATAATTGTAAAAAAAAGTATAAAATTTGATACTTCAATACAGAGTGGCACAAAACCGTTTATGTGCATCCTGAACGCAGTATGACATTCTTCAATGTAAACAGAGATCTTTGCACCTTAAAGTGCAGAACTGAAAGTTTACGCAGGTACACATTTAGTTAATGACATCAAGCAGTTTAAACTTATTTTATTGCAAATGTTATTTAAGCAGTTTTTGACAGAATCATCAAAATACTTTAAACTCTTCAAAGCAACATAAATAGGGGAACATTACTCACAGGAGAGGATTTAACATCCAGCAGTGATTGTCTTGTAATGTATTGTTAATGCAGCGCCTTAAAGGATGTAACAGCAGCAGTAAATGGTCTGAACTCAATGTATTTAAGAGACTAAACTTCTTGCAGAGGGTTTTTGTCAGGGTTGTGAAGGGAAGAAGCGAGAGAGTGAGGATCCAAATGCAGAACTTTAATTATACACAAAATAAGGGGATACAACTATGAAGGAATCATATGAAGAAGAAGGCAACACAAACTCAATGCAAGTATACTGACAACTAATGCACTACAAACAAACAAGAACCGTCACTGTAACAAAGAACAAGAGGATATGTATATACACTGGGGCTAACAAGGACACAAGGATCACCTGGAATACAATTAGGACAATGGACAGGAAAACAGACACAACAAAGGAATACTTTGTAAGATTATATATGCAGAAGAATTGAAACAACATGTCTGAATCTAGGAAAAACCCAGCCTTTCAAATTGGAATGTTTCCACGTCATAAATTACCAGCCTCCCAACAAGAACCCCCACCCAGTTAAAGCAGACTTTTCTTCTGTGCAAGGCTACCATCAGATTTGCACAACTCTAAGACTTTTCATCTTAATCTAGCCTTGCTTGATAATGCTGAAAATCACTTTGAACTGTGGTAACGTTTGTATAACTGACAAATTAATGATTAGAGCCTAATGTACCTCTTTAAAATGTGTGTAGCGATGTGCAATCACCTATAATTGATACATATAATCTTTAATTTTGCATGATTTATCTAATTTTACTAAGAATGGTAACTATAAGGTTTAACTTGATAAAATGCAATGATGCGTAAAACCAATATGATTTTGTAACCAGAGATTTTCATGTTTTATTACCTACACATATAACATCCATAAAAAAATGTCATGTTTAGTATGTAAACATTTGTTTGTGTATGATTGTTTGATATATCATGTATCTTGTACCATTCTCAAGATATAAAAGCTCATGATTAAATGTGCACTATTTTTGAGCGGGACATTTTTAAGAGTCTGAAACAAAGGACCATAACTCAACTGTCAGAAAAGACAGCCCAGTTGACCATGTGACTCTGAAAAGTCACTTCTGAGTGGCGCAGGACACCTTTGGGGGATGCGGCCAATCTCAGTTAAAATAGTTCCAAACAGGAAGAACACACTCTCTTGTCTCTTCTTACTCTTGCTCTTCAGCTGATTGCTCTCTTCATCCTCTTGATGCTCTTCGGCCTGCATGTGCTTCGTCTGGTCGCTCTGCTGAAGGCCAGGTCCTCCCATGTGAGATCCAAGGGAACTCGGGACTCGACGTCCTGCGGAGTGAGAAGGCCTCACTTCACAGCTAAAATCATCATCTCATACAGACAATAAATTCGATCATACAAAGAGATCAAGTCATCGACGGAACGAACTTTCGACCAAGAACCGAGCAACATAAAGGACGCCAGGACACGCAAGTAACACCTCCAATATTGTGTTCAAAGTGCTGGTGAATTGATTAAATATTTTGGGTAATCCGATAGCAAATCGATGTAGACTCAAAGAAGAAATGGTTCTTAAGGTATTGTCAACAGACTCCACAGAGTTCATCTTCACTGTACTGATCAGTTATTTTATATTCTGTCACTACTCACCAACCAGTCTCATGTATATATGTGTTGGATTAGATTTATGTTTAGAATAGTAATAAAGTTTGTCTGCGTTCAAAGACGACGTGACTGTGGTATATTTGATAAATAATCTCATCCCAGTTTCTGAAAGATTTCGCTTCAAAGCTGTACTTAAATACATGTGATATTATTTTCAATAAGCCATGAGAATAATATCACTTCAATAAGTGAATGAATAATAATTCACTTATTAAAGCTAATTCCTTACTGTAGAAATTGTGAGCGGATAGAATTAGACGTTGTATTATGTTTTCAAAGGTGGAGAAGCTATTAAGACAAATAATGTAGTTATTTGTCATTTATCTAATTTATAATGGTTGTCGAACGTGACTAAATCCGTTATACATTTCCTTACCTAATAAGGACAATTTAATTTAGTTCATAGCTCACATATTTCCAGACCCTAAATTCCCTCCTAATTTTAGCATGCGTGCAAATTACCCTACATATTATGATGGTAAAATGCATGCAAAATACCAATGTTAGTGTGAGTCCACATCTCTAAATTATATATGTAATTACCCTACAACTCAAATACTTCAAACCTAAGAGTCTCTTAGGTTTGTCTCTCAGCACAAGAATGACATGAAAGATTTACTGTGCTGACTATTAATCACTTTTCAGCACAGCAAGCTGCAATCATGCTAACACGTTCTACAAGAAGTTGCATCAATCAATATGAGAGTCTCCCATTAAAACCAACAACACTAAAATAGTAATGTTAGTGGTTGACCCCACTAATTGACTAGTCAGTTGATTAGTCAACCACAGTGGCACACCCCTGCTTGGTAACATTATTGTCTATGAACAGGGCCGGCCCAAGCCTTTATGGGGCCCTAAGCAGAATTTGATTTGGGGGCCCCTCGGTGCCGCCAATATGATTGAATATGGGCAATGCTTGATTATTCGCACACTATAAATCTAACACACCCCTTATAAATTTTATTAGTTGTAGCTGTGTTGCTTACAACATTCCAATGTCTGCCTGGCATGATTTTACCCTTCTACGGTTTTAAATGTAACATTAGCACACCTATATTTACCCAATCCTGTTGATCCTCTGTTACCAGTTTTGTGTACTTCATAGAGAACAATTTGCAGCAGAAGCTGTAGACAGTATCATTTCTTTTTGAATAAGCGAGCAGCTCCACTTATATTTTTTCCCCATTAATTAACTTTCTGTAGGTGTAGTGGAAGCTTCGGCCTTCAGGTTTTTCAGGGAATGTGAAGTTTTCCTTTATAGGCAGTGGCCCTCTGCTTACCAGATCAGTCCTTTCTGAGTCAGACAGGATAGATGACAACATCAGTGGATGTACATGATGGGAAGTGCTCCTCGCCTGCAGAGGACGGACCTGAGGAAAGATGAAAATAATAATAAAAGCTAGCCATGTTAGATGTCATATTAGAAGGTAATGCAACTGTCTGTCAAAAACAAAGGCATGGTTTATCCATATAAATATAATGATCTGGGATTGTTGAAAAATCATCATCAGCTGTAGCACTGGAACTTGGGGCAGGTGGCGTTGGTTGTGCCCCACGTCCAAAATATTTCAACAGTGCTCCTAGGGAAGTTTCATAAGAGTACATATTTGACAGAATATTTGACAAAATATGTTATTTTCTCAACACAAATTATTATACACAGCAGCAAGCCATCTGTACTCCTAAAACAAAAACTCTTAATCTATAACTAGCTAACTGAGGCATAATGATATTGGAATATAATAGCAAAGACCCCAAAATGGTAGACTAATGTAAATAATGTTGTTATCAGTACAAAGTTTATGGAACAGAAGCTTATTTTTATTACAAAAATATATACCCAGGAAAGTTATTTTTACACAGAAGACAAAAACTTTAATCTAAAACTTGCTAAGTAATATGTTGTACTAATAATATATTAAGATGTCAAGGCTATTTACGGATGATTAATCAAACTTTCCTAAAAAAGAAGATATGCTACATAGGCTATGTTAACTAACTAGCCAGCTAATGTTAGCTCATAACTTAGCCTAGCTACTTAACATACCTTTATCGTGCTGTTTTTTCTCTTCCTCTGTTTTCTTCTTTTTCCTTTTCTCTGCACCAGAGGATATGTCCTTTTTTGTGACATTGCTGTTTTGCTGTCTGAATGTGCTTGCATCCTGCAGCCCATTAACATAATATTTGTATAATTACCATTGTCCATTGACAGTATAATAAAAAATAAAATAAAAAAATGTGCTCTTGGGGGCCCCCTGGTGGCCACCGGGGCCCTAAGCAGCCGCTTAGTTCGCTTATGCCTTGGGTCGGCTCTGTCTATGAATATATGCAAACCGCTGCCGTTCTGCTTCCATTGACGGCACCCAGCTACAACTTCAGAGCTGCTCAAAATTCTGCTGTGCCACTCGTGTAGTTTTGCTAAATTTGACCAAAAATTTATTTTAGATAGACACAAACATACTGTATTGAATAGCCTGTTTTGTTAATGTTCCAAGTCAGGCTAGCTAGCTAACATTAGCAGGCTAAATAGACCGTTACCATGTAACTTTAATTGCTACATAGCAAGACTTGTCAAATATAACCAGAAGTACCAATGTGAAAAATTCAGTGGTGAATGTTCAATAATGATTTATTATTTCATCAAAATGATTTATCTTTATTATATAGAGTGTAAAGTTAAAACTCAACTATCTTAAATATCATCAGGAGTTGATTTTGAACTTGAGCTCACAATCATTGTGTGAAGCCTATGCTTTGTCCTACTGTGCTTGTGATGCAACGCTGTGTGATCTGGTTTGACTCCCTTATTTTGATGTTTATAAGATATTTAAGATATTATTTACCACAAAGTATTTTGTGGTTCCTAAACCAGAATATTTTTTTCATTAACTGATTTGACACAGCACAGAATCATGATGAAAATAGCATTGATTGGTGGATGTAGTCGTTTTAATTCAGGGCGTATTTTGAGAGGCAGAATGCATAGTGAATACTGAAGCCTATGACGGACGCCCGTGGGCATTCAATCACAGTGGATGAGGTTTCCCAGCGCAGCCAGCTCAGCAAGGCCCATGTCAGTCACATGGCTAATGACCATTTCAGTGACTGCTTCCTATCAACGTAATAAGAATCACCTGTTAGCGGGGGTGCCCAAACTTCGAGAGGGGTGTAATCAACCCCAGGGGACTGATTGAATCCTTCCTTCTGACGGTGGAGACGTGCTTCAGCGCAATGCTGCCTCCATCCACGACCACTGGAAGAGGATCTTTCAGGATTACCCTTGGACATCCACACCGGATGAGCCTTATTGGTTTATGATTGTTCCAGCCCTGGCCACATTAACCCTCTGATTGTTCACAACAAAATTATTGAAGGCTTCCTGAGAGAAAATTTGCTATCCTAATCATCTCTCTTTCAACATAAAGACTGTAAATGGGACGCAAAGGAAGTCTCCATTGAAAATGTCTGTGGCGTAAGAGGATAGCTCTTTGTCGATTCAGGCTATTGTGTAATTAAATATATGTCGTCTTAGGCACAAAGAGCAATGAGATTAAGTTCAATTTGGACTTGCGCTTGGATTTCCCCACCTCTGTTGAGGCCTAAGCCCTGCCATGTCATCCATGCCCACTGGGAAATCAGCAATCTCCAGACAGGTCACCGCTAGCCCATGTATATATTCATGGGCTTAATCTCGCATAATTTCTGTGCTATAGGGAAAGAATTGCATTCATTTTACACTCTCTCCATTTGACTAATACAGTACACACTGGGGAGGCATCCATATGTGTGTCTAACATGGTAAGGATTCATTCGGTTAGTGGAAAACGTTTTGGGAGACAGAATCCAGTATGTGAAATTCAGCCTGTATGTTTTAACTCGGAACGGCCTCAGTGGGAGTCTGCTGGTTGGAGTGGAAGGCTTCAAGTTGTCTCCAGCAGATGCTGAGTGTGTATAAAACAGATTAATTATTAAAACATGCTTGACAGATGAAAAGTGGGACCTCAGGCTAAAGAGAGACTGTTTATTCTTCTGCCATACACTGTAGTCATTTGGCTCCTACTCACAAGTTATCGGGCACCTTTAGGATTTGAGGGCTCGGTGTCATATGCACTACACTCAAACCATTTGTGGCTGTCCAGACCGGTACAGCTCTGATGAAAATATATGGCACTTTATAGACATGATTCACTGATTCAAAGGGTCTATCAGAATGTATTTTGTCTTGACACAGTGACTGAATATTACAATCCTCTGTTGAACGTTTTGAGGATAATATTAATTATTTGAACTGCCTGATGATATTTTTTGTTGTTGTTTTGTTTTGTTTTTTAAGGAAATGTTCACCCCAAATTTGTTTTATTCTATCCTACTTTACCCTCATGTTGTTTCAAATCCGTATAACTTTTTTTTATCTTCAGTGGAACACAAAAGCTGAGAAACAGCCTCCCTTCATTGTATTTTTTTCCAAACAATGAAAATGATTGTTGACTAATGCTGTCGTTCTTCATAACATCTCCTTTTGTGTTCCTTTAAGTAGCCCTTTAAGCTGCTATAGGGTAAATTATTTATTCTTATTCTACATTGATTAAAGGCACCAGTCAAATAAACTTGAACTAGAGGGACGACCTCTTCTTCTGTTTGTGTTCATTATCAGTTTTGCATGTATATTAACCCGCAAAACAGTCCTAAATGGTGGTGATTTCATTTCCTGTTTTATAGAAAAAGGGATATGTTGGAAGGAGCTCTTTGGGAAGTGGCAGTCTTGTGGTATAAGGCTGAGGATGGAGAACGAGTTCCCAGCCAAACAAGCTACATCTGGCAGAGGGTCTGAGTGCCACCTGCTCCAATAAGTCCCTGAGCTTTCCTCCAAAACATGTGACCATGCAAATTGGGAACAAATTATCCTGTCCAACAACGGAGTATTTGCTGCAGCAAAAACGATCCAGAAAAGGCCCTTCTCCCATTAGCTACCAAAGACATGTGGTGGCAGCCACCGGTTACCTGGCCTCCCTGTTGACAGGGCTGTTGCTGATGGCCCCAGCCCCCTGGACCCAGGGGAATGGGCCTCAGATGCAGATGATCATTATTAGGAACTGGACAGCCCTCCCCTCAGAGTGATTAGCATTCCCCTGGCGTGACCTACAGGTGTAGCTCAGATTAAGTGAATAAATTCATTGCCCTGAGGATCACTGGGCCTGACCCCTGCTGCTGGCGCCTGAATTAGAATGTGTTTGGAGCTTGCAGGCACGGTCCATGATTGCAGGCAAAACCTGGATGACGGCGTTAACCCTGACGGCATTGAGAATAGAGGGGGTCGACTGGGAAAAGATTTTGATTACTAAGGTTTATTTGCAAAACAAACTGTTTCATTAGATTTCTCACCTATTCGAGTAAGAATCTGATGACATCTTGTATTTTGCCAGTGTGTGTGAGGTTTGGGGGGTTCAAGTAATTCAGGCTCATGTTTTGTTTCCTGTAATTTAATCTGAAACTAGCTTGTTTATCTTTCCCCATCGGACTTGCCTGTTCTGTTGACATTTTTCCTGTTATTTGTATACTGCAAAGTGGTCCATTTTCCCCACATCAAAACCGCTTTTCTCAGTATGTGTCAGGATGTCTTTTGAATTTACCTTCAACTCCTGAAAGACTTTAGAACGGGGTGCGTGCACACAGGCAAGGTTAGATTCCTTTGTGCCGTGAGCATTTTCATGAAGGCAGAGCCTGGCTCAAAGGCTGTCAACACAAACACTGACGGTTTGCTCTCAGTTGCACTCCCTGAAAAGTTGAGTAGTTTAAACACACATGGGTTAACACCATGCTCATTATGAACTGTTTCATCTCTGTGTTGATCTTATTCAGAGAAGAATAGTCAAGAAAATCTAACCATCAATGTGTCTCAAAAATAATTGTAGGGTTGTCACATTATTGAAATTTCAGTAGTCTATTGGTTTCCTGGTTCTCATTACCAATTTCGATACAACCGCAAAAACTGATATGCTAGTGAAAACACTCTTTTATTTGAAAAGTTAACTATTGATATAAATAATAAGATAAATTATGTCAAGTAGCTTTCATGTATTTCTCAATATATTTAACATTGCTTCAAAATTTTCTTGTAATTAAATAGCAATTTATTTCATGAGCAAGTACAAAGTTCCTCTGGTAAGAAACCTCGTGTTTCTTACCAGAGGAGTACTCGGATGAGTGCTGTGGAGCGGATTTCTGACAGACGTTCCAAAAGCGTGTTTGCTATTTTGAATATCTTTTCACAGTAACATATCTGTGTGTCATTTTGCTTAATTTTAATAAACAATTTTACAATACAACTGTACAATGAGGTGCTATTCATTAACATTTGTAAATGCATTCTTATATATTTACTCTGAATTTTCATATTCAAAAGGTGAAACATTTTGCTTTCAGAGGCTTTATATGGAGTTAGGATGAAAATAAGGTGCTTTTAAAACTGTTCTAAGACCATTGCAGTCAGACAGCACACTGGAGGTTAAGTCATTCACTAAATAGGGAACAAGGGTGCATCCTATAGCTTTCCTATGCTGCTTAGTGCATTCACTCCTAAAATCTGAACAAAAGTGCAGTTTCAGTCTGCAGATGATGTTTGGACCACTCAACATGTTTGGCAGACATGGGACAATGATAATCAGTACATAGATTTTGAATTGTATAATTCAAAATTTTATTGGCAGTGATTTGATGATGCTGGTCATTACTTTTAATCAGAATTATGTTTTCATCTCTCTAGAAAATCAGCTGTAATGTTTATAACATCTCAAAAATATGAATAATCAACACTACTGGATACACAAACTACTTGATGAAAAAAATCTTACTTTCTCTAGCTTGGTATTTCTAAATATTTCACAACTCCATATATGTCCACATATGAGGACATACATTTTTAGGAAAACTATTTGCACTACAAATATTTATTTTTGCTGGTTTATTAGGTGCTACTAGTTACAAATAAAAAAAATGAAATGTAAAATGCACACAGAAGTCATGTGGGGGTCTCGGGAGGTTATGGTATCTAACAGTAGTATTAAGTATTCAAGTAAAAATTCAGACAAAGTGCAAACTCAATACAGCATATTCACACATGCATTTGTTAGACTATCATCAACTACAAAAGTAAAAGAAGTAATTTACTGTATCTATGACCTTTGCTGTTCAAACTCAATTGGTTACATGCTGCTATATACAAAGTATGTTGTAAATGCAGAAGAGTATGGAAATGTGTGTTTACAGCTTAAGTTGTGTTATTAGCTTAATGTCTTATATGGTTAATATACACTTGTTTTCTCACACTCTTAAATGTTGGACAATCTATCTTGTGGCATTCACTTAGCACACTGATGCTGCAATACAGACAAAACTGAAACTAACTGTTTACCAAAAGACTTGGCCTGCATTTTCATAGCAATTTACAATGACATGCCTTTATTTCTGTGGTCTGTTGAATGTTGTCACTATAAATTACAGTACTCCTGTATTCATTAGACTATAATGAAGTCCTTTATATAATGTTTTTCCTGCAGTGATTCATCCTTTTACATGGACAAAGTGATTGTTAGTGGAAAAATTGTGTTAGGAACCCATTTGTCCCAAGTCCAGAGTTGCTGTAGGGGTTGGTTGATGGAACAGAACATCGAGAAGAGACACTTAACACAGCAGATATCATCTGGAGTATAGAATATGGATAAAAGAAGAGATGAATGATTCTTCTCAACCAGTTTGCTCTTATTTATAAAGGCAGAACTGTACATTCTGTGGAACAGCAGAGCCTCTTCGTTGTCTTTTACGTGGATGACAGCGATTTGCATTTCGCAGAGATATCAAACCACTAACCATCTCTGGCTGTATTTTTGGTTGTTGTTTTGAACTTGTGAGTCGATTTCTGTGTGTTTATTCAGATGCAGTAGAGGGAGAGATCATGTAAACCACAGCTATGCTATTGTCCCCATCTAGCCCTCGTTGCATCATTTGCAACTGCAAATTTTGGTGGAGGCCCTCAGTAAGAGCAGCAATAAATGGGGGTTATCTGCTGAGTTCACTTCATCTTCTCTGAACACCACATGGTGACCACAATCTCAAACTGTCTTGTGTCATCTATGAAAGAAACTGGGTTCCATTATGAATGGAAGTTGTTTTCCCCCTTGTACTGTCATATGTTTTTCTTCAATCTAAAGCCAGATAACCATTGCCTGAAATTTAGTTTTGCTTAGTTTTCTGAATAAGTTTTCATTTCTTATCTTGCTTACCGAAGCTAGCTTCCAATTCTAAGCCAGAATCTTCCAATTTGGCTTGAGTCAGATAATTTGCTTTACATTCTCTTATCATTAATAACATTGAGCTTCATAAATTAGATGTTAAAAGTCTTATTTAACCCATATCACTCTACATTAGCCCATAGTAAACACCGTCTTATTCCCTGTTGGTTTGGGGCTCCGAACAAAACTTTGGGTCTCAGACTCGTCTGGCCTGCCACTTCATATGCAGTATTAATTAAGTAATGATATAGTGGCCTGCTGGAGATTATGTCACAAGAGGTGCATTAATTTCAATAGAACTGAATGGATTAAGGAAGGTCTTGCCTGCACGGCGAGAAACCATTTCAGGGCTGGCCAAAAATGAACATAAGGCTCATTTGCATAAAGGTCAGACCATGTGTGTAGATTTCCCATCCAGATTATAACTGCCATCACCAACCAATCCTACACGTAAATCTCAAGTTCTTCTACAAGATTAAAATAGCTGAATATGAGATATTAAAAACAATAAAGTGAGTGTGATCATCAGACATATTCGAGTCCCTTTATCTCTCTTCCTCTTCAGTGCTTGTAGTTATCAAATGATACAGTTGCTCAAGCACAGCGTTTGAATCCTAAGGACCTTAGGGAGCGGATTTGTCTCTTGCAAGCCCCCTTCTAACGGGGATTAAGGGGATTAGGCACCAGAAAATGACCAAGCACAAACTCCCTGAGCAGCCTGGGCCTTTCCAGTGCCCCACGTCCAGGGATAGACCTGAGTCTGGTTTACAAAGTTCCTCTCAAAGACCCTTTTTACCATGACAAAGGAGCCAACAATTCAGAGATCCGCCAGAATGGCAGACAATGAACTAACTGCGGTCCACCCAGCTCATTTTCATCCGAACAAATGGCATTACACTTGGCAGTGACATTGTTCTAAATACAAACATGGCGCTCCGCTTTCTTCGCGGAGCTCAAGGTGTCATATTAATTATTTAAATCTGCAGAAAATTTCCAGCTCTATTCCTCCAAGGCCTTACCCAGTGCCAGAAGGTCTGGAATCTGCATTAGTTTTGTTAATTAGAGCTGAAACATGGCTTTGATCTCAATGAAAATCAGAAAAAAGGAAAACTTCCAGAATGAATTATTTTCTTTCTAACCTATTTTTCTACAAAGACTCATTT